>NC_142586.1:96270597-96575693 GCF_965207765.1 Zootoca vivipara
TAGCCCCTATTTTAATTTCTGGCAATGCCCCTACATAATATTGATTGGGGCATTGTGGAAAATTAACATGGAAGTTACACCTATCCTCCTGGTGCTGTTCTGGAGAATTTCTGCTTCTGGTCATCTCCAGCAGGGCCAACCAATGGAAGAGAAAACTCAGCAGAACGCACTTTGCCCAGAACCCAGCCTTGCATGGAAACAGAAGTAGTTGCAGTGAAAACTGATTTTTAAAATGCTAGACGTAAGCATAAGTGCCATTGTGGTGGAGTGCTAGGCATAGATACAGTAAGTCTAAGTTTAGGGGGCAATCCTCAGCCCACTTACTGTGTTTCTCCGAAAATAAGACACCGTGTTATATTTATTTTTCCTCAAAAAACAACAACACTAAGGCTTATTTTCAGGGGATGTCTTATTTTTTTCCTCCTCCTCCTGCTGCGGCCGGCATTGCTGCTGCACCTATCACTATGTCTTATTTTCGGGGTATGGCTTATATTCCTTGAATGCTTAAAAATCCTGCTACATCTTATTTTATGCCTACGTCTTATTTTCGGAGAAACAGGGTACCTAGGAGTAAGCCCTATTGAATTCAAGAGGACTTACTTCAGAGTAGACATATTTAGGATTGCACGTTTTCCTATGAAGCTCACTGGGGTGGCTATGGGTGAGCTTCCTCAAACGTCGGTTGGGTTCCTAAAGTTTTGTGATGAAAAACAATGGTTGTCTCTGATCTAGGCAAGCACAAAAGCAGACATAGGGACTCTCTGGCCATTGGTCTCCTCATCCCAGCTTCCAACAGCCCCAGCCAAAGGTCATTGGCAAGAGATGATGGGAGTTACAGTTTAGCAACATCTGGATGGTCAAAGCTCTGCGCTATAGGATGAAAATCCTAATTAAATTATTTTCACACTTGGGTAACTTTTGTTATTTATTGCTTATTCGTTTTAATTGATAGAAAGAAGTAATGGAACTGATGGGCAAGAACTTTTTGGAGCAGAGGGTTAATAAACATGATAATTCTGCACTTAGAGAAAGCCAGTCGAGTCCAGGTGTTGGACTCGAGTAGAAAGACCCAGAATCAAATCTCCGCTTGGCCATGAAGCTCAGTCGGTGAGCTTGACCTGGTAAGGTCAAGTATGTCCAAATTCAAATGGTTATGAGGCTATAGCAGGGCAGGTTTCTCATCTGTCTCCTGAGAAATCTCTATGTGGGACAAGAAGCTACAGTTAGAACTGGATATGGAACAACTGATTGGTTCAAAATTGGGAAAGGAGTACGACAAGGTTGTATATTGTCTCCCTGCTTATTTAACTTATATGCAGAATTCATCATGCGAAAGGCTGGACTAGATGAATCCCAAGCCGGAATTAAGATTGCCGGAAGAAATATCAACAACCTCAGATATGCAGATGACACAACCTTGATGGCAGAAAGTGAGGAGGAATTAAAGAACCTTTTAATGAGGGTGAAAGAGGAGAGCGCAAAATATGGTCTGAAGCTCAACATCAAAAAAACCAAGATCATGGCCACTGGTCCCATCACCTCCTGGCAAATAGAAGGGGAAGAAATGGAGGCAGTGAGAGATTTTACTTTCTTGGGCTCCTTGATCACTGCAGATGGTGACAGCAGTCACGAAATTAAAAGACGCCTGCTTCTTGGGAGAAAAGCAATGACAAACCTAGACAGCATCTTAAAAAGCAGAGACATCACCTTGCCGACAAAGGTTCGTATAGTTAAAGCTATGGTTTTCCCAGTAGTGATGTATGGAAGTGAGAGCTGGACCATAAAGAAGGCTGATCGCCGAAGAATTGATGCTTTTGAATTATGGTGCTGGAGGAGACTCTTGAGAGTCCCATGGACTGCAAGAAGATCAAACCTATCCATTCTTAAGGAAATCAGCCCTGAGTGCTCCCTGGAAGGACAGATCGTGAAGCTGAGGCTCCAATACTTTGGCCACCTCATGAGAAGAGAAGAATCCTTGGAAAAGACCCTGATGTTGGGAAAGATTGAGGGCACTAGGAGAAGGGGACGACAGAGGACAAGATGGTTGGACAGTGTTCTCGAAGCTATGAACATGAGTTTGACCAAACTGTGGGAGGCAGTGCAAGACAGGAGTGCCTGGCGTGCTATGGTCCGTGGGGTCACGAAGAGTCGGACACGACTAAACGACTAAACAACAACAACAGCAGGGCAGGAAGAGAGCCATATACAGGGCTGTGTATCTACAAGGAGAGATGGCATAAACATGTGAACTAAACAGAATTAGGAAATAAGTCTCATAAGACCAATGTGCTGCATGGCATGCCCAACTGTTCAGAAAGCAAACGGTTACATAGGTATCTTTAGCTGCGTTTCCCAACTGAAAGTAAGGCTTTGTGCACCCAATGAAGTGGGGAGTAGCTCATGAAAGTTTATGCCATAACAAATCTGTTACAGTGCGATCCTACACAGGTCTACGCAGAACAGGGTTGGGCTGGGATGTTTTGCTGTTTGAGGCAGAACACCCTGGCACCCTCTGAGGTGATTGCCTCACCTCACCTCACATATGGGCTGGCCCTGACTTAGAAGTAAGTCCCTGGTAAGTGCGGTGCATATAGCAGGCATCCCCAAACTCGGCCCTCCGGATGTTTTGGGACTACAACTCCCATCATCCCTGGCTAACAGGACCAGTGGTCAGGGATGGTGGGAATTGTAGTCCCAAAACAGCTGGAGGGTTGAGTTTGGGGGTGCCTGGCATATAGGATTTAAGCCCGAAGGACTCGGCTACGTTGGCAAAGGAAAAACGCTTTACATGAGTTGTTTATGCATTCTAACACTGTGACACCAGACAGTGCTGTGGAGTTCAGTTTTTGCTTACCCAATTTCTCATACAAAGTTTGTAACATGTTTAACTGAAACACATTTTTGATGTGTCTTTTTCCAGCCCTAGTCTGAATGCACTGGCTTGTTGTTGTTTTTGTTGAAGTAGTTGCTGATTAACACAGCAACCACCTTGGAATTTGTGACCATGAAATACAACCATGTTTTGTCTCCTTTAGATATATATATATATTGTTTTTGTTTACCACAGTTTATACCACTGCCGGAACGAAAAAGCAGATAGGAAAGGGTAAAGCAGTTCTTTGATGGTATCAGTAAGCAGGAAAGAGACTAGATTTTTTTAGTTGCTGTTTACAGCAACTATTTTGACTGATATCTGGTATAATTATAAATCAGCTTCTATTTGCGCTTTATTTGGAAACCTAAAATAGATTATTGTGAGTGCAATCCTCTTACATTCATAACAATAATACATTTTGAATTCGTTATAAACATGCAACACCAGATGGCGCCAGAGAGGAAAAAGGAGTTTATAAGGATTTTTACACAGGCTTTATTTCTTGTACCGATTTCATTTCTGACTTATTTATAGCGTTTTTAACCTGTGTCTAGATTCACCCACAGACCGTTTGTATTCAAACTATTGAATGTCTAGATTCTGGAATCTGAAGGCATTAAGTAAATGAGTCTTTTTTAAAAAGCCAACAACATGAGAACATCTCAGAATTATTAAATAATTTGAACTAAGTACAGTATGCCACAGATTAACATTGTTACAGTAAACATAGGGGATTGGCTCCAGAGTGCTCCAGCTAGCAGAATAAAGGGAGACAATTTTTACCACTTTCTCCCACAGTCCTTTGAGACCCTCTGAAAATCTGCTTTGGAGGGTTAGGGAACCTTCTGGAACAATGTGGGGTAGGATGTGACATGGCAGGATATAACTGGAGGAAAAGGGAATTGTCTGAAATCCTCTCTTTTTGTGTTATGAAATTATGTTGGGTATTGGTTTAAGGTAAAAGGTAAAGGACCCCTGACAGTTAAGTCCAGTCAAAGGCGACTATGGGGTTGTGGCGCTCATCTCGCTTTCAGGCTGAGGGAGCCGGTGTTTGTCCACAAACAGCTTTCCGGGTCATGTGACCAGCATGACTAAGCCGCTTCTGGCGCAACGGAAACCAGAGCGCACGGAAACGTCGTTTACCTTCCCGCCGGAGTGGTACCTATTGATCTACTTGCATTTTGACGTGCTTTCTAATTGCTAGGTTGGCAGGAGCAGGGACCGAACAACAAGAGCTCACCCCGTCATGGGGATTCGAACTGCCGACCTTCTGATCGACAGTGGTTTAGACCGCAGTGCCACCTGCACACCCAATTACCGGTAGTTTAAATAGTGGGTCACATTGTAGGTCAGTAGAATCACATCATTTGAAAAGCTGAGTATGCAGTATGTCTCTGAATGCTGGGAATTCTAGGAGTTATCTGGTTGGCCATTATGAGAGCAGGATACTGCACTAGATGGGCCATTCACCCAAACCTCCAGGCTCTTCTTATATTCAATTCAGCGTCCTCCAGATATCTTGACATTTGTATCCAATCCACCTGTAATATGATTTGTAAACATGTGATTTTTAAAAATTCTCCGCCCAACAGGATTTGACTTCTCAGAAATGTAGCATTGTCATACATGTATTTTCAAATTGGTATACTGATTACCTAAAAAAAGGGGGGGATTCATCTTATATAATCACCTATCTAGAAAACAAATAATCAGCAGCCCGAAGGGAACTGCAGCTGAGGTCCTTCCCTTGACTTTAAAGTTTACAAACTGGAATGTTTGGAGCGAAGGAAGTCTTCCAGCTAGCATAATTGTTTTAGACAAATATTCTGACCCTTTTTCGTAATAACTGCATGAGTTAGTTTGCGATATTTCGCTTCAGGGATGATGGAATGCATGTTTGCTGCTGGGCTTAAACGTGAAGGAAACGAGAGTTCATGTTCATACGACTCACAGATCCGAATCCATGGTGCAGGGTTCTACCAGCTGGTGTGACTCTGCTCTGTCTGTGCTCAGCCAAAGATCTGAATGTGTCCATACCTGCAATCAGCACAACCATCATAACTCTTGGTTAACTTGGGAACCCTGCAAAATGCACCATCCAAATGCTTGGGCATGCATAGGCCTTTTTCAGATATTTGGCAAAATGTGCACAGGCCATAAAGGTAAAGGTAAAGGGACCCCTGACCATTAGGTCCAGTCGTGACTGACTCTGGGGTTGCGCGCTCATCTCGCATTATTTTCCGAGGGAGCCGGCGTATAGCTTCCAGGTCATGTGGCCAGCCTGACAAAGCCGCTTCTGGCAAACCAGAGCAGCACATGGAAACGCTGTTTACCTTCCTGCTGTAGCGGTTCCTATTTATCTACTTGCATTTTGACGTGCTTTTGAACTGCTAGGTTGGCAGGAGCTGGGACCAAGCAACGGGAGCTCACCCCGTCACAAGGATTCGAACCGCCGACCTTCTGATCAGCAAGCCCTAGGCTCAGTGGTTTAACCACAGCGCCACCTGGGTCCCTCGTGCACAGGCCATAAGACAGGGCAAATGGGTGTGATCCCACTCTCTCCATGTAGTCACACCAGCAATTATGTTCTGGGAACAGCCCAGTTTCTTTTTCTTCTTCTTCTTCTTCTTCTTCTTCTTCTTCTTCTTCTTCTTCTTCTTCTTCTTCTTCTTCTTCCTTAATAATAAATAATGGTATCTATCATGATGTAGCAGTATGGTCAAAGGTGACTGATCATTACTTAATATAAAAAAGAAGCATATGGGTTTGAATACAGATCATTTTTTATTTTTAAATTTGCTTCTGCCTTTCCAAATAGTGATGAGTTTACCTTAAGTAGCTCTTTAATTACCTCTAATCACTTTGGATTAGAGGGTGGGATAATTACAGAATGTTTAAAGCCAATTTTACTTTTAAAAAAATAGCAATCCGTTGATAATGGTAACAAGGCAGGGTGTTGTTGTTGTTTAGTCGTTTAGTCGTGTCCGACTCTTCGTGACCCCATGGACCATAGCATGCCAGGCACTCCTGTCTTGCACTGCCTCCCGCAGTTTGGTCAAACTCATGTTCGTAGCTTCGAGAACACTGTCCAACCATCTTGTCCTCTGTCGTCCCCTTCTCCTAGTGCCCTCCATCTTTCCCATCATCAAGGTCTTTTCCAAGGATTCTTCTCTTCTCATGAGGTGGCCAAAGTATTGGAGCCTCAGCTTCACGATCTGTCCTTCCAGGGAGCACTCAGGGCTGATTTCCTTAAGAATGGATAGGTTTGATCTTCTTGCAGTCCATGGGACTCTCAAGAGTCTCCTCCAGCACCATACAAGGCAGGGTACAGATGATAAAATAAAATGAACCAAGCATATAATAAAATAAGCACTTATGTGCTATAAATAAATAATTAATATTAACCAAATGAGGCAGCTAAAAACAGCCGTCGATTAAACATAATACAGGAATTCAACGCCATGAAACCATAAGATTCTGCCACAAAACAAAATCTCATCCAAGTTGTCCATTTGAAACGCTTTAAGTTGACACAGAACGAAATAAGACAATTGGGCTGTGTGGTTAAAACAGAGGCAGGAACAAATTTTTTAAAGGGCCATATTCTCCTGAATGAATGGCTAAAATACACAACTACCAGATCCAGTGATATTTTGGGGGAGCTTTCAGTTTTCTAGTTAAGCAAAAGTCATGAGAAAGCACCTCTATATTGTTCAGCAGATACTGGAGATCACGTCTGTGCATGTCCAGATGCCGAAAATCACTTCTGCGCAGGCACGGTTTTTGGCATCTGGGCACACGCAGAAGCAATTTGTTATGTTGCAAGTGCCACAGCAGTGCCTGGGAGCCCCAGAAGTCGAGTCAGAGGCCCCACAAGGCCTTGGATGCAACTTCTGGGGCTTTGTGAGGCCCCGGAAATTGTATTGGAGGCTCCACAATGCAAGTGCTGAGCACCCGCAACAATTTTTTGTGGGTGCCCGGGCCCTCAAGGCCCCCTATAGTTGGCACCAGTGGGCATATTCATTCTCTTCTAGAGAATAATTTCAAAGCCTGCCCTGCCTGCATTAGCCTCTGTAGTATACTTCCATACCACATAGATATTTGAAATCCCACAAGCACCTCTGCCCCGTCAGTTAAAATAAAGCAATAATGCAACTCAGTTGATTTTGAGTGCCATAAGAGAAAGGTAAATTGCAGCAATTTACTGCCCTTTTGTGGCACTGAAAATCAGCTATCCAAGTTGGCTTTTTCACTCTGCCCAATGGTAGAGCTGGCCTGGGGTACAGAAAGTAATGTGTTATTCTTATTGATTTGTTTGGCTGTCTCCATTTGTTATTCTGCTAGCTGTGTGTGTGTTTCTTTACTGGTTATTTTTTATTGGGTTTTTTAAAGGTATATTGTTAGCCAACTTGAGGCCATTCAACAGAAAGGCAGGATAGAAATGTTTTAGTAAATCAATCAATAGACATCCCATTGATTTAGGTGGAGTTGTTCCAACGTTGTGCTTAGAAACAGACCTTTTAGACTTTTCTGACAGAAATAAAAAATGTATCAGACTGTCCCAGACATGTCTTTCCTTTATTTACAAAAGACAGATAACTCGTATCAGTCACTGGGTAAAGAGTTTATAAATTCGATGGAAAAGAAAAAGAGAGGAGTGGTCTTGTATATAAAGGAGAAATTAGATCCGAAATTGATTTTTAAAGATGAAGAAGGAAGAATAATCGCGGCTCAAATATCGATTGAGGGAGAAAAAATGTTAGTGGTGGGAATCTACGCACCGAATGAAAATAAAGCTGAATTCTACAAGAATCTGGAGGAAAGGCTGACTGAATATGTGGATCAAAAGATAATGCTTATGGGTGACTTTAATGGAGTGACAGTGCCAGAATTGGATAGGACCAAGAAAAGGAAGAATGAAGGTAAATTACCAAAATCCTTTTTTGAACTAGTAGAAAACCTGGGCCTAGTGGACATTTGGAGACTGAGGCACCCTACAACTAAACAATTTACATTCTTCTCAGAACCAAATCAGAGTTCGGGAAGGATAGATAACATGTGGATCTCCAAGGAACTAGTGCCCAGGGTGAGTAAAACAGAGATAATACCACGTACACTGTCAGACCATAATTCTATATTCATGGAATTGAAAAGCAAAGACCAAAATTCCTTCAGGTGGAGAATGAACGAAGATTTGTTTGATGATAAAGAGGTGGTCTCGAAAGCTAAGAAGACCCTGAAAGACTATTTTCATTGGAATTTACATAAAGATACCGGACTGGACATGGTATGGGATGCAAGTAAAGCAGTGATGAGAGGCTTTCTAATACAGCAAAACAGTTTTCTGAAACGAAAGAAAGAAAGGAAGAAAGAAGAAATTTTGAAATGTCTCATGGAAAATGAGAAGAACCTGATTGATAAACCCGAGAATCAGCAAATAAAGAATAATATAAAGATGTTACAGACACAATTCTCCATGTTGATCAATCAGGAGATTGAGTGGAAAATAAAACAAATGAGACAAAGAAATTTCGAATCGGTGAATAAAACAGGAAAACTGTTGGCTTGGCAGTTAAGGAAACGTCAAAATCAGAACATAATAACTAAGATTAAAACAGAGGGAGGAGTGACGGAAGATCCAAAGGAGATTAAGAAAACCTTTCAAAAATTCTATAAGGATCTGTATTGCAAAAAGAAAGAAGATGAGAAGAAGATCAGTGAGTATCTAGGAAAATATGGCTTGAAACCAATTCCAGAAGAAGAGAGGAAGAGGCTAAATAACAGGATAATGACACAAGAAGTACAACAAGCAATAGGGAGAATGAAACAAGGTAAAGCTCCAGGACCAGATGGTTTAACGGCGAAATATTACAAAGTACTGAATGAACTGTTGGTTCCAGTTTTAGAGGAAATGATGAATGATATTCTGTTGGGGGGAAAGATCCCAAATACATGGAAAGAGGCATATATAACATTGATCCCAAAGCCGGATACGGATGGCTTAGAAGTTAAAAATTATAGACCAATCTCATTATTGAATAATGATTATAAACTTTTTGCAGATATAATGTCCAAGAGATTGAAAGAAGTTTTAAACCAAATAATACATAAGGATCAGGCTGGTTTCCTTCCTGGTAGACAGTTAAAGGATAATGTGAGACACATAATAGATGTAATAGAATATCTGGAGACCAGGATAGATAAACCAGCTGTTTTGATGTTTGTAGATGCTGAGAAAGCTTTTGACAATATATCTTGGCAATTTATGAAGAGGAATTTGGAATCAATGGTTGGGAAGAATACATTCGTGAATGGGATCGAAGCGATTTATTCAGAGCAAAAGGCAAGATTGATAATTAATAACACCCTAACAGAATATTTTGAAATTACAAAAGGAACTAGACAGGGCTGCCCTTTATCACCGTTATTGTTCATCATGGTCCTGGAAATATTATTGATTAGATTAAGAGACCTATCTACAATTAGAGGTATTAAAGTAGGTGCAAAGCAATTTAAAGTGAAAGCCTTCGCAGATGATTTAGTTTTAACATTGGAAAATCCAAAGGAAAGTGTTGCAGAAGCAATAGAAGTAATGGAGAAATTTGGCCAATTGGCAGGATTCAAATTAAATAGACAAAAAACCAAGGTTATGGCAATGAATATGACGAAAGAAGAAAAACAGGAATTACAGTTAAAACATGGACTCGACGTGGCTAAAAAGGTAAAATACCTGGGAATATGGATGACAGCAAAGAATATTAATCTTTATAGTGACAACTACGAACAAGTATGGAAGGAAATAAAGAAAGACCTGGAAAGATGGACTATATGAAAATGTCATTCTTAGGAAGAATCGCAACAATAAAGATGAATGTATTACCTAAGATGTTATTCCTATTTCAAACTATACCTGTGGTTAAAGGTACGAGGCAATTCCAAGAGTGGCAAAAGATTTTATCAAGATTTGTCTGGCAGGGGAAAAAACCTAGAATAAAATATAAAATTTTGGTAGATAAGAAAGAAAGAGGTGGATTCGCCCTGCCAGACTTGAGACTCTATTATGAAGCGTCTTGTATCTGTTGGATAAAAGAATGGATAACTTTAGAGAATACGGACTTGTTAGATTTGGAAGGTTTTAACAATAGATTTGGATGGCATGCATATTTATGTTATGACAAAAAGAAATCACATACCGGGTTTACGAATCATGTGATAAGAAGATCTCTATACGAGGTGTGGGAAAGAAATAAAAGGCTGTTAGAGACTAAAACACCCTGGTGGGTTTCACCAGCAGAGGTATTAACAGTTAAGAAAGTAAATATGGAGAAGAGGTGGGCCACGTATGAGGAAATCTTGACGAAAACTGAAAAAGGATGGAGTTTAAAACCTTTTGATGACATTAAAGGAGTATTAACAGGATGGATAGAATACCATCAAATAAATGATGTTCTTAAAGAAGATAGAAAAATAGGTTTTGAGGATAAAAGATCCAAATTTCAAATAGAAGTGCTAGAAGGCAAAACAAAGCTTTTGGCAAAGATGTATGATTTGTTGTTGGAGTGGTATACAAAAGATGAGTTGACAAAAGAAGTGATGATTAAATGGGCAAAAGATTTGGGGCATAATATTGAATATGATGCGTGGTTGAAATTATGGAATCAAACTTTAAGATTTACAGCATGTACCGCCTTGAAAGAAAATGTATATAAGATGATGTACAGATGGTATTTAACTCCAGTTAAATTAGCTAAAATGTATAGAATGAGTGACAAAAGTTGCTGGAAATGTAAAGAGAAAGATGGTGAATTCTATCATATGTGGTGGACATGCGAAAAAGTTAAAAGATTTTGGGAAAGTTTATATAACGAATTGAAAAAGATGTTTAGATATACTTTTCCAAAAAAACCAGAAGCATTTTTGTTAGGAATAATGGGAGGAGAGATTAGAAAAGAAGATCAAACACTGTTTATGTACGCAACAACTGCGGCTAGGACTTTGTTAGCCCAAAAATGGAAATTACAGGATTTACCTACAATTGTGGAGTGGCAGACAAAAATGATGGGCTATGCTGAACTTGCTAGATTGACATGCAAGATTCGTGACCAGGGGGAGACAAGGTTTCAAAAGGACTGGAGTAAATATGTGGACTATATGGAGAAAAATTGTAGATCGTTAAAAACTCTCGCAGGATTAAAATAAACCTTACGAATTGACCAATATGTCAAAAAGGAACTGCAAAAAAGGGAATTAATAAGAAACCCGTATGAAGGGAGGGGGGGAAGTCATAGCTCGGCGGAGCAAGGTAAAAGATGTGAATACAAGATTTTGTATAAAAGATTGGTTTTGTTAATTTGTTGAATTTGGAAAATGGAATAAAAATGTATTAAAAAAAAAATAACTCGTATCAGTCACTGCAAGTTTAAATTGCTTCCGGTATTAATATATTGTGCATGCATATGCATGCAGTTTCAGAGACCAAAACTTTCAGTGTGGTGTACAGTACAGTATATGTAATACACACACACACATAAAAAACATACATATTGGTACACTGCTGCTCCCTACAGGACAAAGTGTTAAACAAGCCTCTCCCGTCCTCATCCATTAAAGATTTTTATTTTATTTTATAATTACTAGAAATACCAAACTGGGTAAGCTTAAGGGTGTGATACAAGCTAAGTCTTGCAAAATGACTGGAGCTTCATTTATAGTTGTCTGTGTTCAATTCTAGCAGATAAATATTGGAAACAAGAACAAGTACGGTACTAACGCTGGATGAACGGATAGTTTTAATAATCCTATTTTTATCTAGACGAGCAAATTCCGCTGCGGTACCTTCCATGCACCGCGCTGAAATCCCAGCGATGTGCACGCTAAAGAGCGCTCAAACCCACTCTGTACATGCTCAAATATTTTCTACTATTCACGCTCGGGCTGAGCCACCAAAGCCCTTGGGGAGCGTAAACTTTGCACAAATTAAGCCAAATTAAGCCGCCTTCCTTGTTTATTACCCAACAGCAAGCTGGGCAGCTGCGCCCACAACAAACAGGCTCGGCAGATCACAACCGGTGGGGACGCTTCGCCTCTCCGAAAGGCTCCCCCCACCACACCTCTGCTTCAGAACTACAACTCCCAGGGTGCCTCGCGAGACCCTGAAATGTAGTCTCTTCCGCCCGGGAAGGGAAGGCAGAGCAGGGTCCGGGCCGCCTGGGGAGAGGCGGGGTTGGCTTCGGAACGGAAGCGGGTTCCCCTGGCTGGCTGGCTGCCAGGCAGGCAGGCAGGCAGGCACGCACGCACTACAGGTCAGGCCGGCCGGCCGAGCCCGGTTCCGGGTGCCACTGACTTGGCGACGGAGGAGGCGGATGAGGAGGAGGAGGAGCAGCAGCGCGGGAGGAGAGAAGATGGCGGCGGACCGGGAGACGGAGGTCCCGGCTATTGACAGGAGCTTGCTGGAGTGCTCCGCCGAGGAGACTGCCCTGGTGAGAGGCCTCGGGGGGGGGGGGAAGGGACGCCGAGGGAGGGCAGACCGAGGCGTCTGGCCGGCCGGCCGGCCCGGGGGTGAGCGTCCGACCTGGGCATTATTAGGCCCGGCAAGGCTGTCAGGTGTGTGGGTTGGGACGAGGATAGGAGGAGGGAGGCTGTGAGGGGATGGATGCTCAGGGCTGCGGGCGGAGAAAGAGGCGAGGGGCCGGAGAGGGTGGGATAGGTTTTTTGGGGGTGGGTGGGGGGTTTAGAGTTGGGCGGGTAGCCACTCGCTCCCCAGCGATGGGGTGGGTGGGTGTGGGAAGCCACGTCCAGCGAAGGGGAGGGTGCCGGCCTCTTGTTGACACGCAAAAAAAGAAGAAGGGAGTTGAGAAGACAAAGCTCGGTGAGACAAAAACAAAAAAAGAGGGGGTGGTGGTGCGCGTGCCAAAAGGCATTATTGCCTAGCGGGGAAGGCGGGTGGGTCTTCGCTGCTTGGCGTCGGAGAAACGGGGAGGGGGGAGGGAAAGCAAGTTTCCTAAACAAATAAAAATGGTCTGCGAAGTTAGGCAAGGAGTTGTGCCGCAGTGCTACTGAGCACGAATCGAGAGAGCCCTGGGGTTGGTTTTTTTCCTTGATGCCTCTGTGCTGCTGCAGAGAGCAACGCTTCGGGGGGGGGGAGGGGTCGTGTGAAAGACCCCTGACAGGTTGTCGCGGCGAAAGAAACGAGTCCGTGGTAAGTTCCGGACTTCATTCGAGGGAACACAAGTCAACGGGGTTAATTGAAATGCACTCCTAGTCTTTTCTTTCTTTCTTTCTTTTTGGGGTGTGTGTGCTTTATCTTCTCCAAGGCTATTGGGAATGGATCTCTTCGACTTGTATTTAATTTGTAAACAGAGCTTCTGGTACCAGTCATAAATAGCTTTGGTGGTTGACATTAAAATACTGCATATTCGGTGGCTTCACGCTTTCCCTTCTCCTCTCTAAGTTTAAAGTCATCTTGGGAAAATGGCAGGTGTTCTCGCATCTAAACCTCTTCGTCGAAGCTTCTGTGTCTGTAAGTCACTGCTAGTGAGCGTTGCTGAGGGTATAACTGAAGTCTTAAGGGCAGGTCACTTCTGTCTCTTTGGGAATATTCTTTCTAGTTACCCCTTAAACAGAACTCGTTTTTTTTAAAAAAATACTGTAGTTCTGAAATTGTTCATCTGACCCATCTTTGAGTTCATATGAACAGCTCTGGGAAGCAGAGAACAATTCCTTCCAGTGAAATAAGTTGCCAGACTTTAAAACATTTAACACTCCAGTAATACATAAGCAGCCTGGTAAAAATTTGCAGTTCGCTGCAAGGTTGGAGAATGTATAGTTTGATGGAGTGTCATGGTGTAACTTTGCATAGATGGATATGGAGTTATGTTTTGACATCATTCTGTTCCTTTTGTGTGTTTTGTAAAATATAAGATGAATTAGATGTCATAAGTCAAAAATGTTCTAACAGCCTGTTCATTTTAGCACCTCATATAACCAGAATTCTCTTATAACATGTTAATATTTATAATTTTATAACTGAGCTCCTGACTTCTCTTACCAAGTAAAATACTTTTCCCCCAGGACTGAATTTTACCTTTTTTTGTTGAAGTCTTGATACTTTTTCATAGTATTCTCTTGATTCCCAGAAATGTATTATCATAATTGTATTTATGATTAATGTATTATCATAATTTTTTTTATTTTGTTTCGACTATGTCAGACCAACACGGCTACCTACCTGTAACTAGAACTATGGAAGGCATCATAATTGTTGTTACTTTATGTTTATATGTTAAGCTCAATAAATTCACAATTGATCTCAGTAGCATCCTGTGGTTAATTGATAATCTGTATATTTAGACATTTTGAATCTAGTGCTTGCAGATTTGGTTCTTCCCATACCCACAATCATTTGCAGGATTGGCACATAGAATTGTGGAATTGGAATCTGTTGCCCATTGTGGGGCTTTTAGCAATATGGAGTGTTTTATAGTCCTCGTAGTAGCTATCAGTAACATGTTAAATAAAAGTTTTTAAATATATAATAGATTGGTATAGAAAATTGAAAAATCTTGTTTGTATGTGAAGCTCTCTTTTTCTCCTGTGGAGATTTGAATTTTTGTAGGGAACTTGTGGTAACTTACAGTTGCCTTTTCATTTAATGTGAACAAACAGTATGTTCTTATCTTTTGTATCTTGCACCCTTTTGTCAAAACAAAGGAAAGTATATCTTGTACAGTAGAAGGCAAACTTGTAGCCGAGGCACTCCTGTGTAGTCACCAAAGATGTCTAATATTAAGTTGTGTTTAACTTTCCTAATGTTATCACAAACTATGCTTATGGAATTGTTAAAATTAAATGCTTTATATCTTTTAAAATATATATTTTATGTGGCTAGTTTATTATGATTAAATGTTCTCTGAGTATACTGTACATACTCAGTATACTGTACATAGAATTAAAACCTAGAAAGAATATAATTAAAATGTGGCTTTAATTTTAATTTGAAATTATAAATTATTTGCACTTGAAAAATGCAAGTGTTTTATCTTTGTGTAAAAAGTAGCATATTTGAATCTGTAAGCATGGTTATAGGATTTTTTCAGGTACAGTATGTTTAAATATCATAGATATCAGGTTCTGCATTCTGAATAAGTTATCAAGTCAAAATATTTCCAGAAAATAACAAGTATTGGATGGAGCTGTGAAAACCCATGTTCTTTATTATTAATTATATTTGTTAGTTGCTTTATGCAAAAAAGTCTCAAAGCTAGATACAATACAAACAGATAAAATCAAATAGAAACCAGAATGTTTAAAATGACATACAATAAAAAATTCCTAAAATGCTCATCCAGCTTCACAGTAAAAAGGATGAGTCCGACCCCCTTCCATTGCCAAAAATGAGCCCCAAAGAGGAAGCTAGTTTTGCTACCAGCATGTCCAAATATTAGGTTAAATTTTGGAAATTGCAAGGTTCACTCTGTATATGTTTGGTAATTCCAGGATGAAAGTAATAGGAATTGCTCATCACCTTCATGCCCTGGGCTTGTGAAGTTTGATTTGAGAAGAATTTGGATGGTTTCTGTTAAGAAAGAGATGCTAGACTAGCTGGATCTTGTCTTGATCCAGCAAAGCAATTCTTACTCTCAGTGGTGGGTGTACCAAATTATTTCATTCCTTTACTGCTGAAAAATACCTGAGCTAATCAGGAAGAGCTTTCAGAATAACTTTCATGCATTTCTGTCATGAGACAGTTGGATCCTTCCTGCACTGGTATGGTTGCTTGTTGGGGAATACTCTCTTGAACCTCCTCCCCTATTTCAGGTTGAGCACAGTTGTGCGGTGCTATTTAACATTTTCTCTCTCTCATGCAGGCACAGCATAAATGTCAAGCGTGGCAAGTGAGGTTACCTCAGGCCAGGCATACTGAAGTTGAATCACTTTGTGTTCCTGGCATGCCTTGAAAACCCACTTGCTTATTCTGTGTTTTTTAATGACGGTAGTTTTAAAAGAAAAGCAGTGATATAATGGGCTTTGAGGCCATGTCTTCTGATTAACACTTTTTTAAAAAAATCTTTCAAAGGCTTCCATTCCTTCACCTTGGCTCTCTCCCACCCCACCCCATACTAAATGTAACACTGTCAGCAGAATTCCATTGAATAAAACTTTAAAAGCAGTAAAACTTCATTGACGTCTTGTGGCTGTTGCCAAATGCAGGTGTTTATGGGTTTATTTGTATGTAGTTGCACCTTTCTTTAAAAGCTTTTTGAAACTACCAATTTTGAGGCAACAGCCACTTTTCAAAGGGTCCTCCAGCTAGTTGTGCAGTTTGACTTTAGACTTGTATTTATTGTACATCTCTGTGTACGCATTGCCACATGGTAAACTGCTTTGAAACTTGCAGCTTTTAAAAGGAAAGGAAAAAAGTTGACAAAGCTGCTGATTGGTCATGGATATGCTCTTGGATATGCTCAGAGTATCTCTCTGGACTGTAGACATTAAAATTGACTAAATTTTATATTGATAGTTGTAGAGATGTTATACTGCATAGGAAAGTTCTACCACCACTGTAGTATTTTCATAAAGAAATATGCTGGAAATATTTTTTAATTTGAGACGTTTGCTGGTGACCCGAATGGGTTTGATATTGTCTCTCGTCATGGGGCAGAGGCAGGAGAGCAAAGAACTCTGAGAGGCAGTGCTAATGTGTGTTAACTTTCCCCCCCTTAAAGAAATGGCTGCAAGCATCTGATCTTCCGGAAGAAATATACAAGCACCTTGCCTACTATGTACCCAAAATTTACTGTAGGGGTCCTAATCCAGCCCCACAAAGCGAAGATTTGCTTGCGCAACAGGTTTTGCTGGGACCAATGGAATGGTACCTATGTGGTGAAGACCCTGCATTTGGCTTTCAGAAACTTGAGCAATCCAACAAACCTTCACATCTTTGTGGCCGAGTGTTTAAAGTTGGCGAACCTACATACTCTTGCAGGTAACTAGTCACTTCTTTTAAACTGTCAAGTCCCTTAACAGTTGAATTATTTGAGCTCTATTTATTGATTTAAAACATTTCTAATACCACCGCTCATTAAAAAAATTGAGGGCAGTTTACAATAAAAGCAATCCATTAAAATCCAGTGAATACAGTGAAAGCAGGTTCCCTGCCCAGGTATTGTTGTAGTTGGCATACCAGTTAAAGTTGAAGAAAGGCAGCTACATGCTGCAGATGGTTGGGCTGTGTGGAAGGTGGTGTGGAAGTTGTAACTGGATGCAGGATTTTGGCAAAAAATGCCTCCTCCCCTTTTTTCGTTAGGTCCCAACTAGATCAGGCTACATACTCATGAGGGCACAATTTGATTCCATTCTTATACCTGAGCTCTGGTTCCAAAGAACAGCAAAAACCCAACCTGTTTGGGTTATTTGTGGCTGCCATTTAGTACTTTTTAATTCTTTGCTTTCTGGGCAGGTATTGGTTTTGAACTGCAGTTTTTGTTTCTCCGTAGTTTAGTCCTCATAGTTTCAAGTGTCACGAATCTTTGGAATTTCAGCAGCTTTCTCAAAATTGGGTGTCAGGATTGCAGAAGTTGTGGTGGGTTGTCCATACTTAAATGCTATTTCCCCTCTCTCCCTCTCACATAAATGTGTATGCTTGGGTCCCAACATACATACAGAACTTCCAGATTTAGCAACTTGTCAGCCACCCCAGAGAAATATAGGGTTGCATTCAACTAAATTTTACTGAAGAGTAGACTCATGTAAGTTAATGAACATGACTAAGTTGGGGCCATTAATTTGAATGGGTCTACTGTGGGGGGAATTCAACATAGCACTATGGGAGTTGTTCCATCAGTGCAAACATTTCAGTTTGTCAGAAGGAACAATCTCCCCTCTCCTCCCAATCACACACTTTTATAGCAGTTCTCCTCTAAGCCATCCATAATGAGCACCATTATAAAATTTAATCCTAATTTCTGTAGTTTTAAAAAAGCAATTGGAAAGAGACACCCACATGCAAAAACATGACTTTTCACCATGGGTATAGGGTGGTATATGAATTCAATAAATAACGATATTGATAACAACAATAACATATAATATTTCCATCTGGATAGAAGGTTCTAGGTTGTGTCCAATATACATTACAGGCTTTTTCTCAAGCAGTTGGCAGTGCAATCCTATACAGATCTTCTCAGAAGTGTCCTATTGAATTCAGTGGAGCTTGTTTTTAGTTAAATATGTATAGAAGTTCATCCTAAATATTGTGTAGTTGGCCCTTTTATTACATGTTTTTCTACTCTCTCTTTTTTGTCAGAGATTGTGCAGTTGATCCAACTTGCGTGCTTTGCATGGAATGTTTCCTGGGAAGTGTTCACAGAGAGCATCGATACAGGGTTAGTAAGCCTATATGTGATTTTAGTGATGTCTCATTCAGTATCAAATTTGTGACTTGGTCAAATCAAATGAGTGTACATTTTATCACACTTCCCCCCCCCATTGCCTTTTCCTCTCCTCCCTCTCTCTTCCTCTGCTCCCCAATGCAAAAGTAGCATTACAAAAGCTATGAAATTCAGTATGTAGGAAGTACTCCCACTTGCCCAGGCAGCCCTGATGTTTTCACACAGATCAGTACTTTGAGTAACATTAAATGTTGTGGCTTTCGGAACCAAAAGTTTGACTTTGAAGCTCATTTCCTTAGATTAGGTGTAAGTGTAGGTAGATGGGCTTAATGACAATAAAATCACAGAAAATAAATAGATGTGTCAACAGTTATGACACGGCAGCTACCTTACGCTCACAAATAACTCAGCACTGTAATTTAAAAGATGAAAACAGCATCTCTAGTATATCCCTTTATCACTGAACATATGATGCACTAAAGGCTGAAATTAACAAATAAATAGGTATTTTGGCTGCAATCCTATGGTCCCAGACAGTGCATCCTAGGGACCATAGGGTGTTTCAGTTCCCCCTGTGAGGGTGGAGGCAGTGGTCCAAACTCATGGGAGATCTGACCCAGTTTGCCCCCCTCCAAGTTGTCACAGGAACCTTTGCAGCCCTATCTTACCAACTTTGAGCTCTGAAACCAGTAGATGCTACAGAGATGGGTCAGTGTTCCCACTCCCTTGACACCCCTTCCACACACACGTACCCCAAAAGCAGAGGGAATTAATATGACAACCCTGGAGCTGGATCGTGTTCCTTCCTATTGGAAACAATAGCATAGCTGCCAAGTATCCCGTATCCGCCGGGAAAACCCCTTTTTTCTTACCATTTCCCGACGGACTCCCGTTTAGGTTTAAATACTGGTATTTTCCCTTAAATCGGCTTCGGCCCGGCGGCCATTTTTCTGGTGCCGCTTTGCCCTTCTATGGGCACCAGAAAATGGCGGCGCCGGAAGTCGCTTCCGCGCATGACCGGAAGTTGCGTGACGCGACTTCCGGTTGCGCTCTGCCCTTCTATGGGCATCAGAAAATGGCAGCGCCAGCGCTGGAAGTCGCTTTTACGTGTTTCCGGTCATGCGCGGAAGCGACTTCCGGCGCTGGCGCCGCCATTTTCTGGTGCCCATAGAAGGGCGAAGCGCCACCGGAAGTTGCGTCACAAAAACAGAAAGGGGACAGGTAAAATGCTGCTTCTCCCTCTCAGCCTGAGGCCATGTGCCCAGTGGAGCTCTGGATTTGGTGGTCTGTTGATCTTCAGTCCTCCCACACCCTGGCCCAACTTTTGCATTTATTTCCCCTTTACAGAAATTATCAGGGGTCTGCAAATGTTAATTCCTACTAATCAGCTGTGATAATCCAGTTTTGATGGCACAACAATGCAGATACGTTATGTATGTTATCATGTTTGTTTTTCTAAGGATGCTTTATGCTCTTTGCCCATGCCCCAGGGCAGCTTACAACAAAGTCAAATGAGGTAAAAAAAAAATCTATGAAACAACACAAGTCCTTAAAACACCACACCACTTATAGTCTGAAGTTATATAGCTCAGTCTTTGTATACTGTAGGTTGAATTATTATTATTTACTTTGAACCTGAGATTAATTCCATAGCTTTAATCAGGCATTTTACCCCTTTCAGATTTTGTTTCTCTACACTGCCACCCCACAATATGCTTCATACAAGTTGACATATTAAACATAATAAATTGCAGACTTAAAGAAAGGGAAAGGCTTCACTCTCCATTCCCCTGGCCTTATCTTTAAGTTGGATCTGTTTTTGCTCTGATTGCTTAACATAGATTATAGACTCATAGAATTAGCATTGGAAGGGATCCCAAGGGTCATCTAGTCCAACCCGCTGCAATGCAGGAATCCTGCCCACAGCCGACCCTCGGTGGGCTTGAACTACCAACCTTCTGGTTAACAGCCAGATGCACTGTCTCATTAGAATAGCTGCTAACTAAAGAAGAATGAGATATAATATAAGAATGTCCTTATATTGTTATCGCCTAATTCACTTGCTGGAGCAAGGAGAAACTTCCTATGATTTCTTTGGGAAGTGCATTTCTTGAAGTATGCAAGTTGGCAGAACTAATAATCATAAGGCCAACCAGTCAGTATTTTCCATAATCTAACCTAAAATAGGAACTGGTATAAGTGAGTCATGCAATAAACTCAAGTGATTCTTGTTCTTTTATTCTATACAATAATTCCTATAATGTATGATTCCAAGATCATGTCTGCTGATTTGTCTGTATGACTTCATATTTGAGTACAATAGTAGGCATTTTATCGGGATGCGGGTGGTGCTGTGGGTTAAACCACTGAGCCTAGGGCTTGCCGATCAGAAGGTCGGCGGTTCGAATCCCCACGACAGGGTGAGCTCCCGTTGCTCGGTCCCAGCTCCTGCCAACCTAGCAGTTTGAAAGCACATCAAAGTGCAAGTAGATAAATAGGTACTGCTACAGCGGGAAGGTAAACTGCCTTTCTGTGTGCTGTTCTAGTTCTCCAGAAGCGGCTTTGTCATGCTGGCCACATAACCTGGAAGCTGTACGCCGGCTCCCTTGGCCAATAATGCGAGATGAGCGCGCAACCCCAGAGTCGGTCATGACTGGACCCAATGGTCAGGGGTCCCTTTACCTTTAGGCATTTTATCATGAGTAGAGGCTTGAGCTGGAACAGAATCTATTGAATCTTTGTTCATAAAAAAGCAGGCAGAACAGACCTGGAGAATATGCCCTGCTTAGCTCTAAAAGCAAGGAGAATTCTGCTTGCTATAGCTCATATCATTGATTTACCCTTAGTTTGAAAGGTAATAATGACTTTCCTTCCCCTCTGCCCTTTCATAAGACTTGCTGATCCTTTGGCACTGGGATCAGCCAGCTGTCAGGGCTATTACTGGAAGATGGAGCCTTATTCTGGTGGTGAGCCCAAAGGACATTCCTGTAGTCTCTGCTCCATTGAATATAAGATTTGTTATACAAAACCTTAAAGCAGCTATTTAACGTAACATCACAAGGATTGAAAAACCACCACAAATCTCTAAATTGTCTCTCAAGTCTTCTTCACTGTGTCCCAGATTGCCAATCAGTTTTGGATAGAAAGTTTACCACCCTGGGTTTTCATTTATGAAGCATACTTTCTTGTTCATAATGTTGTAGATGACAACATCTGGTGGAGGAGGTTTCTGTGACTGTGGCGATACTGAAGCTTGGAAAGAAGGTCCCTACTGCCAGAAGCATGAACATAACACTTCAGAAACAGAAGAAGAGGAGGTAAGGATACACAGGTTTTGAAAATTATTTTGTGCTGTTGCTCAGGTAACTGGTTTGGACAGAGAGCAAAATTTGTGAGCCCACTCTCTGGCCTAACTCTAGGCCCAGCAACGCCACCCACATGACATCTTTGCGTCCTCCTGTACAAAGCAGGAGGGAATACATCAAGATTGTTATTTCAGTCAGGTGTGCGTCATTATGTTTTCTGTATTTAAGTGTCTTGTTCTTCACTTCGGGAGCTTTTTAACACTAAAATGACTTTTTCTAGTTTTTCTAGCAACCAGATCCCATAGACTTGGGCAGGCATAGGCAAACTCGGCCCTCCAGATGCTTTGAGACTACAATTCCCATCATCCCTGACTACTGGTCCTGTTAACTAGGGGTGATGGGAGTTGTAGTCCCAAAACAACTGGAGGAACAAGTTTGCCTATGCCTGGACTAGGGTACAGTGGTACCTCAGATTACAGACGCTTCAGATTACAGACGCTTCAGGTAACAGACTCCACTAACCCAGAAATAGTAGCTCGGGTTAAGAACTTTGCTTCAGGATGAGAACAGAAATTGTACGGTGGCAGTGGGAGGCCCCATTAGCTAAAGTGGTACCTCAGGTTAAGAACAGTTTCAGGTTAAGATCGGACCTCCAGAATGAATTAAGTTCTTAACCCGAGGTACCACTGTATAAGAATTTTCAAATAATTAACTTTGATGTGTTAAACTTTTTTTAGCTGTAGGGGAAACATTAGACATTATTATCTCGATGTTAACACTTCCCTCCTTTTTTCATTTTAGGATCCTCTTGTGCATTTGACAGAAGATATGATAGCAAAAGCTTACAATATTTTTGCTATCGTGTTTCAGTATGCTGTAGATATTTTAACATGGGAAAAAGAAAATGATTTACCACCTGGTTTAGAGACAGTGTAAGTAAAATTACTGTTTGAACTTCCAAGACTGGCACAGTTTTTAATGGGAAAATGTTATCTGCATCTTAATTCATAAATGACATTGTGTGCAGCCTAAAAAGAGTTGCCAGTGCTTTTAGTCCCATTGAAATAAGTGTGACACACATTTACATCATATTAGTTTCAGCGGTTCTTCAATGTAATCAGTTTTCTCTGGATTGCACTCAGTGGATACATCTTACTTGAGAGTAAATGCTATTGCACTCAGTGGGACATAACTTTGACTAAACATACTTAAAATAGCTGTTCCTAGAGGCTAAAAGGGAAATGTTTTGCATACTCTTCTCTAAAGAATTATATTGACTTTTTCTTACTGAAAAGTCTGTTCTCTCTCCCTCTCCTCTTTTATTTACTGAAGAAATTAGGGGTTGTTGTTGTTGTTGTTGTAGAATAGAGCTTCTTGGCAAAAGTATCTAATGCAATTTGGCACTGCTACAGTAAGCTAATGTCATTGAAAATAGTAATAGGATCCAGCATATCCCGTAGGATAATGACCGTTCCCCACATCAAATGCCTTTTGCGTGTTGGCGCGCAGCCCCCTGGATCCCAGTGCGGCTTCTGGTGGTTTGGCCTGGCTTTATCCTCCCCAGGCTAGATACCTGGAGGTCTCCTCCTACCTCAGCCAATCACCCAATCCCGCCTGGGGAGGTGTTGCCAGGGGATCGGATAGGTAAGGGGAGGGACCACCCTGCCCACACAACAGAGGGTGAACCTTACCTGCGAAGCAGCAGTTGGCTGCTGAGCTTCTCCCACCCTGCCTTCCCTCAGTTAAGTCTTCTTTTGCAGGTTAACCTCCTCTCCACAGGTACACAGGCGCTGCTACGTCAGGGTCGCTGTTGAAGGGCCGGAAAGGAATTTTCCTGCATTGGCAGGTTTTGCCTTTCCCATAGCAAAACGTCACAACTTTGGCGGTTTCAGGCCTTGGGCGGAATCCTTTAGTCTATCTTCCTAAATGGGGGGGGGGGCGCTGAAGCGGTGACCCACGCCACCCTTGCGTCAGTGATCCCAGGGTTCCCCGTTAAAGGGGTCTTGAGGGGAGGCATTGGCCACACGCTGAGAGGTTGTCATTGCTCTCCCCTCCAACGGCGGCGAAACGGGGGGCGGGGGGGCGGGCTCTCTGCTTGAACATATGTTCTCCAGAGCCAGCCCAATCCCCACACATTTTGGATAACCCTGATGTCTCCCAGATCCCCGGCTGGGGACTGGGAAGGATAAATGCCCAATATAAAGCCAATTTTAATCACGTAGCATGTTGTCTTGAGTCATTATTCCATTCAGGGGTTGCCTGGGTTTGGGGGGACTCTGCCTGTCCACGCAACATAGTACAGTGGTGCCTCGCTAGACAAAATTAATTCGTTCCACGGGTCTTTTCTTATAGCGAAAAATTCGTCTAGTGAATCCCATAGGAATGCATTGAAATTTTTTTGATTTTTTTTTTTGCCCATAGGAACGCATTAATTGAATTTCAATGCATTCCTATGCGAAACCGCGATTCGCTAGATGAATTTTTCGTAAAACGCATTCGTCTAGCGAGGTAACCTCCGCTTGAAAAATCCTTTCATTAAGCGGAAATTTCGTTGAGCAGGGCATTCGTTAAGCGAGGCACCACTGTAACTTGGATCCAGAGAACATAAAACAGAACTCCACCTATGTAGTAGGATGTTCCTCACTACAACCCCCTCTGCCCCTCCCCAAGTTGCTCCTGAAGCTCTGTAGTCCCTGCGGGATGGTCCACAGAGGGTCAGATGGATTGGGAAATTAGAGGAATTTGGCGAGGCTGTCATGTACAAGCAGAAGTAGCTTTCCACTCATGCAAGGCACGGTAGTCAAATTAATCACAAGAGTCCCCCGTCTTCCTATTGCTGATTGAGTATGTTTCCTTAATAGAGATTCCAGTAAATAGAAGTATTGAAATGCCAGAGAAAATATCTTGATTGATTTAAATGAATTATATTCCTTATTCGTAATGCTGTCTTTACAGTGAGAAGACGGATACTTACTTCTGCATGCTTTTTAATGATGAAGTTCACACATATGAACAGGTTATTTACACTCTTCAAAAAGCTGTCAATTGCACACAAAAGGAAGCCATTGGTTTTGCAACAACTGTAGACAGAGATGTAAGTAAGCTCTTTAGATTTCCATTGAAATATTGGATAAAAATGATTAAGCTTGGTCAGTTTAAGAGGATTTAGTCCTGTAGTTCCTTCCATTCTTCCTTCCTGCTAGCTGATCAACTATTTACCTTATTTGAAGGAATAGAAGGAACTAGGCAATTTCCAAAGCAACACTGGAGCATAGTTCATTAGTTCTTTCCTTGATTATACTTGCTCCACCACCTCCACTTCGCAAATCATGCTGTGAAAGTTGGGACACTTCCTTCCTGGATGCCTTCCCAGCCTGAGATTCTTTGGCAATGCTTTAGCAAGTTAACTTCACAGTGAGTCTCTGGGAAAGCACTTTTTAAAATTGGAAAAAACCTCCTCTCTTTTTACACCATCCACCAAGAAAATATATTTTAGCCAGTCTTTTCTAATGTAACATACAGTAGAGGCCAAACCTGTAAAAACGAAGTGAGGCTCTCTCCAATCTTTGCAGCACTGAATATTTTACAAGCAACATGCTCACTCTGAGGCTGAAAGTTAATTGTGGAGGGTGTGTGGCTGCTGCTGAAATCCGAAAAAAATAAAAATAAAAAAAGACTGGCCAGAGGGAAAGCACTAGCACAGGACACAAAAAAGAGCAAATCTCAAAATTATGCACAAGAATCAGTGAGTTTATTGCTCACCAATGTGTTTTGAATCAATAAACTCTTAAGGGTTATTCAACCATTTCCCTCTCATGCAACAATCAGACTGCATGTAAGATGGCTTAATCAGTTTTTTTGAAGGGTGGGGGGAAACACACCCTATGGTTATATCTGAATTATGTCCCTGCATTCACAGAGGCTCGGCTCCGATGAAAACCTCCTCTCTCCCCCTTCCAGTTATGGAAGCCTCTGCTGGAGTGTAATTTAGGATAAGTATTTAACACATGAAACTCAACTAAAACCAAAATGGGCCTCAGTCTAATTCAGGGGCAGGAAACTGAATTTGCCTGCCTATAGCCCTGGTTAGCCTTAACCACCCAGAGTGATGTGATATCATAGTGTGTATGTTTCTCTCTCTCTCTCTCTCTCTTTTAAAAAAACCCTTTCATTTGTTTGTTTGTTTAAATAAATCCCAGCTCAAAAGGTATATATTTATCATAAGATTGTGGATCTTTCAGAATTGCTGAGGAATTTAATAGTTTTGTTTGCTTTTTCATATGTGATATTCGCTATATCAGCAATAAATGCAATTTACATGATAAACATATGTGAAGCATACACACCGTGTTTCCCCTATTTTAATACGTAGTCATAAAATAAGACGTAGCAGTATTTTTAAGGATTTTTGAAATATAAGACATACCCCGAAAATAAGAGATACCTCCGCGTCGTGCGGAGCGAGACTGCCGAGTGTCCCAGCCAGCCAGCAGGTCCCAGCACACAAGCCGCGGCAGCAGGAGGAGGCGGCCTGCTGGGTCAGCGCATGGAGCGCCGGATCAAGGAGCCAGTCTGCAGAGTCGGCGCCCAGAGTCAGCGAGGCGTGGCGCTGCTGGATTGAGGAGGCGGTACTTCGTGCGACGCCGTTGGGCACCGACACTGCAGGCCACTTCCTCGATCCGGTACTCCGCGCCATGCTGATTGGTGCCGACCTGGCAGGCCGCCAGATCGAGGAGGCAGCCTGCCAGGTCGGTGCTGATCGGCGCCATACGGAGCACTGGATCAAGGAAGCGGCCTGCAGGGTCGGTGCCCAGCAGTGCTGCGCTGGATTGAGGAGGCGGTGCTCCGTGCGGCACTGCTGGCTGCTAACCCTTCAGACCGCTTCCTTGATCCGGTGCTCCGCGCGGCACTGATTGGCGCCGTTCCAGCAGGCTGGTCTGCAGAGTCAGCGCCCAGCAGTGCCGCATGGAGCACCGCCTCCTCCATCCAGCGTGGAGCTGCTGGGCGCTGACTGCAGACCGGCTCCTCGATCCAGCACTCCGCGTGGCGCTGATCAGCACCAACCTGGCAGGCTGCCTCAAACCGGTGTTCCGTGTGGCGCTGCTTGGCACCCACCCAGCAGGCCGCCTCCGGGATCCAGCAGCAGCAACGTGACAGCCAGCAACACTGGCTGTGGTAAGGATGTACCGTACTTGCAGTAATAATAATAAAAAGACACACACACACCCCGAAAATAAGCCAAGTAAAATAAATATAAGACGGTGTCTTAAAATATGGGAAACACGGTGCATACTTAAACTGAACATATGACATTTTAACTTATGTTAAATATATTTAACACAAGCTTAATTGTGTTAATATGTGCTATTAGCAGAAGTCATTGTTGGTATAGGGTTGAATTAATTCAAGCAGTCTAATTCAAGGGTAAGAAACGTAGGTGACTTCAATGGGCAATCAAAACATATTATTTAAAGTTTTAGTTATATCTTTAATTAGCCGTTAATAGCCATGTAACTGTTTAACAGGGACGCAGGTCAGTTCGCTATGGAGACTTTCAGTACTGTGACCAAGCCAAATCGGTGATAGTGGTAAGTGACATTGCTTCATTTCCCTTAACTGAATGGTACGGTATATATCCTTAGTTCATTATAATCAATTCACTTATAGCATATCTGCCCATTAACATTTTAAAACTGTATGTGACATTTTAAGAATGTTAAGGAAATGTTAAATGTGTCTGATGGAAGTGGCAGCATGCCTTGTAAGTCACTTGCCTGATGCTTCTATCGTTCTTCAAAAACTAAAAATTGGCACATTCTACTTTAAAATTGTGGTAACCTCCAGATTAGATTACTGCAATGTATTGTACATGGAGTTGCCTTTGAAGACTGAAAACTAAAAATAATTCAGAGTATAATTGCTGGACTGTTAAATGGGAATCGGGTATTGGGATGACAACTCACCAGTGCTTAAAGTGTTGAATTGGCTCGCAGTCTTATTTCCAGGCAAAGTTCAAAGGACTGGTGTTTTCCTTCAAATTGCTATAGTGTTTGTGAGTAAAGATGCATAGGATTGGAATGGAAAATGTATACTGTATTTTCAGCTCAAGTCTTCCCTAAGATTCTAGGGGTCTAATGAAGAAACCCCCAGTCCAACATGTATGACTCATGCTAAGAAGCAAAGTTCAGCAGATACATCTACTGGATCAAAAATTGTGTATTCAAAAGAGTGTAGCCATAATGTTTCTCTGCAGTCATAACTGAATTACATGCACAATGTCCAAAACTAGACTGTGACCTGCATTGTGGTGAATAGATTCTTTGCACTTTTGGCCTTGACTGTGTCATTTAATTGCATGATGGGATTGAAGACTGAAATCTTTTGTTGGGAAAGAAGCCTTGAACTCATGGCCCCCCATGCCTCTCAGACAAGTAATGTGCTCTCCATTGGAAGCCCTTTGCTGTAGTCATATCTGTCAGAGCCAGAAAGGGTAAGGGAAGTTGAACCTAAATGTGGTGATGGACTAATTTCAATTGTTCCTAAGGCTGTTCACCTTCAGTACAGTATTAGAAACAGAATTCAAGTTTTACAATTCTTGCATTATAAAGTGTAGACATATAGTACTAGATATTGGAAAACCATGAAAATCCAGTTGCCTGGGATTGTTCTGTGTCTTAACTGTACAAACTTGAAAAGAAAAGTGCTGTGTTTGGGGCAAAACCTGTTAATGGCTTCTCTTTTCCTTGCCCTTTCCCCTTTCCTTTTCTTAAGAGAAGTACCAGTCGCCAGACTAAGCCGCTGAAGGTTCAAGTTATGCATTCATCTATTGTTGCCCATCAGAGTTTTGGTTTGAAGCTTCTAACTTGGCTTGGCAATATTATTGGATATTCAGGTACTGAAATTTGAAACAATTATGATATAGTTGAAAGAGAAAAGTCATGATTGAAAAGCAGAACATTCCTCTTTCTAGGGACAGAATGATAGACGGATAAGGTCTTGTGAACATGGTACAAACATAACAAAAATATGTGTTCAGGCTTATTGGTCCATTTTACTTAAAGCATGAGGACGAAGCTACTTGTGATGTGGAAAGTCCCTGAAAGAATCTTCCAACATTCTTTTCGTTTCCTAAAATCAGCCGCAAGGGCACCTGAAGTAGGGAGAGTTTTATATTTCTCCCATGCCATTTCCTGACTGCAAATCATCCCTATCCCTGAGCAATTTCAGGTCCCACCTGTCTGCTTTCTAAATATGATTCTCCTCTAATGACCTTACATCACTTAAGCTTTCTATGTTGGAGATCATGCATATCTGTAGTAAATACGAAATAAAGATGAATGCCTTCTATTTTAAGAATGTTCATGTTGGAGATTTAATTGTCTTACGTACAACTGAGTTTTATGCACAAAACGGATGATTAAAGCAAACCAGTTCATGTATTACTGTTTCTCCTTAATTAGATGGCCTTCGAAGGATATTGTGTCAAGTTGGCTTACAGGAGGTACCTGGAGAAAACTCTTCTCTTGTGGATGAACTAATGCTGTCCGATTCTAAACTCTGGAAAGGTAGGCTATTCCTTGTTTTAAGAATCTACCTGCACCACAGTTCGATTGCTGGAACTCATCTTCTTTCAGACAGCTAGAGCAGCCTAGATAAATCAGAGCAAAAAGCAGCTGTGATGAGAGGGATGGGTAGCGGCATAGCTAAGCTGCCTGGCTGCCCGGGGCGGCAAACTCGAAGGCACCCCGCCACGGGGCGGGGTGTTCATCGTGCGCATGCGTCGCGCATCACGACGCACAACACATGCGCGCACAGGAGGGATATGACGTGCCGCGGTGGCGACACAGCAGGCAGCAGCGGGCGGCATCCAGCAGGCCACCCCCTCTCCCTCTGGCCCTCCCTCCGCCCGTCCTTACTGCGCTTGAGGCGGTTCTCCTCACAGCCAGTTTGCGCTGGCTCCACAGGGGCTAGTCCTGCTCGCCTGCTGCCTGGGTTTCTTCAGAGTCATCGTGGAGGCAGGCGAAGGCTGTGCTGCCGGCGGAGGGTGACTCCTCCGGCAGGGAGGAGACGTCGTGGAGGGGCCGGGCTCGGAAGCCGCCAGAGCTCTTTCCGCAGCTCATCCTGGCAGCGGCGGCCGTCGGAGGTGATTACCCCTGTCCAGCCTGCTGCTCCCCGCCCCCCATTACTACGCCACTGGGGATGGGCACAGACGTTAGGTACTCATACAAAATTCATATAGCTTAGTTTACTCCTGGTTTACTGCAGTCTTGGTGGAAGGCACCGTCAAGAGGAAAGTGCTGCTCAGGATATCATAAGAAGCAAGGCTAGAAGTAGTGAGGCATTGATCTATGCCAAGCTCAGAACTAAGCCAAACAAGCATCTACACCTCTAAATTTCTGGAGAAGCAGAGCTATAGACTGGGTGGTGCTTAATGTTGTGCCACGTCTTGCTATGCTTCCTGTGCTATACTGTGCAAGGCTTACCCTTGACATCTGAAGGGAGGGCATTCCACAAGGCGGTTGCCACTACTGAGAAGGCCCTCTGCCTGGTTCCCTGTAACCTCACTTCTCACCATAGCTGCCAAGTTTTCCCTTTTCTCGCGAGGAAGCCTATTCAGCATAAGGGAAAATCCCTTAAAAAAAGGGATAACTTGGCAGCTATGCTTCTCACAGTGAGGGAACCACCAGAAGGCCCTCTGAGTTGCTTTTTTGGTAAAACAAGTCTTTTAAGGCTGCAATCCTAAACACACTTAATAGGGAGTGAGTCCCACTCAAATTGTTAGGACACCTTATCTTCATGAGAACTTAAAATGATTTTTTAACTATTTCAGTCTCTACATCAGCACATTGTCAAAACTTGATGATGGCTCTAAAGTTATTTGGATGATGCTGTCATATAATAATCCTCCACATTGATATGTATCTTTCTTTTTTTAAACAACAACAACAGGAGCTAGAAGTGTGTACCATCAGTTATTCATGAGCAGCCTACTTATGGATTTGAAGTACAAGAAGCTCTTTGCTATCCGATTTGCAAGGGTGAGTAACTTTCTTAATGAACAATACTTTAAAATGCAAAGTCTGACTTTATTATTTATACCCTGCCCACCTGGCTGGGTTTCCCAACAGCTCCCTACAGAAAAATTAAAAGCACAATAACACCAGAAGACCCTCGTAGCTGGATCTCAGTGTCTGGGCTGAATGATGGGGGTGGAGACGCTCCTTCAGGTATACTGGGCTGAGGCTGTTTAGGGTTTTAAAGGTCAGCACCACATAGTGGAACACATAGATTGTTACACTAAATCAGGCATGGCCAAACTTGGCCCTCCAGGTGTTTTTGGGACTACAACTTCCATCATCCCTAGCTAACAGGGTCAGTGGTCAGGGGTGATGGGAACTGTAGTCCCAAAACAGCTGGGGGGGGGGGAGTTTGGCCATGCCTGCACTAAATAGTAACAACCTGTTGCCTAAGGCTCCTTATACCTTTTGGAGTTCTGGGTTGTACATGGTATTCCTGCACGTAGAAGGACTGCCTGATGACTTGATGTTTGGGCAGATCTGCATGTACTGTTTAGATGCGTGCACAAAGCTGGCCTCAATATTAAAGTCAATGTGGAAGCTTTGGGTCAGAGCCTAAATGTGGAAATGTATATTCCTATGTGATTTGGATGGCACATGTTACCACTTTTGTTGGATGTGCCTAACAATCCAAATAAAAAAGCAGTTAACCAAGGTTAAACCAGGCGTAATGGTGAACTCTGGCTTGGGGAGGGGGAGGGAGGAGCTCTCATTCCTAGCTAACTGTGGTTTACGAAGCCTGAAAGATCGTCTGAATAGGGCTGTTGTGTTGTGGAATGAAGTCAGGCGTCATTTTCGAATAACTTGGAGTAGTCAACCATGTAATCTTAAAAAATAAAAATTTATTCTTATATATTGCCCTGCTTCCCAAATATGACCTCTAAATATTGGCTAAACTCAATAGCATTTCTTTATGGCAACTTCTAACTGACTTCCTTTTGCCTGACACAAGTAACTGTTGCTATAACTGTGCTTGTTAATGGTCTAGTGAATGGTGATGATGCTGCAAGTTTGTTTGCACTGTTTCTGCACAAATGCAGTTTTTAGTAGAAAATCATCCTATTGCCAGCTTTAAATTTAGTTAGACCATCTGGTCAGTGCAGATTAGAGGTGAATTTCCCCCTTGTTGTTTAGAATTATCGGCAGTTGCAGAGAGATTTTATGGAGGATGATCACGAGCGGCCAGTGTCGGTGACTGCTCTCTCTGTTCAGCTCTTCACTGTGCCTACTCTGGTGAGTAGTGGCTCCTTTTTTAAACTGATAGTTGGCACCCTTTGCCTTTTTTGCCTCCTTCTTTAATAGAATTATGAGCGATTGCAGAATGATTATGTGAAAGATGACCACGACAGAGAGTACTCAATTGCTGACCTTTCGGTACAGATATTCACAGTGCCTTCACTTGTAAGTACTTAAATGCTGACTGAAACTCTCTTTGCCTCAACTCCCGCTCAGATCTGACATTAATAACTTGTTATTGTTTCATACACAGGTAATCAGTGTTGCATAGTTTCATGGATAAAATAGAGATCTCTGCTCACAAGGAGATTACAGTCCAAAATAGGCACTGGCGGAAAGAGCAGAGGGGAGGGGAAAGAGATTCCCTACTAGTACTTCTGTGATAGTATTAGACCACAAGACTCATTTATGTTAAATTAGTAGCTAGAGTATAATAGTTTCATAGATGAATTCCTGTCCCCAGAGGATCCGTGCTTTAAGGAATGAGCAAGACATTAGGTTGGTGCTTTAGTATACTTGTAATTCATACAAATATTTTCTGTTGAGAACTTCAGTGACAGGTATGGCTGCAACAGTTTTTCCTTTTAGTAATGTACCGAGCAATCAGAAATATTAACGTAATAATGGATATACATGAAACATGCTTGTGTTGGAGGCATTTGGCAATAATGGGGAATATGATCTGACACTCTTTGAGACATATGTTAATGTCCTTTTTATATTTCAACTCTGTATCTCAGTCCAGTGAGGAGGTGGAACTGAATGAGGCAAAATTAGTCGTGCAAAGATCTCTGTATACCTGTAGGGCTCCAGTGCTATGCTTTTGAAATTGGATTAGGGTTACAGTGCCATAATAGAAATAACATAATTATGGGTGTAGCTATTTAAGGTGACTGCTTGAAAATTTCTAGTGAAGATTATAAAGTGCTGAACATAGTATGAAGAAAATGTACTCCTTTTAATGAGAAAAGTACCAAATTATGGTTGTTAACTGATTCAGATATGTTAGACTGAATAAATATGGGTAATGTTTTCACGTAAGGTTAAAGCCAACAGTTTATTTTCCCTCAGTTACTTAAACATTTTTTTTCCTCAGGAAAGATCCTGTGTACATCTTGGTTGAGATGTAAATAGATTGTTATATTGCCCAAATTGGGTACCTTTTTATAGATCTGATTAAAACGAAGTGATGAAAAGTGGGTTATAGGGATTTAGAACCAAAAAAATCATGCCAATTAGTACTTTTATGACTCTTTTGTTTTCATATGAGCGATAGATAAACCCCTGTCAGCCATTAAAAGTACAATTCCTAGCTATAGACATGGAGTTGTAACTTTTATTTTATCCTTCAAGGATCAGAGGATTCTCAGGTGATCTCCCACCTAGTAACTGGCTTTCCTGTCCAGACTGCTTTTGCTACACAAATAGGGCTACCTTATATACACATAAAAACCATATACATGAGCCGCCTTCTGTTAGTTGAGTCTCTTATCTCTGTCATTAGCAGACATGATAGAAACAAACCTTTAAATATCTATTTTGACATAGGCTCGAATGTTAATAGTAGAGGAGAACCTCATGACTACTATCATCTCAACATTTATGGACCACTTAAGACATCGAGATATACAGGGCAGATTTCAGTTCGAACGGTATACCGCGCTACAGGCTTTCAAGTTCAGACGAGTCCAAAGCCTGATTCTGGATTTAAAGTGAGTCTTTTTATACCTATCAGACAAAAATATTTTTACATGGATAGCCCAAAATCAGATTGAAAACTTATTTCTGCTGTACTTCAGGTACGTTCTGATAAGCAAACCAGTTGAGTGGTCTGATGATCTGAGGCAAAAATTTCTAGATGGCTTTGACGTCTTCTTGGAGTTACTGAAGTGTATGCAGGTAGGTGATTTCTTCTTCTTCAGCTACTTATATTTATCAAGGAGTAACAAATGAGATGGTATAGGTGACTCTTCATGTTACTGAGCCAGTGTGGTGTAGTTGTTAGGAGCGGCAGACTCGTAATCTGGTGAACCGGGTTCGCGTCCCTGCTGCTCCACATGTCACACTTCTTTCAAGTCTCTCAGCCTCACTCACCTCACAGTGTTTGTTGTGGGGGAGGAAGGGAAAGGAGAATCTTACCCGCTTTGAGTCTCCTTCAGATAAAGCGGGATATCAAATCCAAACTCTTCTTCTTCCACTACTACTGTTAAAATATTGCTAGGCTTTGGAAATCTATTTTTTACAGTTGCCCCAATTTCAGTAGAGCTAAATATTTCTACAGTTCCCTCTGTAGGCAATCACTAGGCAAGATTTGCTGAGTCTCAGCAGTGACCCTGCCCTGTTGCTTTGATGCTTCTCTTCTAAATGATTTGGCTTTTTTCCTATTTCTGTAGGGCATGGATCCAATAACCCGCCAAGTTGGGCAGCATATCGAAATGGAACCAGAGTGGGAAGCAGCGTTCACGTTGCAGATGAAATTGACCCATGTCATCTCAATGATGCAGGACTGGTGTGCTTTAGATGTAAGTTGTATCTACTTCAGATGTGTTCGGATTAATATGAATGAATAAAATAGCTACATTTTCTTAAGGTTCTTGTATATAAATAAACAATATGGTGTGCATCAGTGAAACCAAACTGCTTTAAAAATTGGGATCTCCAACACTGTGCACATTTTTCAGGTAATGATTATTGGAATGGACTAGATTGTAGACTTCATGTTGCAAAAAGAACTAAGACTTGGACTAGTACTTTATATCTCAAGGGGTAGAAGGAAGGGGGAAGAGGGATATATATAAATGGGAGAAGAATTATCTGTTGCCTTCTTGGTTTGAACCATTTTTCCCTGTCCTTAATCTAAAAAGGGGGACCCAGGTGGCGCTGTGGGTTAAACCACAGAGTCTAGGGCTTGCTGATCAGAAGGTCAGCGGTTCGAATCCCTGCAACAGGGTGAGCTCCCGTTGTTCGGTCCCAGCTCCTGCCCACCTAGCAGTTCGATAGCACATCAAAGTGCAAGTAGATAAATAGGGACCGCTCCGGCGGGAAGGTAAACGGCGTTTCCGTGCGCTGCTCTGGTTCGCCAGAAGCAGCTTTGTCATGCTGGCCACATGACCCGGAAGCTGTCTGCGGACAAACGCCGGCTCCCTCGGCCTATAGAGCGAGATGAGCGCCGCAACCCCAGAGTCGGACACGACTGGACCTGATGGTCAGGGGCCCCTTTACCTTTACCCTTTAATCTAAAAAGGAGGACTGATCATAACATGCCCATAATTTTGCAGCTTCTCCCGTGAATAAGAAATGATAAAATACTTTTAATCTAGTTGCCTATTTCTTTTTTAGCTGTTTGACAATGAAAGCTCACCTAGTTAAATTATATAGTTTAGTGATCCATGTAGCTGGCAAAGTTTTATTGATGCTTGATTAGCAGCGGGTTGATCAACAACCTTATTTATGGCCCACAATTACTGTTCTGAACCACAGGCCCAAAGGAGGGCCCATGGGAGTGGTTGGGTGCAGGGGTACCAAAGAAGGATGTAAAAAACATCAGGGTTATCCGTTCTAGTGCTTTATTAAAGAAGGTTGTAGACTTGCAGCAAAGCAGCCTGTCAGGTCTCCTAGCCTTTGCAGAAGTGGGATGGACATCACAGCAAGGATATGGCTTTTCTGCACCCAAGCAAATATTCATACATTCCTTATCACAAAGCAGCATACATCTCTTTGGCCAGGACTTTCCAGCACTCCACCTGACAAGATGAGGGCATAGATGGCAAATACCCATATCTTGCAGATAGTTCCCCTTTTGGGGCTCAGAGCCCAGCACTTCAAGGATAACATTAAAGCAAGCCAATTACATCAAAGCAAGTGAATATAAATGTATTCTGTCCTTTGCTTACTATTACACAGCTCCAGATACCTTTTCATGTAACGTCTTCACAGAATTATTCTGAGTAAACTCATTCCACTCATCATACTTTTTTGTATTCAACCAAATAAGCTGGGGCTAGCTTTTATCTTGGTACATCCTTAACATGTTATTTTAATAATAAATAATGCTGTAACTTTATGTAGAGCCATGCTTTTCTTTGAATAAATTCGATCTTTTTTCTAGGAGAAAGTGCTTATTGAAGCATATAAGAAAAGTTTGACCACATTGATGCAATGCCACAGTGGTTTTACTGATGGAGAGCAACCAATTGACCTCAACATGTGTGGACACTCAGTTGAGACTATCAGATACTGTGTTTCTCAGGAAAAAGTTAGCATTCATCTCCCTGTTTCTCGTTTACTTGCTGGTAAGGAATACAGATTTGATGGGTTTTGTGCTGGATTGTTTTAAAGCAGTTTATACAAGCTCACTCGAAGATTAGATATTTTCCTAAACTTTTCTTTGTTTGGTGATTCCTGTCATCTTGATTTCTCCATAGTCATATGAACTCTAGACCCCTGCTTTATTTATTTTTTTATATGCACTACAAGATTATGATATAAACCTGCAATCTGCATGAAACAATTTAATGATTGTGGATATTGTCAAACTCTGCTATCACTAATATCAGCACAAGGTTACTTTTCATTTGGTGCATATTATCTTTGGAAATGAACCAGATCATGACAAATAAGTTAACTTGCATTATACCATTGGATTTGTTTGTTTGTTTGTTTCATTAATTAACATGACTTATATACGGCTCAACAATCAAAGCCTTTAACAAGTTTATACAACATATAAAATATAGATTAAAGGTACTGATAAAACCAGGTGTTAGATATAAACTGACCTTAAAAATTCAATAATATAATGACACACAAATACAGTTACATATTAAAAGACATGTCAAATGAAAAATGTCAAAAATTTTTAGCATAGGGTTGCCATTCATCTGAAATTTCCCAGACATAGCTGGAATACGGCAATTGGAAGCAGTGTCCGGGCGCAAATTGCTGAAATGCCCTGGGAAATCCGGACGTATGGCAACCCATCTCGAAAGTCTAGATTTTTGCAAATTTCCTTAAAAATATCTCAAAAACATCATTTTGTCTGCATTTCCGCTTTTTGGAATATGGCAACCCTATTTTAGCAGGTAGGAAAAACAGAACAATGAAGTTGTCTGTCATATCAATGGGGAGGAGGCTCCAGAATGTAGGTGCTGCCACACTGAGATTGATTTCTTTCATGTGTGGAATAAACATTATATGACACATGTAAGAGACTGTTAAGTTTATGCCCCAACAGGTTCCATTGGTCTCCAAAGGTGGGCAATCTAAATGGGCTCACTAACAATAGCCTGACCATGACAAGGGGTTACCCCCGCATTAAATATTATTATCTAAAGTATAGCACAAAGACTTCCATTTGAGCAACAGTGCTTTCCCTCTCCCCCTTTTGGCTTTGTGGGGCTTGAGAGACCCTCCAGAACAACTTGTGGTAGGAAGAGGGTGGGGTGACCACTCCAGAGCGTGACTTTGAAGTCCCAGATGTCAGATTTAGAAACTGCATTTCCTAGTAAATCTCTAGTTCTTTTCAGCTTTGTTTGACAACCTCAATAGGTCCCAGAGTGGCAGAAACTGCAAAAATGTTCTTCCTTTTTTTGTCTTTTGTCAATATAGGTTTGCATGTGCTTCTGAGCAAAAGTGAAGTGGCATACAAATTTCCAGAACAGCTTCCAATGGTGAGTAATATTTAGATAAATGTATCTCTAAGGTTCAGATTTTAAAAACAAATAAAATTGCTTTGAGTACAAAAAAGAAGTGTTGCTGCTAATGGTGGAGAAATGGAGCAGTGTTTGAGAAAAGTTGCTTTAGCTGTTGGTTAAATACTTACTTCCAGAACCACAACTGCCAGAATGCCTTTGGAGTAGCCTAGCATTCAGTGCACTGGTGGAGGGTTATATGGAGATCAGAATTGTTATTTGGGAGACTGGAGTGATCTACTGCAAACGGTAGGTAAGGCCTGGTGAAACGAGATAGCGTTAAAGCATGTTTTGTTGCCTTAAATCTGGTTAAGATCCCAAGGATACAGTGAATATATGGTGCTGAGTTCTGCCTCTGGAGCAGTTTATAGGGTGGTTATCAGTGAGTGATAACCCTCCAGAGAGCTGGAGGGGATGACTATGACTGTGTTTGCACATAACACAAAACTAGGGGTAGTCAACATGGTTCTTTCCCAATGTTGCTGAATTCCTCTTCCTGTCAACTCTCATCATCGGCCATATTAGCTGTTGCTGAACAGCTTGTGGAAGTCCACAGGTTTAGTGCTATATGCCTGAGCTGGTATAAGCTCAAGCAAGGCTTGTACTCTCACACTCCCGCTTCCATTTGCATGACTGGGAGGATAAATTCTGCAGCGTTCAGTTTCTTCTGAGCTCTGCTTGTGATTGGGTGTGACCCAGAGATTGCAGTTCATAACCAACTTTGAATTTGGCTTGTTGGGAAAATAATTGGGAAAATAATTTGTCACAATATCTGGTTCACTTGAAATGACAAGCCATCCCTGCATTGGGGGGGGGGGGGGAGAGTTGCACTAGATGAGCCTTGAGGTCCCTTCCAACTCCTCAATTCTATGATTCTAAGATTAGGGAGAAAAGAAGCTAAATGCTGCAAATGGTGCCCTCCTGGCCATTAGTTTCGTACAAGCTGGTTTAGAACACCTGCAGTTTTTTTTCAAGAGGTAGAATGGGCTTTCTTTCCATTTATAAATATATTTCAGTGCCCTCACCAAACATGACGAATGTCTAAAGCTTTTTCTCTTGTGTTTTATGTTCACTTAATGCAGAGTGAACTTAGTCCACCTATGCTAATAGAACATCCCCTGCGATGTCTCGTTCTGTGTGCTCAAGTCCATGCTGGGATGTGGAGGCGGAATGGGTTCTCACTTGTTAACCAAGTAAGTATCGAACATTTATTTGCCCCTCTTCCTGTATATATCTGAGAGTCACAGGCAATCTGAGATACTATAGCATAAGGAGTTAATTGTCCTAGATCAGTAGCTCACAGCATAGCTGTGTGTTAGGCTTCCTAGAGAGATAAAGACATGGAGGGGACTATGTGCTCCCATTTTTTTTTTCTGGGTCTTCAAATTTTTCTGTCCTCATATGGTTGCTAAACATGTTTACCAAGAAGCAAGTCAAGTTGAACTCTAATTTCTTGTTCCACCCTGACAGTGAACAAGAAAGGTAAAGTTCTATGTTTCTGTAAACTATCATGCAAGATCTGTTTACGTATATAAACATTGTAAATAGATATAATCATTTTTCATCTAAAGGGATTTTTTAAAAAATAGTAGGAAAATACTAACTAAGCTGCAGCCAACTTATGCTACAACCCACAAGTTCCTGATCAATGAGTTGGGAATGCAGCAACCATTAGCTTTTCATTATATTAATTTTTATTCTCAGACTAGGTCAGAAGTACAAAACATTCCATGTTCCTGTCAATTTAGATTAGCGGATTAAGAATCCACCATTTAACAATGCTGATCTGCATGTAATGCCAAACCATGAATTAGGACTACATGGGCAAGCTAGAAAGAGTCGAAGTGAGGTCTCAGGCTTGTGCATTCCTCCTCGGATGGTTGAGAGAAGGACTTTTGCTGTGCTTACTTTCAGTTTTCACAAGCCCTGTGTTGCCATTATGTACAAACCAGAGACAATGGCATTAAACAAGCTAGCTTCAACAATGGGTTATGAAAGTGGCTTGTGGAAAGTAGCAAGAGCTTGCTTTAAACCATGGCTTGTATGTAATTACAAGACGAGATTTACGAAAATCGAAAGTAAACCCAGCAGAAGTTGTTCTCCCAGCTGTGTGGCAGAAGGAGAGGGGAGGTGGGGTGAGCATGAAAGGCTTTATTCAGGATCATTCTGATCTGTATCTTGTATTTCATATGAATTACCTATTCAATTATGAAAAACTTATCTTTGTTCCCCCTCAGATATACTACTATCATAATGTGAAATGCAGAAGAGAGATGTTTGACAAAGATATAGTAATGCTTCAGGTAACATTAATGTCATTTTGATGTATGTGTTCTCTTTCCTATTGCCTGAATATGGTTGTTTAAAGGACCCTGAGATGTTACTACTATGATTGCTTTGTTTAGAAAAGTGGTTTCTTGGGCTGCTTTCTCACATTTTCGTATTTGTTTTGAGATGTTTAGAAAATAATTTATTATTTAGGTTCTGTTTAGGAACCTAAACAGGTTCCAGTATCGTAGTGTTTTATGCCTAGATGCATATTTTGCTTCTCTACTTGGTTTCAAACTCAGCGTGTCCTGAACCTGAGGCATGATGCTTCAGTAAAAATCCTCACATACCTGTATGTAAGAGGTGTATGGTTTTCTGTGACTTGTCTTCTTACATCTAAATTCCATGTGCACACTTTGGAGAAGTCTCTCATTGTATTTTCAGCTAAGGGAGCTGCCATGTTTGGGTTATGAACATGTTGTATATGAAAAAATTATAAACAGAACCAGTAATAAGCAAAACTACAAACCTTTGAAAAGGCATCTGTCAGTGTTGCTACTTATTCTTAAAATGGACAAAAATTAAAAGGGCTGTTTTTTTTAAGTCCTGTGTTGCTTCCTAGGCAAAGTCTAATGAAGATTTGTGTTCATAAATTAAGAAATATTTCCATGTTTCCAAACAAGCAGGGAAAGCTTATTTTTAAAAGGCAGAGACATGTCTTATTTTCACCTAGTCTATAATAAATACATTTAAAATTTCTTTAGACAGGTGCATCCATGATGGATCCAAATCACTTCCTGATGATAATGCTGAGTCGCTTTGAACTTTATCAGATATTTAGTACTCCAGATTATGGCAAACGATTCAGTTCTGAAAATTCCAATAAGGTAAGCTATGAGTTGTTGAAAGTTGTGTATCATTATTATTATTTTTAAAAATGCTGCTAATGGATTACTGTACATTAGACTTATTTTATAATAAGAAATCTATAGCATATTTGTAAAATTTTCCTCATACAATGGCTACATTCACACATAATGCTATACTGTGGTTTGTTAAACAAACCACAAGTTCTGCCATAGACAAGCAAACCAGCTGTGGCTGGTTTCTTCAGAGCTTGGTTTGTTTTTCATCTCTTCTTGCTTCGTGCCTCTATAGCTTGACACATGTCTGGAGTGGTATAACCAAGTGAAGTTTGGTTAAGCAAGACTGTTCCGTTCAGACATAGAGTCAAACCATAGTTTGTATGGTTTTGTGTCATGCTTACCAGAAAATGAACCATGGTTAGTCTGCTGGGCTGGGTTTGGATGTTCACACAAACCATACTTCACCTATACAATCACGGCTGAATGTTCTGTGTAAACCAGGCCACTGAATATATATTTCCTTTTCTTTCAGGATGTGGTTCAACAAAATAATACACTTATTGAAGAAATGTTGTACCTAATTATAATTCTTGTTGGTAAGTTTGTAGTCTATTTCAGTTTATGTGTTATGGATTGGATGGGTTTGGAAACTAGGAGTGTGCACTGACCACAAAATAATGGTTTGGATCCCAATTCAGCACTTCAGAAATCAGTTTGCCTTGACCTGAAGCAATTTGTAGCTTGCCAATTCAGCCAAGTTCCACCTGAGACATGCTCCATTCCTCTGCTGTTCACTAGTGGGAAATGAAAAAATGGCTTTCACTTCTTTCTTTTTGACAGAACTAGGTGAAATATACAGGCCCCCTCCAGAGAACATGATACCCACTGAATTACAGAAAATTGGTTTAGGAGCTTTCGTGTTGGGTACTATAAAAAAATATATGAAAATGCCTTAACTGTTACTCGATGGAATTGAATGAAATTTGTTGGCACATCACCCATTTAGAAGGCAAATATTGTGCCAAACTTCAGAAGCTCAGCTGAAGAAGTTTTCTTGCAGGGGTAGCCATTACAGTTTTATGGTGTGCAAAAAACAAACAAACCCCACACCCCTAACTTAACCTTCCCTATTGGTTTGTGGGCAATTGCTCTAAAAATTGAATGTCAAATTGGAGACAATAAAAGTTGATTTGGCAATGGGAAGAACTAAAAGGGATTTGCTTTCTGGGTAAATAATTCCTTCTGATTACAAGCCTGACCTGTCAGTCACAATGGAGCACTCCCTTGGTGTTCTACACCACTCTGGTGTTTGCTCTCTCACCAGCCCACCCTGTCAGTATGGTAAGCTTAGATCAGGCATAGGCAACCTCGGCCTGCCAGATGTTTTGGGACTACAACTCCCATGATCCCTAGCTAACAGGACTAGTGGTCAGGGATTATGGGAATTGTAGTCCCAAAACATCTGGCAGGCTGAGGTTGCCTATGCCTGGCTTAGATACATTGCCTTTGCTTTCAACAAGCCCTTGTTTGCAGCATTTTTCAATGCCTGGATCGTCATGGCACACCAGCTGTGCTTTCTTTTCTTCTGTGCATAATCTGCATAGTGTCTTAATGTGTCTTTATCCAGCCAGGCAGAAAGCGTAATATATGAATGGTTAATAAAAGGAATTGATCCCTGTTTGCTGTAATTATGGGTTTATTTTGCAGGAGAGAGATTTATCCCTGGCGTTGGACAAGTCACTGCTACAGATGAAATCAAGAGGGAGATCATCCATCAACTGAGCATCAGACCCATGGCACACAGTGAATTAGTAAAAGCATTGCCTGAAGATGTGAGAATCACTAAAAAATACATTCAATGCAGTGGATGAAATAACTTTTCAAATTGTGATTGGCTTCTGTGGAGACGGGAGGAGAGGTTCAGTTTTCATGGCAGGCGTAGAGAAAATTGTTCTTATGGGACACAATGTCTTTCCAGCCAATAGGCTTCTGTGTTCTTCTTTGGCTCTTTCCTACAATTTAATGCTGCCTAGAAATCTGTCAATACCGTATGTTAAACATTTATAGCAACTTGAAGTCATTTTGCTGTTGTAATGGATGTTTGGTGAGGGGTCTGTGCATAAACATGGATAGAGCTAGTCGTCAAATTGTTTTGTATCTGCATTGCTGCATCCTAACAGGATAATATATATAGCTGTGAGCTATGGCCGCTGTGGAAGGTCAAACAACAGAAAAGTGGGCAGGCAGAGCAGAAATTGTGGTACCCCACCACATTTGCAAGTTAGGGTAGAGAGCATGATCCTGAGATAGGACCAAAGTATCCTTTCAGATTGGTAAATTTTGATGGTGGTTATAGATATACCAGTGTTCTAGGGGAAATATTTGGGAAGTAGTTGCTAGTCATAAGCATATCCAGTGATTTTCTGTTCCTTTTTTAAATTATTCAGGAGAACAAGGAGACTGGAATGGAAAGTGTGATCGAAGCAGTTGCCTGTTTCAAGTAATGTCCTTTCTGCAATCGTCTTTCTAAATGTGCGAAATAACAACAAACTTCTTGTTGTTGTTTTTTTCAATTTCTTCATAATGAGTTACCAGGATGGGTTACACAATTTAAAGATACATCATCATGCAACAGAATGCTGTTCTTAACTGCATTCATAAGACAGTAAATGCTTTGAATGAACTGTTCTCAACATACATAATCACTGGCAAATCTGACAGACCTGTTAACAGACTTCATCAAAAGTCTTCTTTTTTGTGGGAACACTGTTTGCCAAAAGTAGTTGTTGACAAACAAACCCTTCTGGTTTTTAAAAAAATGTATACTGTATACAAATTTGTGAAAGAAGGGTGGCATCCAACATAGCCACAGATCCTATCTGCTCCCACCTCAGGGTTTCTCCTTCTGGCAGGTTTCCCTTGAACATATTTTGGGGGTGAATGAGGGCTGGGGAAGGGAGAGGAGAAACCAACTGCAGAAGCAGATTTTAATCATACAAGCAGGAATTATACAAGCCTTTTGCAGGAAAAAATAAATAAAAGCTAACCAATTAATTATGTTCTAAACTTTTGTGGATTAAAATCCATGTCATCAGAGGCAATATTCTTCTGATGAAGTGGACCTCTAATCCTCAAAGGTTTGCGCCATAATAAGTTTGTTCATTTTTAAGATGCTACAGGATTCTTTGTTATATAGAAGGAAATCAAAAGCAAGAAGGAAGGAGTACTGTAAAGGGAAGCAATAGCTGTCTCTCTTCCTGCCTACACACCTACCAGAAAGAAACTGTATATGAATCCCTTAAGAGAGTACTACTGGTGCTTCTAGTGCAGTAGTTAAAAGGCTAGTATCCCTCATTCTTGAGTTTTCAAAGGGCTTGCTATTTCCTATACTGTATATGGAACCTTTTTAGAAGCAATGTTCAGTTATTAAGGTGTGAATTCTAAGTGTTCTGTTTGTGTTTTAGGAAACCAGGACTAACAGGCAGAGGATTGTATGAGCTGAAACCAGAATGTGCTAAATACTTCAATTTATATTTCTATCATTTTTCAAGGGCAGAGCAATCCAAGGTAACAATGAAATATAAATAAATTGTAACATTCTCTGCCTGAGCTTTTCAACCAGCTGTATTGAACTCATTCAGTTCCTCCTAGCGTGCCAAGAATTTCTGCCTTTACCTAACTCCTTAATGAAATCACCTGTACAACTCTTACTTTCCCTAAACTTTTGCTCAAACCCAGAGTGATCTTTCTTTGTCCTTCACGAAAGCTATAATATTGGGTTGCATTCTAGTGTTGCAATGGTCAACCTGAACTCAAGATGCTAACACTCTGTCCTAACTGCGCTGTTCGTACAGTAAAGGCAGTGTTCTCTGCAGCCACTCAGGAAGAAACACACTAAAATTCTGCAGAGACTTCTCTGCTGTTAAGTACAGCCTCATGTCCTTTCATTTTGCATTAAATTCCAAAAGATAAGTTTACAGCAATAAATCAAACTTAATGAAATTCCTAACTTGTAACACTCACTGGAAGGTCTCGTTTTCAGAACTAGAGATCTTCCGTCAAAGGTTTGAATGGGTTGCTCAAATCAATATGCAGAATTCAGCTTCGTTTCCCGCTTAAGTCTCTGGCCTCAAGCCTTTGAAGGTTCCTCATTTGTCTACCCGTTACTTGCCATCAGCACACAACAGTTCCTTTGCCCATGTGATGCTTTTGACCAGGCCTCCTTTGTTTTTCTTATTACCCCTTCCATCCCATTTCCTTCAGACTTCTGCATTTAACTGGAAAAGGGAATTGAAAAAATAAGGTGTGGGTTGGAAAACCTAGCCCATACAAGCACTTTTGGATTCCTGTTGATCCATCTAATATGACCAAATAATCTGATATTGTTTGATCTGCCAGTGGCCTGGCATTGGGTTTTGGCTGAACCACATTTCTATTATCAGGAAAGCCTTGAAAGTAATACAGTACTGGGAAATATCAAAAGATAAAGCTTCTTGCATTACCTATCACTACTTCTTGGAATTCATGCTGGGCAACAAAATGTAAAAACCCATATGTGAACAAGCCTGCTACAAAAATAAAACTGCTAACAAATCAGTCTTTTATAACACTGAAGCCTGAGTCAGAGCTGCAGGATTATTGTAGCACTCAATGTAATGCTGAAAAATAGAAGAGGAAAGTAAATGGCAGTGTCTGTTAATTTTGCAGAAATAATATTGTTGCCTTCAGCATTTGGACAATTAAAAATATACATATTTTTTTTATAAGGCGGAGGAAGCCCAGAGGAAAATAAGGCGACAAAACCGTGAAGATACAGGTACTTGTCTTGCTAGTGTATGAGGGTATCCTCAGTTGTCTCTGCTTTTTAAAATGTCATCAAAAATCAAGTTGGCACTGAGCTTGATTCAAGATATAAGAAATTTGCAACAATGTGAGCATTCTTGCAAAAAATGTTTGAAATTTTCTTCCTGCTTGTAGTGGATTATAGAAAATGAAGGCTATGGAAAGACTGCCTTTGAGATTTGCAAAAACAAATACTGCACATCAGAATGGTGTGGCTGTTCCTTCATACTTGGATCCTTTGCTGTCCAGTATTGTTTTGATAGTTGAAATCCCATGAAGTTCCTGTGTGTTAGTTCCACCAGCCCTTATAAGAAGTGGAGAGGTGACATGGAAACCTTGCATATGATCTGTGCCACATGATTTCATTCATCGGCAGTTCCTAGGAACAGCATAGGATCCAGATATGGGGGTCTTATGGGGGGCCCAACAGAACTGCTTTGATTCTCTAAGATCAGGAAATAGGCTACAGTCTTATACCCACATACCTGAGAGTAAACCCCACTAAACTCAGTTAGTAGATGTGCTTGAAAGAACAAAATCTCCCAATGTCTTGTGGTCATTTGAAAGGTTCCATGACATATTCTTAAATATTTCATATATATTTCAAAGTTTGCTGCAGCAGGGCTACACAATATTTCATTAATTTATTTCTGTTTCAGCTCTCCCACCTCCTGTTCTACCTCCATTCTGCCCTCTGTTTGAAAGCCTGATCAATATTCTGCAGTGTGACGTCATGTTGTGCATTATGAGGACGATACTGCAATGGGCAGTAGAGCATAATGGCTATGCCTGGTCGGAGTCCATGCTTCAAAGGGTGTGTTTCAGCTTTAAACTCCAGCTATTGTTAATTCACTTATAAATATTAGCAAATTGTATAGAAAGCTTTTTCTAGAAATATAAACTCTATAAGCATGTTAATTTTTTGCTTAGGTTCTGCACTTGACTGGAATGGCACTGCAAGAAGAAAAACAACACATTGAGAATGCTGATGAAGATAATGTAATAACATTTACTTTCAGTCAGAAGATCTCAAGTAGGTTGATATGCATTGCAAACTTTGATTTTTCCCATAGTACGTCTAAAATAATTCTAAACAATTCTAAAATAATTGCATCTGAAAAGCTATTTATTAAACATGATACTGGAACTAACTTTAATGCTGCAGTTCTTTAAGAAAATGCATACTTACTATTTCACTAGTACAAGAATAATATGTCTGTTTTTCATGTGTTGTGACAGAAGCATTGGCTGTGTTTCTATGCAACAATAAGCCAGACTTTCTGGCTTATCATGGTTTTCTGTACATGAGCAGTGGGCTCCTGTGGACTGCCCAGTTGCTTCACTTGTCCCCTGATGTGAGCAGGGTAAACAAACCAGGGTTTTCCATTTCATCCAAACTGGGATGTAATGCTGCTCCCTAACAAGCCACCAGACAAACTTGAATCATGGTATGTTGGCGTGCTGATTGTAGTTTGCTAGGGAGCAACAAACCATTATTTCCTCTGGCATAATGGGAAGCCAAGGCTTCTGGGTTGGTTTATCTTGCTCTTATAGGAAGGAAATGAAGCAGGAATGATCAGGCCATAGGCACCAACAAGCCACTCATTGACAGCAAACCACAATATTATGCAAACAGGGCCCTTATGTTTATTAGCATCCTTAATTGCCCTTCCGACAGTTTGGCATCAAAGGCAACTTGCAGGCACCAAACCTGTAAAACTAAAACACAAGAATAAAATTGTACAAAGCACAGCATCTTATTGTATACAGTGGTACCTCGGTTTACGAACTTAATCCATTCCGGAAGTCCGTTTTTAAACCAAAACCGTTCTTAAACCGAGTCCCGCTTTCCCTAATGCGGCCTCCCGCCACCGGTGCCCTTCCACCGTTCGGATTTTGTTCTTAGACCAAGGTAAAGTTCTCAAACCAAGACACTATTTCCGGTTTTGCGGAGTTTGTAAACCAAATCATTCTTAAACTGGACTGTTCTTAAACCGAGGTACCACTGTATATGAATTCTTATTTCCTTTTGGATGAAATTTAGTGTAATGTGAGCAGAAAATCTGTTTCGGAGGGATCCCTATCCTTCCAGAACAAATTTTGAGGGCACATGGGCATAGCTGCCAAGTCTCCTGTATTCCCCGGGAAATCCCCGTTTTTCCAGCTGTTCCTAGATGAAAAACTAGATTTTTTTGTTATTCTGGCGTGGCGGCCATTTTGGAACTGGGCGGAGCATGCTCAGAAGCGACTTTTGATGCTGCTCTGCCCAGTTCCAAAATGGCTGCAGTGCGACTTCTGGCGCGGCGGCCATTTTGGAACTGGGCAAAGCAGCATCAAAAGTCACTTCTGAGCATGCTCCGCCCAGTTCCAAAATGGCTCAGCGCTACTTCCGGTCTGCTACTTCCGCCCGGTCCCTTATTTCTCTGACAGCAACTTGGCAGGTATGCACATGGGAGGCGAAGGAAGGTGAAGTCCCATTGTGTAAGAGGAGAGGAAATCCATTCTGCTTACAGATGGACAAATTTGGATACACCGCTTTGTCTTTTTGCCCAAGGGGTGCTTTACACACTGTTGGTTTTTTAATAAGGAAACCTATTTTTTGTATGCTTGTGATAAATATGTCACAATATTTGACTCAGGCACATAAATCAGGGAACAGATTGTCTGTGGCTCCCTGTGTAAAAGGTACATTTGCCTCTGTGTAATGTTTGAAATGGTCTTCAGTTCCTCTGCTCTAATAATAATTTAAACTATTGATACATTTTGCAATTCAGTGAGGGGGGGGGAGCTTGAATGAAGGTGAAATGCACCACTTTCCTGGCATAGAATTTTAAAGCAACATGTATCTTGTAAGTAAATACAGTTCCGCTATACTGAATTTAAGCTAACACGATGGATCCAAACAAATAGAGCAAATGTGTATAGTAAGTTGTTGTTGTTTTGAAACAGGGCCTGGTGAGACACCCCGCAATTCGCCAAGTATATTAGCAATGCTAGAAACTTTGCAAAATGCACCGCATCTGGAAGTCCACAAGGATATGATCAGATGGATACTAAAGGTAAATTGTGCTCCATTTTTTCTACATCTTTATGGTAACAATAACAATATGTTACAATATTTAAATAGCCAACAATATAAACTTCCTTGTTCCAGACTTTTAATGCTGTTAAGAAGCTCAGAGAGAGATCTTCTGCAAGTCCTGTATCGGAGACAGAGGGAAATATTATGGAAGAGGTAAAAATAAAACCATTGAGTACTTAACCTAGTAGTGACCATTCATTATATACACTTATATCTTAATGGCAGATTTAGGGGATTTTGGGGGGGGGGAGTTTGTTGCCCATGTTGATGGGGAACCTGTGCTCTAAGGGCCTAATTGGCAGTAGTAGTCAGTGGGGCAGCTGTTGCCTAGCAGAAGGGAAAGAGGGAGAGAAAGGTCAGCTTGGTGTATACGCACCAGTGGAACCATTCCGATGCTCCTGGTGCATTAGCACCACACCAACCTTGCCACTGCCTTGGCCCTACACCTCCTGATAAGCAGAAGCAACACACGCAATGGGGTCAGATGAACACCACCACCCTGGCAACTGTAACTGCTAGTTAGGCCTGGCACAGATACATGTTTGGCTCATGGGGCCATTTCTCATAAACCACATCCACGTATCCCACAGCTGGCATAATATTTGACGTCAGGTGTGGGGCAAGTACAGAAAATTTGGTTTATTTTGTGTGGGTTGTTTTTTTTTACGTCAAGACACTCGTAAATTGTGCAATCCATGCATAAACGAAGATCAGCTAAAATCAGCTGTGTTTGTTAATGCAACAACTTTGTAGAGCACACGAGATAAAGAAAAGGCTGAGAGAAAGAGAAAAGCTGAGATTGCCAGGCTGCGAAGAGAGAAGATCATGGCACAGATGTCTGAGATGCAGCGACACTTCATTGATGAGAACAAAGAGCTCTTCCAGCAGACTTTGGATGAACTTGAAACTTCTACCTCCAGAGTGCATGATAATAGGTAATATGAAAGTGACAAGCAGTGTCTCTCCCTTTGTAATAGACACTTCACTTTGTCATTGTGCAACGGCATTTTCACTCAAGCCTGTGTTTATAATTTCTTAAGCTTGGATCCTAAGAGTGTCATTGTGCAAACAGAAGAGTTTCCAATCCTGTGGAGGATGCTGCTGGGAGAAGGACAGGAGAGGAGGGAGCCCTTAAACATCCGCAATGACTTCTACCAAAATAATATGGGATGCGCTTGTGTATGCTTTGTGCTTTGAATTCTGGCACATCTAAACACTTTCAAAAGTGCTGCTTTTAACTGTGATGCTATGGGGAGCTCCTTAGATTTATTTATTTTAAAAATAGGACTCTTCTTAAAGTTTTCTTAAGGCATATGCTGCACCATATCCAAATTAAAATGTTTGCATTGGTAGCTGCATAAGATGAACTGAACTATTGCCTTAGTTTGGAAAACATTCCAGTGAAATACTTACTAATATCATTTGATTCTAGTCCTTCAGTTTCAGATACCAAGCTTACAGCTTTGGGTCCTGAGCAAACTAAAGTGACTGCACAGAGGCAAGTTGTTACCTGCATCTTATGCCAAGAAGAACAGGAGGTTAAGGTGGATAACAGAGCCATGGTGCTGGCAGCATTTGTTCAAAGATCGACAGTCTTGTCTAAAAACAGAAGTAAAGTGATTCCAGATCCTGGTAAGTAGAGGCAATATGAATAGCCATCTTTGTCGTTGTGTGCGATTTCGGTAGGTCTCCTAGATTTGAATAATAACTAGGAAGATTCTGTTCCCCGTATGTATTTATATAGTTTTAATTCTATTAATGTTTAATTGTTTTTAATGGATGTTTTTTCTATGCTTTTAGTGATTCTTGCTTTTATCTGTAAGCCACCTTGAGCCACATCAGGGGAAAAGGCAGGGTGTAAATAAATATCACCATCATCAAATATTTAAAATTACCCTGGTTCTAGCTTAATACATAGGCCTTGGGCTACCAGGATTTTCCCAGTGGCTGAGACTAGTTCATGTATATTAGTCATGAGCTACATGGGAAGTAAATTGTAAATAATTATTTGATTTAAGATGTTAATTCCTTAATAATTTAAAAGTATTTTCAAAATCGATGTGAGTAAAATTTGCAGTTTTTCCTTCTAATGTTTTTCTTAAAATGTCTTTACACGCAGAAAAATATGATCCATTGTTCATGCACCCGGACCTGTCATGTGGAACATACACTGGTAGCTGTGGACACATTATGCATGCCCACTGCTGGCAAAGGTAACTTTCATTTAAACATTTAAGAGATGTCAATTTAGCACCCAGTTTTTCTCTGTGGTCTGATGCAGTTGGCTAAGTCTTCATGTACAGCCACTCAAGTAATTCATTATGTCCCTGCCTGAGAAGTTGATTCCCCCTTTTGATCATCTTCCAGAGTCCGTGGCTGCATGTTACAGGCCTCGTAATGTTTTGGCTCTACATATAGTGCATATCTGCAGACTGATCAGAAGGTCAGGTGAAGATTAGGGTCACTTTGGGCAGCAGACTGCCTACCTGTTAATGGGGCAGAGAAGAATTTTGAGGCAGTGGTTTTACTTTGTAGCAAATCTCTAACAGGAACGAAGCTTAGGAGCAAGAATTGGATGAAGGGAAGAAAAGGACAGTGACTGGCCAATCCTAGAGCAAATAAAAGCATTTTACCTATAACCACCCCTACACCAGAAGAATGTTTAAACTTCCTTCTTACAAAACGTTTCTGTAATAAATTATATTTTGTCTCTTTCTGTATATTTTAACATTTTGAAGACAAATGTAAACTATGGCTGAGAGAACACTACATCTTTTTTTAAAAAAAATGCTGCAACATTAGCCCGAAATAAATTGAACTGCTGCAGTCTTGCCTAAGAAAAATTAAATTAGGTAAAGAACATTTGCACTCCATGTCTCACTATTTCCTTTATTCCTCTAACCTTGGTGAAAGGAAACATGTGTTTTATCATCATTCTTCCCAAGTATGCATGCACGCCCCAAGCATATACTAATGTTAGGTTATGTATGCCCAGTTGTTTTTGACCTTGGCCATTGAGCTTATTTCTAAAGACGTGCCCAAATGGAAATGTTTCTTCACAGTGAATTCCCATTTTGAGACATGCTTACTGCAGGTGATACTATTCTTGTATTGAAGTGTCCCATAATTGAGAGGTTCTGTATGCTGCATTTGACTGGCCAGTACTGCAAACCTTTTAACAAGGACTTCACACACTGGAGAAGATGTCTTTTGTGTTGATGAAGGCAGCAAAGTAGCGTTCAGTGGCATCTTGTGGAATTCATTTTGCAAAGCTTTAACTTATGCTGCTCTCCAAAGGTATTTTGACGCCGTACAAGCAAAAGAGCAAAGGCGACAACAAAGATTACGTGTGCACACAAGTTACGATGTAGAAAATGGTGAATTCCTTTGTCCCCTTTGTGAATGTTTAAGCAACACGGTCATCCCTCTACTTCCTCCCCCAAGGAGTTTATTTAACAGGTCAGTTACCCTTTCTTAGTTACACCGTTGGTTTGATGGGGGAAAAAACACTAGTACTTCTTTCCTGAAGGATGCGGGGGCCACCCAGAACTGATTTGGAGGATCGGTCCCAAGAGCTGCAGGAAACGGGGGGGGGCGTAATAGAGGCAAAAATCACCTCTGTTAGTGGATGCTGCTTGTTTGTTCAAAAGATCTGGTGCAAGGGCACAAATTGGATGCAATTCCAGAGAGTGATAGATGCTGGGTGTGTGCTGTGTTCTCTTTAATGTTGGGAAAACGCCAGGTATTCTTAATTTGACATCACAGCCTATTAAAGATTTTTGTGTGGTTATGAAATGCTTAGTAGTCTTGAAATCATTCAGGGTGTCTTAACAATCCTAGGCCAATCATCCTGGCAATCTTACTCTCCTTTGAGGAGAGAGGGAATTTGCAGATAGGTATAGAAATGTATGCGTATAATTGTATATGCATATGTGTACACAGGTATAAAGATACAGTAATATGTAAACAGCAAAGCCAAAGAGGGTATCATTTGGTGTTGATGCCTGTTTTATTATTTTTGTCTATGTTGTAGTAGCCTTGTATTTTTAACTTGTTGCCTTCTGGGCTGTGTTACATTTTAACATGTGTAGTGGGAGAAAACAGACTGTATTGATTGCAGACTAGATGGGTAGACTGAAGCCTGCTGACAAATTCCAGTTCAAGAGTTTTATGATGAAGTGCTGCTGCAATTGTCAGAACTATTAAGCCATGAAGTTGTATTGGTGGTGCCAGCAGAATACTTCTGCTCCCACAACTGGACTTCCCCTTCCTTTCCTCTCCCCAGGATTCCCCACCCCATGCACTCCTAAAACCTGCCCCAGAGGGTTGGGGAAGGCTGTGAAGCAGATCCTGGCAACACACAGGGACTGCAGCAGGGAGGAGAGGGAGAAGTCCGATTGCATTAGCACAACTCCCTTCACACAGCATTGGGATACAACCATATATATCTTTAGAAGCCTATTTTATTTTAAAAGCATTTTATCTTCATGTTTTAAAAATGTTGTACATTAAGGGCAACATTAATGCTTCATGTTGTCACAGATTACTGGGATATCTCTTAACATACGTAGTCCTAACGTATCACTGGTGCTCTGTTGTAAAAGTTGTGCTTTCAGCTTGTTTTGGTTTGCCCTAGCAACAGCTGGAAAAGATTGGCAAAGCAAAGTCGCACGTGGCAAAACCTTAGTGCTGATAGGTAAACATCAGTAATCATATGCTTAATAGGTCAGAGAGCTGCATTAAAAGATTTGCTGTGCCAGAGTAGAATCAGTCACACTCGAACCTCTAATCCTCGTGACATAGTTGTTTTTCTTCTTCTGTTGAATGCTGGCTTCTGCATTATGGCCACAGGAAATGTCAAATAGTTTTGGAGAAATTGAGACTAAGTCTCCTGAGGAAACACTTCTTAACATAATCCATTTGATTTCTGATAGTAATCCATTGTGTTTGCTGCCTCCAAGTCTGAGATACAACATGTTTAACAACTAGTAGTGGTGGTTCAGAGAAAAAACAAAATGGATTGGATTCAGACCTGCTGTGACTTGGGTCTAGCAGATACACCCACTGGAGAAAGGAGAGGAGCATTTTATTTTATTTTTGCTATTCCCTTTCCTACACCACCTTCCATCTTGTTCCATAGTATGGGACACATCTGCAGGAAGCATGGGGGTCTTCAGGGCGAAGGGGGAATTGGCAAAAATCAACCTCTCTCTGTCTTCTGTCCATGGAAGCATCCATTTAGCAGAGTTCTGCTCCATGCGACTATAGATCCAACCCAAGATATTTAAAAATGCTAGTATTAATTTATACTGGTATATGAAAGCCTAGAGTGTCTTTGGTCATTTCACAGAATCGTAGTTGGAAGGGACCCAAAGGGTCTTCTTGTCCAACCCTCTCCAATGCAGGAATGTCAGCTAAAGCACCCATGGCTGATGGCCAGCCAACCTGTGCTTAAAAACCTCCAAGGAAGGAAAGTCCACAACTTCCCGAGGGAGTCTGTTGCACTGCCAAGCAGCTCTTACCATCAGAAAGTTCTTCCTGATGTTTAGTCCGAATCTCCTTTCTTGTAACTTAATTCCTCCACTGGCTCAGGTCCTACCCTCCGGAGCAAGAGAAAAGAAGCTTGCTCAATCTCTTCTCCAGGCTAAAAAAATACCCAATTCCATCAACTGTTCCTCATAGTGCTTGGTTTCAGACCATTGATTTCCTACCACTGGTTGCATTGCTGGGTCTTAGCATTCTGTCTCTTGTTCATCCTCTAGCAGAGTTATGCAAGAGCATGATAGAAAAACAATTCAGGAAACTGGCTTTGGGAAGCAATGGAATGGAAGTGCATTGCTTCTCTCTCCCTGTCCCAGAGTTCTTGAATTGGTGAAGAAATCACCTGTGGGAATGCTCTGCTCGTATAGGAATACTGCACAAGGCCTGCATTCCTGATGTCGAACTTGGGGGACTGTTGTATTGTTTATGTAAAAATATGACTTTAAAAATGTATATTTTGTTCTTGACAGGTTAGATTTTTCAAGTCAACAAAATCTTGCTCAGTGGATAAGAACAATATCTCAGCAAATCAAAGCATTGTGTATGCTTCGAGATCAGGAAAGTGCTAGTAAGTGAATTCTGCTTACACTATCACACTTCTCAGAAAAAGGTGGTGAGAAATAGTGTGTTTGCTGTTCAGATTCAGGGGATTTTTCCTTTTGGGTATCTAATTGGCAATGAGACTGTTCTGATGTTAAGAGTGCTTTTTTCTACAGTTTGTAGATTGCAGACATCATGAACAATAGTATTAACATGCCAGAAAAATAATGTATCATTTGCTTACCTTTCAGGTAAACCCTCTTGTAGTAGCTCAGAAAAAATGGATGAACTGCAACTACCTGAAGGGTTTAGACCAGAGTTCCAACCAAAGTATGTATCTGTTTATTAATAATGAACTTCAAATTGTCCTGCTACCAATTTAAATACAGTTTGTTCAGCACTTGCAGGCCAGGGGCATGTAATAACTCTCTTATAAACTACAAGACAAAATATACACATTTTGGCCTTTTTAATTATAAAATGCATGTGGTCATAACATTTACAGAAGCCAAATGGATATGATGTGAGTTTCTTGACTTGTCTTTTATTTCAGGATGAGCAACTGTGGTTAAAAAAAAGGCAAAACATCCAGACACTGGGTGATATCCAGTGTTAGTCGTACTCGGAGTAGATTATTTTATTTTCAGTGGGTATATTCTGGGTATGACTGACATGGGATATCACCCAATGTTGTGTGTATGCAGAAGGAGACTCAGTTCAAAATCCTGATTCTTAGATTTGCAATAAATCTAAATATTGTGCAGTGGAGAGTGATAAAAGCACTCTAGAATACTTTGCAAAGGATTTCAGGTAGTTAGAAACCTAGGTCCAACAACTGAGGATAAGTTACCATTAAGGATGTTTAGTTTTACTTTACATAAATCAATAAAATTGCCACCTAACAACAAGAACCTAAATTAGCAAAAAGAGCATAGCCAAGATTACTCCAGATTATAAAGTAATTATCCTCATCCCTTTCGGCACAACAGTATCACCAAATCAATGGACTTTTGCAGTATTTACTCACAGAAGTGAATACAGTGAGCAAGAGGTGTTCTGAAAAATATGGTTTAAAACCTTCCTAAACTATGAAATCCAAATAAACAAGGATGGCAGATAATCTAAAGGGCACATTAGCTGGGACAGACTCTGTGTCTGGGGCATGCTTGGCCTTTTAGACTAGGAATGTATTCCAGCCAATGTGTAGCTTCTCAAAATCATGCTTTAAACCTGTAGTTAATAGTATGTGTTCTTCACTTATTTAAGGAATCCGTATTCTGAAAGCATCAAGGAAATGCTGAAAACATTTGGCACTGCAACATACAAAGTGGGCCTGAAGGTTCACCCCAATGAAGACGATCTACGTGTACCTATAATGTGCTGGGGCAGTTGTGCATATACAATACAAACAATAGGTAACAAATTTACTATTTGCTAAAATGTAAAATGCTAAAATGTAAAATGCTCACGGGAGCAAGATCCATTTAGGTGTTCTGCTACTCTCACTTAACTTACTATTTTTGCCCTCCACAGAACGGATTTTAGCAGATGAAGAGAAACCATTATTTGGACACTTATCTTGCAGACAGGTACGATGCCCCGACCAGCTAAGGCTGAAGCACTGAGGGATAAGTAGAGATAGTGAAGTGATAACTTTAACTCTTATTTTGGGTCCCCTGTAGTTTTGGAAAAATAGCCATCTATTACAAAATAACCCCCTATTATAGATTATTAATAGGTTTCACCTCCACAAATTCAGCAAAGCAAGGAATTTTCCAAGGGGCTTAATTTTCATTAAACAGCATGAAGGAATGTAAAGTACTACACTTGGGCAAAAAAATGAAAGGCACAAATACAGGATGGGTGACACCTGGCTTGAGAGCAGTACATGTGAAAAGGATCTAGGAGTCTTGGTAGACCACAAACTTGACATGAGTCAGCAGTGTGATGCAGCAGCTAAAAAAGCCAATGCAATTCTGGGCTGCATCAATAGGAGTATAGCATCTAGATCAAGGGAAGTAATAGTACCACTGTATTCTGCTCTGGTCAGACCTCACCTGGAGTACTGTGTCCAGTTCTGGGCACCACAGTTCAAGAAGGATACTGATAAGCTGGAACGTGTCCAGAAGAGGGCAACCAAAATGGTCAAAGGCCTGGAAACGATGCCTTATGAGGAACGGCTTAGGGAGCTGGGTATGTTTAGCCTGGAGAAGAGAAGGTTAAGGGGTGATATGATAACCATGTTCAAATATATAAAAGGATGTCATATAGAGGAGGGAGAAAGGTTGTTTTCTGCTGCTCCAGAGAAGCGGACACGGAGCAACGGATTCAAACTACAAGAAAGAAAATTCCACCTAAACATTAGGAAGAACTTCCTGACAGTAAGAGCTGTTCGGCAGTGGAATTTGCTGCCAAGGAGTGTGGTGGAGTCTCCTTCTTTGGAGGTCTTTAAGCAGAGGCTTGACAGCCATCTGTCAGGAATGCTTTGATGGTGTTTCCTGCTTGGCAGGGGGTTGGACTGGATGGCCCTTGTGGTCTCTTCCAACTCTATGATTCTATGATAAGGAATGAGGTTTGCTTTTGTCTGCTCGTTTGTTTGCCGTACTTGCTTGCAACTGTGGTTATGTCCTCTTCCAGGATGACTGCCTTACTTCGTTGACTAGATTTGCAGCTGCACACTGGGCAGTTTCTTCACTCTCGGCAGTACAGGGTCACTTTGGCAGGCTTTTATCATGTAAGTTCAAGATCACGGTAATTCTTCTCAATTTCAGAATTATGACAGAACAATCAAACTTGAAGAAAAGCTTGTGCGTTCTTAAATAACATTTTGGATCCATAGTTATGTCATGAAATTCTACTCAATATTGATCCAGAGCAGATTCCAGTGTATAGTTAGCAGAGTAAAAACTTAAACTCGTTGCAAGAGTCCCCAAAAATAGACCAGAGGCAATTATATTTCATCCAGCAGAGCTTTACTGCTACTGAAGGCAAATGAGCTTAATGGTCACAAATCCAATACATTCAGGATTGGCACTGTCCATAAGAAGTCCAGTTGCAGCAGACTTAACTTAAACTTACAATAACTTATAAGAAGTCTAAAGCTTAACACTATACAGTGGTGCCTCGACTTACGAACGACTCGACAACCGAATTTTTCTACTTACGAATTTTTCAATTTACGAAGGTGCCTTTGGAACGGATTAAATTCGTAAGTTGAGGCACGACTGTATACAGAACGCCACACCAGAAGAGAGAGAGATAGAAAGAGAAAGTGAAACCCAGGCTCCTTTTGGCCCTACTTTTATAGTCAGCATGACCTTGATAGAAGAGATAACAAAACCAATTTAAGCCAGCTGTACTCGGCTTCTCTGAAGGAATAACCCAAACATGAACCTTCTGCTTATTTCTTTCACACAGAGAAGCTTCCAGAACCCTCTTGAATGAATTAGAATAGGAAAGATCTCTACACACCAGATCAATACAGTGGTACCTCGGTTTGCGACCACAATTGGTTCCGGGGAGCTGGCGCTCCCCGAGGCACGCTTCTGCGCGTGCGCGAAGCACCAATAGAGCGCTTCTGCCCATGCGCGTGCTGAACCCGGATGTAAACACTTCCGGGTCCGCTGTGGTCGGAAACCGAAGCAGTCGCAAACCGAGGTATGACTGTACTTTCTGCACTAAGAAATGCAAACTGACAAGTTAGGCTTCCTCTCAATTAACATGTTGCTGATTTAAATTGCATCAGACCGTCAGTCCACCTAGCCAAGGACAGTGTCTAACTCACCTGGCTGACAGTCTTCCAAGTAGAGGTGCTAAGTGTCTTCTTGAGACAAAGCACTATTGTCCATAGCCAAGTGTTTCTTTGTGGTAACCGTGGTCCATATTTTGAAAGTTTCATCCACCGAAGGTAATACTGGGGACTTGAGTAATAGCCATTGATTTCTGAGTATTATCACCCACTAAATCTACTTCAAACTCAGCGATACTACTCTGAAGCTCAGGTGCCATCAGATAGGTTAGCAAACAGTCTACAGTTTCAGAAATTAAATGTCAAATAATAAAATTCTGACATCAGTAACCATTTTGTATTTTCAATATGCAGCGCTGGTGCCTAATGAAAAAAGTGGAAATCTTGCTTGCATTCTTGATATCGACATGTTTCATTTATTGGTAAGTACCTTTATAAATTCTGCCGGTGCTGCAATCCCATATGCCATACAGTGGAACCTCGGTTTACGAACACCTCGTTTTACGAATTTTCGGTTTACGAACCATCATAAACCGGAAGTGTAAACCGAGGTTTCCAAGGCCTGGGCCGCAGCTGCGGAGGTGCTCTGATGCCTTCGCGAGCACAGAGCGATGCAAGCGCGCACAGAGGGTGCCGTCTGCTTTCCCCTCCTGCTCCCGCCGCCGCTCCCCGACTCACCTCCGCCACCACCGAGCCAGGCTGCCCGCCCGCCCGCCCTGCTTGGAGTTGATCCGGCGTGCCTGGCTGCCGCCTCCTTCCCCGACCCTGGCGCTCGCCTCCTACATGCCCGCCTTGCTCCTTTTAACTGCCGGGCTTATTTATTGGGGGGGGCATTCATACCTCGGGGCCGCGCAGAAGCTTAAAGCGGCGTCCGTGAAGCTTTCGCCAACCCCTGACCCAAAGCAGCTCCCGCCGGCAGAGGCTGTGGCCTTCGAAGGAAGCGCTTTCTTCTTCAGGGCGCTGCGGTTCGTTTAAAAGTGCTGCCGGGAACTGCACCTCCGCGAGGGGATAAAGCGCAGAGCCTGGGATTCTTTCGAGGGAGAAACGAAACGGCAGAGGCTGTAGGAATCCGGCTCATTTCGATCCCCTCAGGGAAACTTCCATGTGCTTTATCCCCTCGCGGAGGTGCAGTTACCGGCAGCCCTTTTAAACGAACCGCAGCGCCCTGAGGAAGAAAGCTGAGGATGAGCTGCCATTGCCGGGCTACTGCATGCCCAGCAGGGCCAGGATCTCGCGACGCTGTCGCCCACTGAGGCGTCGCTGCTGGGGTGGCTGCTGCTGCAGGCAAGAGGCAGCCTGCTGCCGGTCAGGGTGGGTTATGTCCGGGGCTGAGGTCTTCCCGGCAGCCCCTGCGAGCAGGGCCAGGATCTCGCGCCGCTCTCGCCCGCTGCGGCGTCGCTGCGGCGGCGGCGGCTGCTGCTGCTGCTAGCAGCAAGAGGCAGCCTGCTGCCAGGCTGCTGCCGGTCAGGGCAGGTAATGTCTGGGGCTGAGGTCTTCCCGGCAGGGCCAGGATCTCGCACCGCTCTCACCCGCTGAGGCGTTGCTGCTGGGGCGGCTGCTGCTGCTGTGGACAGGAGGTGGTGGCGTGGTTTGACGCCCGGCGGGCCCAGGGCTCTCCCACCAGCAGCAGCATGAGGAAGAGCAAGGGGATTGGGGCTGGCAGGAGCCGCATCCTGGCGCCCAGCTCGGCAGTGGCGGCAGCAGCAGCCCGGCCAGGACGCAGGCTGATCGGGCGCGCCGCGGCCGGCGGGGCGGCCCTTTAAGCGGCTCGAGGCGGGCTAGGCAGCCACTCGCTTCCTCCAGCCCTGCCCTCCGCCGAGCGACGGTGAGGGGCCCTGAGCACGTGCAGAGTGCCTCCCCTCTGCCAGGAGCGTAAAAGACAGTAAAATTTGTGTTGCCTTAGCCCCCTAAGGCATCGTTTTTCCTTGTCTGGAACGGATTAATCCACTTCCCATTACTTTCAATGGGAAAGTTTGCTTCGGTTTATGAACAGACTTCCGGAACCAATTGTGTTCATAAACCGAGGTACCACTGTATATCATTAGCTTAACATTTGGAAAGAAAGTCCGGTGCACTGGAAATATGTCTAGCAAAATATTTTTTATGAACTATAGCAGAAAAGAAATGTTGCAGGTCAGAGTCTCGCAACAGGAAGTAAATACTTGACTTGTATGACTGACTTTTCCATTGGTTTACTGAAGTAGTGGGTCAGTAGTTAACATTCAAAGTCAGCCCTGTTTGTTGCTTTATGTAAGGATGCTGAAAAGATGGCTTTGCAGGATTGGGCTAAGCAGACGTAAATGGGAAATGGATGAGAAAATTCAATCGTTCTGTCTCTTAAACATTTTCTCCTTTTCTACAGGTGTGCTTGGTGCTCTCTTTCCCTGCTGTACACAGTCAGGATTTTTCAGGAGTTAGTCTTGGTACTGGAGATATTCATATCTTCCACCTTGTTACTATGGCACATATTGTACAAATAATGCTTACCTCATCCACAGGTAATGTGTTCTGTTTAAAGTTATGCTGATTTGTGCATGAAGGGAAACTAAATAATTATGGCTTCTTGGACAAAATAATGGTTAACCGTGACGCAGGTGTATATTGTGATAGTTGCAGTCATGCTTTATGAAACGAAAAGCATTGCTCCAGTGCAACGTTTTGTTAATGCTACTATGTTCTCGGTATATAGATTTAGCAAGTTTTCAAATTGCACAAAGTTCTCTGGTGAAGCATCCACAACTGTGGTCACTACAATTAGGTTTAGACTTACTTTGTTCACTTTTCAGAAGAAGATGGCATGGACCAAGAAAATCCTACGGGTGAAGAAGAAGCAGTTCTTGCTTTGCATAAATGTCTTGGCCGGTATGCAGGAAGGTAAAATCATAGTTTTTGGTGCAGCCTTTCCACACATTGTTCTACAGTACTTGCCTTCTCCAAGCTTAATATATGTGGAAGCTCATTTCTTACTCTCCAGAGGTGGAGCCACATAGAGAAAACTCTCTGCTGACTATTTCAGATAAGCTCTGATGAGCAGGCCGTCTTTCAGGTGTTCTGGTTTAGGGCTTGAAAGAACCCAATGTGGAGCTCAAACCCACGACCCCGAGATTAAGAGTATCATGTTCTACCAAATGAGCTCAGGGCTAGCTCAGTGACATGATACTGCTTTACATGTAGATGGGGCCTTAGTTACTGTGGGGTTATTAAAGATGTGGGGTTAGCCCTGGGACTGAATAGGCAATAGTGTTTTGACTTCGAATCTACAGTCATACCTCGGTTTAAGTACGCTTCGGTTTGAGTACTTTCAGTTTAAGTTCTCTGCGGACCCGTCTGGAATGGATTAATCCACTTTCCATTACTTTCAATGGGAAAGTTCGCTTCAGGTTAAGTACGCTTCAGGTTAAGTACGGACTTCCAGAACCAATTACACTCATACTTCAGGTTAAGTACGCTTCAGGTTGAGTACTCGGCGGACCCGTCTGGAACGGATTAATCCACTTTCCATTACTTTCAATGGGAAAGTTCGCTTCAGGTTAAGTACGCTTCAGGTTAAGTACAGACTTCCGGAACCAATTGTGTACTTAAACCGAGGTACCACTGTACTTTAAAAAACAATGAAGTCAAAAGATTTGGGGTGGAATCCAATTGGTGCCCTTGCACTCTTTTCACCCAGTGAAAGATTTCACTAATGGAAGATACAGGAAAATCAGCAAAATAATAATAATATTCCTTTATCACCTCGACCCCACAGCACCCCTAAAACAGCTCCACAGAATTTGGAGACATTCCATAACAGGGCCCTCCTCTCCAATTAGCAAAGGCATCCGCTGAATAAATAGTCATTCTGTGAGCACAAGGGCACCAGTTGGATCACACCCTTTATTTCCCTGCCTGGGCACTTAATTGATGAAATACAAAATCAAGTAAATGTTTGTGGCATTTTGTGTAACTTTTAAGATTGATTTCACAAAAATACTATATCTGTTTTTATTCTTAGTGCCTTCAAAGAAATGTCCTCTGGATGGCATCTATGGAGAGGTATAAAAGCTGGGATCATGCCTTTTCTGAGGTGCTCTGCTATGTTCTTCCACTATTTAAATGGTGTTCCAGTACCACCAGAATTGCAAGGTATTTAATCAGTTAGCTACATTGAAGCAATAATGTGAATGACTGGTGAAGTGTAATTTTAAACACTAAAGAATGAATTGCAGCTTTGTATATTCCATATTATAACTAATTTGTCTTGAAAATGAAAGTGAGGTGCAATGTGATTTTATAGAAAATGCAGTAGTGGATAATTAAATTTTGGATAGCTTACGCTTGTAAACAAAATATGCATTAAATAAGGAACAAAAATGAAAAACAATAACCTTGCAGAATTACCATACCATGTGTAAAGAGCTAAATATAAACTAAAGTGGCCCAAATCCAGAGAACATTAATTGTGCTTAAGTCCCATTAAAATAAATAGCTTGTCATGACTAATTTTATGTCCCATTAATTTCAAGGAGACTTTAGTTGGGCTTTGCATATGGGCCTATTAGTTTTCCCTTGGTCGTTGCTATATTTCACTAATTCGGTTAATCTTATTGGAAATATGGGTTCTTTCACCTGCACATCTTACAATGTGATACATATCCTCTACCAACAATCCCCTTGCACATTCTGCGTAGGACAGACAGGTGAGCTTCTGCACAGAGACTCTACGCAAATCACTGGAGGGAATTTTCAACACCACAGAATAGTCTCTAACCAACCTTAAGGTGATAATGCTGGAAAAGGGGAACTTCAAAAGGAAACTGCAATATGAAACCGCTGAATCACAACAATGTATATACCTGTAACTCAGGATGCCATTTAATGCATCTCTTTGAAGCCCCCCCCCAAGCAGTATATAAATTTCATGACATAAATAAATAAAAGCATCTAGCGAAGCAAACTGTAGTCCATGAAAGCTTATTCCCTCTTAAATGTTAGTGTATTGCAGCACAAAACATAACTATTTTTGTGGAACCTTAAAGACTGCAAAATGGCTACTTCTCTAGAAATTATACACATGCGTACATGTGTGTTTGGGGAGTTCCTTCCAGGTGATTGATTCATCTAACCATCATCATGATATATCTTCCTTTTCTCTCTCTCTCGTTGCAGTCAGCGGGGCAAACCAGTTTGAACATTTATGTAGCTATCTCTCTTTGCCAAACAACCTCGTTTGCCTTTTTCAAGAAAACAGCAAAATTACAGATACGCTAGTTGAAAGGTAGGAACGATATTTATTATTTCAATTTAAATACTGGTAAATATACAGTGGAAAAATGGTTCCCTTTTTTTGTAGAGCGTTTATATCAGATGACAGAGAGAACTAGCAGTGTGTGCATTTGGAGACAACCTGATAGTTAAACATTATAAATCACTGTGCCAGCAGACACATGCTTATTTAAAATAGTGCAGGGCAGCAATTGCACCCATGCAGTACACATTTGCATTGTTCTGTGCTGTTACAGGCAAATATGAGTATTTTGTATCACACAGCTATAAGGATTAGTACTACCTCATTGCATTGGGGTATAGTTCCCAAATGCAAGATCCTGGAGTGGAGATAGCTATCATTCTAATGGTGGCATACAGCAAGATTTTGTGATGGGATTGCAATAGACAGCCTATACCACAGTAGATCTCCCGCCCAAAAAAAACAACAACCCAACAACAACATGTGAAATCTGCTGCTGCTGTTGGAATGCTGAAAGCTGTTTTTGAGAAATTTCACAGCATTGTTGTTGTTTAGTTGTTTAGTCGTGTCCAACTTTTCGTGACCCCATGGACTCCAGCATTCACAGCATTAAGAGTATTTAAATTACAACGGGTTTGATCCAGAGATGCCCTTTTGCAAATGGAATTTCTGGATGCAGGATATGGAATCATGCACTTCTCAGTTGGCTCCTACAAGAATGAACCCTAACCTTTCTCCCCACTTTCCATTAATAGCTGGTGTAATAACGATGAAGTAAAAAGATACCTGCAAGGTCAGAGACAAGCCATAAGGTAAGTAAGAGAAAACCAGCAGGAGGGAAAGATTCAGGCGCATGTAAGACACGCTGCTCACCCCTGTTTTATCTGTGAATGGGGCAGACTTGCAAACGATGGCTCCCATCACATCCCTTTTGGCCTTTACTTGGCGTTTGTTCAGAGGCTGTGTGGATACCCCATCCTCCCCCTGCCCTGCTTCTTACATTGTAGGTCCAGTTAGGCTAGTTAGCTGTTTTCTTAAAAGGGAGCGTATAAATCCATGATGGAGTTTCTAGTGCGAGAATAAGGGCATTGCATACAGTGATGCTGTCCTTGCAAGAACACTACCAATGTGGGAACATGGTCAGAAAAGTTCATCAGCTGAATGAGCAGACAAGTATAAATCCCATTGCTGCTTCCCTCTTCCTCATAGTTACCATACCTTCCTATTGCTCTTTTCTACTGCCTACCTCTCCCCAGCCTGCACGCCTCTGTTTGCTATCTCATCAACATCTTTCCAGTGTTTTTGTTGCCTGTCCTGATGCAGGTAATGACAGATTTAAATTGAAGCCCGATTGAAATAAGGCCAGGTCATTCATTTCTGCCAAGCATTTTTGAATGTGGGCAGCCACCACCTTCTCAAGCCCCTTGCCCAGGAAGGAGATTGTCTTATACCCTTGTTGTCATATACCTTTGGGTCTAGGGAAGATAGTCTTCAGACGTAGCTGTATCACTGCCCCCTCCCACACTAAAGCATTTACCACCCACCCACTAGACACAAGGGTCACCCAAACTCACTAAGCTTGTAGTTAAAGGTCTTTCTATAATTAAAAAAAGTCAATATTACATTATAGCTTAACAGTGAATCCAAATGTTAATAGATCAAACTGTTTACATACGGAAGCCAAGTTTGAAATGTATTAATGTGTATTATTGGTTCGTTTCATTTTAGCTACCCGCGAGAATCTAACAAATTAATAGACCTTCCCGATGATTACAGTAGCCTCATCAATCAAGCTTCTAACTTTTCGTAAGTCTTATGCAATTCCTTATGACCACCTCCACCTTGATTTTTATTGAAATAATTCTGAAACCGGGCTGCAGCTCAGTAACCTTTGCAGTCCTTGGCATCTTCAGTTGAAGGGGATCTTAAAGTTTTGGGAAAAGTTGAAAGGTTTATTAAAACTTTCATGAATGCTTTGTTCAGCTCCTCACTTTCTGTATCCTTAAAAATACTAAACACATTTTTAAAGTTTTTAAACTTTCAAAATATAGGCTTGGGCCCAAATGTGCTCTCTATCGGCAAAAGGGGTTTCTCGATTTGGTGTGAAAGAGGTGTCAAATAGTGCTTTATCTTCTTCTCTTGCCCAGGAAAAGCAGGGTTTATGTGAGGTGCATTGCTGCTTAGCTTCTCCCCTCTCCATGAGCAGAAAGGCATTTCTGCTCACAAAAGGCATCTCCCTGTGCCCCAACTCCAGTCTTTTCCCATTCTCCCCCCCCTGCTGCATCCTGTCCTGTTTCAGAGGCTCTTCCATACTCAAGGGTCAGCTTTTTGTGTTGGGGGGGGGGGAGAGTGATGACAGCAGGAAGCAGTTAGGAGAAGGAAGTTAGAAAATCTCATTGCATGAGTGAAGTTCCACTCACCATTCTTTGGATCCAAGACATAAACTAAATAGAGTATATTATAATAGTCACAGTGAAACTTACCCAAGTAGATACAATAACATGATATTAAATATAAATGTCACATCTTTTTGTTTCTTACAAAGGTGTCCAAAGTCAGGAGGTGATAAAAGTAGAGCACCAACGTTGTGCCTTGTATGTGGGACCATGTTGTGTTCTCAGAGCTACTGTTGTCAAACAGAGTTGGAAGGAGAAGACGTAGGAGCCTGTACTGCACATACGTTTATCTGTGGCTCTGGAGTAGGAATTTTTCTCAGGTAAGAGGGTGGTTGCACTTGAATAGTTCCAATGCACAGTCACACCTCTCACACAGCGAGAGGAGACTAAGTTGTAGGATTTGCTTTTAATAATAATAAGATAATATATTAATTATATCCCACCCATCTGCCTGGGTTTCCCCAGCCACTCTGGGTGGCTCCCAACAATATTACAATTAATAATAATAAAAGCATTGAAATATCAAACATTAAAAACTTCCCTAAATAGGGCTGCCTTCAGGTGTCTTCTAAAAGTCAGATAGTTGTTTATTTCCTTGACATCTGGTGGGAGGGCGTTCCACAGGGTGGGTGTCACTACCAAGAAGGCCCTCTGCCTGGTTCCCTGTAACTTGGCTTCTCACAGTGAGGGAACTGCGAGAAGGCCCTCTGCGCTGGACCTCAGTGTCCAGGCAGAACGATGGGGGTGGAGACACTCCTTCAGGTATACTTGGCCAAGGGCTTTAAAGGACAGCACCAACACTTTGAATTGTGCTCAGAAATGTACTGGGAGCCAATGTAGGTCTTTCAGGACCGGTGTAATAATAATAATAATAATAATATTAATACCAAATTTTTATTTGTATCCCGCTCTCCCCTGCCGAGGCCGGGCTCAGAGCAGCTAACATCATCAAGACAACACAATATGCATAAAAACAGACATCAGTTAATTAAAATACATCTTAAAATTAATTCAGACAAGTTAAAATCTAGGCATGTGGCAATTATCAGGTTGGAATTGAGAATGGTTGGCCCTGTGGAAACAGGGCCAACTGTTTCCACTGATCATACAAGGACCTGTGAGCAGGTTGGGGGCCTCCTTCGGGCTTGTTTTATACAAAGGAAAGTAAATCAAACTGTGTCCTGCCCAAAGGCCTGGCAGAGCAGCTCCGTCTTGCAGGCCCTGTGGAAAGATGTCAAGTCCCGCAGGGCCCTGGTCTCTTGGGGGAGAGCGTTCCACCGGGCTGGGGCTACGGCCGAAAAGGCCCTGGCTCTAGTCGAAGCTAGTCTAATTTCCCTGGGGCCAGGAATCTTCAAGGTGTTGTTGCTAGCAGTTGTTATGTGGTCTTGGTGGCCGCTCCCAGTCACCAGTCTAGCTGCCGCATTCTGGATTAGTTGCAGTTTCCATGTCACCTTGAAAGGTAGCCCCATGTAGATCGCATTGTAGTAGTCCAAGCAGGAGATAACCAGAGCATGCACCACTCTGGCGAGACAGTGCGCAGGCAGATAGGATCTCAGTTGGTATACAGATGGAGCTGGTAGGCAGCTGCCCTGGACACAGAATTGACCTGCGCCTTCACTCTGCACTCATCTCACGCAGTTGCCCATTGAGGAGGCACAGGCTGTGGTTCTGTGAAAATGGCTCAGTTCTTCTGCTTGTGATGAACTTTATCCTCTAATTGCTGGTGGGATTATTGATTTAAGAGACATTCGGAGTTCCATTAACCAGGACGTCATCTTTTGTGTGATCTTTTCAGAGTACGGGAGTGTCAAGTGCTATTCTTAGCTGGAAAAACAAAGGGCTGCTTCTATGCTCCTCCTTACCTTGATGACTATGGAGAAACGGATCAGGGACTCAGGTAGCTTTCCGTATTCTGTGTTGTATTTGTTTTGTTTGTTTGCAAAAAAAAAAGAAAACAAACAACCTATGTTGCCAGAACTAAGGAAAAACACCGTGATGGTGAACCGCATGAAACCATCAATAAAGTTATATTATTTTTCAAAGTTAATCGCAGTTCTGTGAAATAGACCCATTTCACAAAAATGGACTTCCATGAGGTCATTTAAATTGTTACTAGTTAATAAGGATGGACACTGTTGCCATGGCTTCTAGATGTCAGATGCATATGGAAATATAATTTATAGAGTTGAATCCGGTAGTGGGAAGTCATGGCAAGTTTTGAACAAAAAGTTAAGCATCCAGTCAGTGAATCCTGTTGCAGGATGCCCTTCAAACTGGAGCTTGAGGGCACTGCTTAATGTGCAGATGTTGTTAATATAATGTGGGAGCATCATGGAAACCCTACGCTGGCTAAACTCCATTATTATTATTATTATATGTACCAGAACCTTTTGTTTTATGGTACCAGCCTCATGGAAACTGGGCAAGTCTTATTTGGTGTTTGGCCCGCAAAATGTGTAGTTTGGGGAATAACGAAAGTCTGGGGAAGCATAGATTTCACCAAGGATTAAGTACCAGTTGCATATAGGAAGCTAATTGGAATCAGGAAAAAAGCATCCATCTCTGCCTGCCTCATCTAGTTAGGATAAAGAAGACTTAACATTCTATATACCACAACTCCGAGTATTCAGACTGCTTCACGTACATTATCTAATTAAGGTGTGGGCAGACTTTTGGCTTGTGGTATCTACTTTGGGGTTTGTTTGTTTTTTGCAACCCCAAGATCCACCAGCCAGAGCCAAGTGCAAAAGACATACACTTAAATATTTCTGGGCCCTTCTGATCACAGGGGTTTTGCTGACCCCTGAACTAAGTAATCTCTACAAACAGCCTTGTAAGGTCGAGCAATACTTCAAATGGGCATGGGCATATGAGGGAATAGACAATACCCCAAGGTGTCAGCGAGGTGATGTTTAATGGATGTGGATATTATGAGGAATGCCTCATAAAGTGCTGCTGCTGGTTTTCATTATTATTATTATTATTATTATTATTATTATTTTAAAAAATATGTTTATTTTTATTGGATTTATTGTTTGCCTAATTGTTTCAGCCCTGAGACCAGGGCATGCTTATAAATGTTGCAAACAAATGGTTTTATTTATTTATTTTTACATGCAAGATAGCATCTGGAACTTGGAATATTTCATGTTCTTACAGTTGCTTTTTCATGGACTTTTCTATCCTAGACGAGGGAATCCTTTACATCTGTGCAGAGAGCGATTTAAAAAGATCCAAAAACTCTGGCAGCAACACAGCATTACGGAGGAAATAGGACACGCACAAGAAGCAAATCAAACGTTAGTAGGCATCGACTGGCAACATTTATAACTAATTTCTTTCCGAAGACTGGAACTTCATGATCATCCTTTTATAATCCAGCAAAATATGTCAGCCGGAAGGAGGATTAGGAAACAAAGGATTGAAGTAATAAAGAGAAGAGTCTAGTTCTTTTATTGACTTTTCCATGTTTGTATATTTCCTGGTTTCCATAACCATGTAAACTTTTCTGTTTAGCAGATTTGATCAATAGTATTATTTGCACTGCTTCTTTCATACACAACCTGTTGATTTCTATAACTTGGACTATTGAATTTAACATTTCTAATACAAAAGTAGCCATCTCCTTGGGGTATGAAATGTTTTTGGATAAGAGGAGGAAATCTCTGCTGAAATGGCAACTTAGCACAATGTTGAAGTGGTGTGTTCACCCTTTTGTAGTAAATCTGAGCCATTTTGCATTTTAGTACTTAAAACTTGTAATGGAATGAAATAGAGGTGCAAAAAAAATATGTAGCAATGGGTTTATCTATAGGAGTGCAGAAGAACACTCATTGTATCTAAAACGACTTTGTAATCTGAAGCCTTGCAGGGCTATTTTGCCTTTGTCTTTCTTCTTATTAAAAGAAAACACTATAATAAGGAAAACTAACTTAAAGATCTTTTTTTTGAAATATTGCACTCTTTAGAATTATTGTGTGGATTGTGATATTGACATAGTGGGCAAAAACAGAATGCCCTTGTCCATGCTGTGATTGATAACCTTCTGTGTTTAGAAGGTTGACATTCTGCTTAGTTGATTTGAGATATTGAGTAACATCACCCATCAGAGAAGTCATGCGAAAATTAATTTGGTGTCAGATTGAAGAGGGAGAGAATAAGATTTTCATTTCATTTAAATTTGTTGATTAGCAGCCTTCAAGGTTCAGGATCCAGTCCCCTTTTGAAAGTTTCAAGATAAAAAGTGAGATAAAAAGGACACTTCCCCTACCACCACATTAATTTCCTTTAATTTGCACCGCCATCTACATCCATTTGTACTTGGCTGGCGTTCTGTAAAGAAGTTTGTCTATAGTATATTTTGTAAGTATATTGAAATAACTGCACAGATTTTGCACATGGGTGCCTGAAGGCAGTGAATTTTCTAAATATACATCGGGGCCTCCAATAAAACCACATGAAATAACATTATACTTTCCTTAGAGGTTTCATGCTCTCTGTCCCTTCCAAATAGCATCCTTTTAAAAATAAATAGCTATAATCTGTAATCTTAGTTAGTTCTGATAACTCTTGGGATTTTTCCTGGCTTTCACCTTCAGTTCAGAGATGCCATCCCACGAACAGCCAGTATACTTGCAATTAGTCTAAGTTTGGGGTTTTTTTCAGTGATCTAACACATCAAGTAGTGTTTACAGCAGTCTTCTATAGGCTCAGAATAGTTGCAGTGAATACATAAGACACAAATTCAAAGCTATACCAGTTCAGCTTCCTTTTCTTAGGGAGAATAACTTTTGATAGGACAGACTTGTCCATCTGATCAGTCTTCCTACATGTGTTTGCTAGTAGTTCCTGAGCCTCTCCTTCTTTGCTGAGTGTTGTGTAACTAGCAAGAAAATATTCAGTCTTCATTTTCCCTTTGATTAGGTTGTGTGTAAAGCTATTTGCTGTGCATGTTACACTTAATGTACTAGTTCTGCTCTAATACTGTTTCTTTGGGATTTTTTGGGGGGGAAACTTGCTTTAAGAGGCATTTAGTAACAATGCATTTAGATTCTCAGTCTCCTCTGCTCCTCTTTTTATGGGTGCATAAAACAGAAAAATAGGATCTGCTGCCATTTAACTGACAAGTTTCTATGTAAAGTAAATATTGAGAGAATAAGGTCTTTTCCCCTCAGGTACACTTGTCCAAGATGGCAGTCAAATGGGTTGATGGAATTATGACTATATGACATAGGAAAGTGTATAAATTTATCCTGGTTTTTTTGTAGGATTGCTCATTCTTCAACAACCCATTTTCTTCTCTGACTTTTTTTCCTTTTGCATGTATTTATGTTCATTGTAGAAATGTTTATATAACAAGCTTTCAGTATCGGGGAATTAATACCTGTAATAACTTTCATATCTGTGGACAACTTGTAAAAATTCAAATGTATCATATGTATAAAAAGTATAAAAATAAATGCTTTAGGTGTTGACATTCGATTGATGTGTGAACCTGTTGATTTATTTTTTTTTAAAGGAGAAAAGTGTGCCGAATGTTTTGTGCTACTACGGTAGCTTTTGTGTTTTTTAGAGTAATAGCCTGGATCAACATCTCTGTCTACATTCAGACATCTGAGTTCAAGCATCTTGTCAGCATTTTAGCAAATTAGTATTACACAGCAGAGCACAGAAGATTGATTTTCACATTGCAAAGGTAAAGGTTTAGAGCGGGGATGAGGAACCTGTGGTTGTCCTAGACCAGGCACCCCCAAACTTCGGCCCTCCAGATGTTTTGGACTACAATTCCCATCTTGCCCGACCACTGGTCCTGTTAGCTAGGGATCATGGGAGTTGTAGGCCAAAACATCTGGAGGGCCGCAGTTTGGGGATGCCTGTCCTAGACACTGTTTGGCTACCAGCAGCCCTCATTGGCTATACTGACTGGCCAGTTGGGAGTTAGAGTCCAGCAACATCTAACCAGGCGTAGCTTCCTCCCTTCTCCAGGTCAAATGCAGTGGTGGCCATTAGCAATTACCACATGCTGAACTGAGAAGCATTGCTTAAGGGCACCACTTTGCCCTACCTTCCAGAATTTGTCCTCAACTAAAGTATTACTCCAAGTGCACACTACTGCCAGAGCCTCATGTGTTTCCCTGAAAGGGATGGTCACAACTTTCCCCTCCCTAGTTTACAGAGACATTTGATCCATTTTTGCTAACTTTGCGTGATGGTTTATGAGTCCATGAAAATAAATGAGGGGGTGGGTGGGAAGTATTGGTGATTACACATAAAATATTTATTTATTGTTAAATTGATATCCTGCCCTTTTCCCCAAAGGAGCACAGAATATCATTTAACAATTCATTTTTAAGTAGTTCTTGCAGGATGTGTACCTTCAGTTTGCTACATATTAAGGCAGAGGTTTTCAACTTTTTTGAGTCCACGATTCCCTTGACCAACTACATTCTTTCTGCAGCACCTCTGTGGGGCTCAGGAGCCCAGTTATGTCACCCCATGCCTGCGGAGCTGGCAGCCCCTCGCCCTTTTTCAAACACCCTCCCTTGGGGAGTGTTCCCTCAGCCTCCTCTCCTCTCCCCTCTCTGGGCATCTGCAGCTGCCGTCCCTGGTCTCTGAGTGCCCGCCCCCCCCCCGGCCCCAAAGAGAGGTGGCTCCTCACAGTGCCCCACAGGGGCCTGGGAAGAAGATGCCCCCAGCCTTAGTGGCCCAATGGAGGCTGGCCAAAGGTGAACGTGAGGCCAGCACCTTACCTTGAGAGGCAGCAGTGGCAACAGCAGGTGCTGCCAGGCCTGCATGGCGGAAAGGCTCCCCTTCAGTGCCAGGCACTCGGCTCCCAGACCGTCCTTGCACACAGCAAGCGCAAGAAAGACCAGCGCAGTGCCTGCCTGCCTGCCTGCCCTCCCACTTGTCTGTCCATTCCCAACAGCAAGTGGCTGGGCTCCCCACTTGCTTGCTTACTCCAGGGCCGCCTCAGCTCCTGGCAACCAGCAACCCCTGGCCAGCTCCAGAGGCACCATTTGCCTGCGGAGCTTGCAACCAGGGCTGCTGCAACAAACAGCTATGCAAGCCTTTGGGAGGCAGAGATGCAAGAGGGCATAGGAGGAGGGAGAGAAGGAAAGAGGGACAGAGGCCAGTATTGCCCGTGGCACCCCTGACCATCAGTCAAGGCAAGAAGAGCCCACAAGTCATGTTGGGTTAGTGCTGTTCGAGGTTCACACCACATTCTTTGTTTTCTGACTCCTTTTTTTATTGGGGTTTAGTCCCCATTCCCTCCCTCCTGCTGACCCCCTTTAGGTAGAGAAGGGGAGGTTCTTCCACTTTCGAAATGGAATCTATCATCTTCCTAGTGAGGGACCTGATTTCCCACTTTTTAAGGCACTGAGGGGGTTGCAGCAGCATGAGAAAGCCTCTGCACAATGCAAGACTACTTGGGAGAAGTGAAGACTCCTTTCCCAAGATCAAGCCTTATGAGGAATGCTTGAAGGAGCTGGGTATGTTTAACCTCGTTGCAAGCAGTGTTAAAAATTAGTCATGACTTAGTTCCCAGTTCAACAGGGCAAGTGCACATGAATGTGCATTGTTTTAAGTACATCCCATTGTTTTAAGTACATCTTGCTTATCACGCTGGGAAGGGGGTGGGGTTAGGAAAAGAAGCAAAAACAAAACAAAACCCCACAAGGTACGAAAAAGAGAATTTTATCCAAAGTCCTTCATGCTGGCAATTCAGATGTATAGAAGTTCATTATTGTTTTTTTTTTATCATCTTCTTAAAACAGGACTTGTTTCAACAAAACATTGAACTTCTACCTATCTACTTCTGTATATCTGAATTTCCCTGATGGAAGACTGCAGTTTTCCACAAAAATAAATTATTCGCTTTTCCCTACTCCTTTCACTCCTTTCCCCTCCTGCCTTATCACACACAATTATTTTTCTTCTTGAAAATGCAAACTCTAAAACCAACAAATAACAGTACAGTCAAAGCTGGAAGGATAACCTTGAGTTTGGACTTGAAAATAGATCTCTGCATCGCCTAACCTGTTGTGTTGCCTTTGCTGGAAACGAACTTATCCAGGTATTTATCTCTCAGTGGGGAGCTGTTACCATGTGACATTGTTCTATTTCTCTGGCCTTATCTCTTAATCAACTAACCTCTAATGCTCTTCTTTTTAAAGAGCATTTTAAAAATACCACATTGCCTTCTAAATTTATTTAGCTGAGGTCAGCGTTAGCTTTAACATAAGCAAAGTTAGCAATAATATTTTTTCCCTTTTTCTGAAATGCTTTAAAAGAAAATTCTACTCGCATCACTGTAAACTCTGCCAGTTACCAGTTCAGTGGAGGTTATCCTTAGCCTGAGGAGCCTGATATAGCTGTCTCCTGCTCCTACTAAGCGGCACATGCTCACTGAAGCCATCATTGTCCAGAATTACGTGTGCAGGATAGAGGAGTGCATGACGGTTAATCTTATAAAATGTATTAAGGTTACTTAGAAACGATTAGCTCTGAAGCAGCTGTGTGTATACTTTCCTCCCTCTTAGGATGTTTCGCCAAGTGTTCTGTGTCTTAGAGGAACAGGGGGATTTTAAAGTAACACATTTCTAAACTTGAGCAGAAAACACATTTCTAAACTTGAGCAGATGGGTTGTCGCTTCCACAGAACTTCCTTGTAAATTCAGTCGGGTGTATTAGGCATTTTTTAGAACACAGAAAGTAAATGCACACCAGCCCAACAGCTTTGCGTTGCTCCCATGAGAGCCACATGTCCGAACGAACATTTTTGTCTCTGGATTTTGGATATTCTTCACTTGATCTCAAATGAGCCAGCAACCTTGAGATGATTCTGCTGTAAATCAGTTATACAGTGCACTTTATTAGGCTGAGGATTAATGATTTCACACCTTCAGAGAAGCCCATATCTTGAATCAGTGTCTGAGGCAGTAATGGGCTGGATGGGGAACCAACAAATGGAAGCTGAATCCAAATAAAGCAGATGTGCTGTGGGAGGATGGTTCCTGGGTTCAGCAGTTAGTGAAATGGCCTGTACTGAACAGAACTGCACTTTCCTTAAAGGAGGAGAGGTGCACTTTGGTGATGAATGTGGTTCCAGTAGTATCCCCAACTCAGCAGCCAGCAGCAGCTATGCTTAGCTTTGGCTGATGCACTAACTTTCCTGGATAGGGGTAGCCTGGCCATAGTTTTCCATGCTGTAATGCACTCGACATGGAAGTCGTTTTTAAAGCAGTACAAAATATAGTGGTCCAAGTCTTATGGGAGCAGCAGGGAACTCACCTATTACTTCCTTTTTAAAACAGCTGTAAAGGTAAAGGTAAAGGGACCCCTGACCATTAGGGCCAGTCGTGACTGACTCTGGGGTTGCGCGCTCATCTCGCATTATTGGCTGAGGGAGCCGGCGTATAGCTTCCAGGTCATGTGGCCAGCATGGCAAAGCCGCTTCTGGCAAACCAGAGCAGCACATGAAAACGCCGTTTACCTTCCCGCTGTAGCGGTTCCTATTTATCTACTTGCATTTTGACGCGCTTTCGAACTGCTAGGTTGGCAGGAGCTGGGACCAAGCAACAGGAGTTCACCCTGTCACAGGGATTCGAACCGCCGACCTTCTGATCAGCAAGCCCTAGGCTCAGTGGTTTAACCACAGCGCCACCTGGGTCCCTGTACTGGTTACCAATTGTCTTCCCATTCCTGCCTAAGGTGCTTTTGGTGACATTTAAATGTTTGAACTCTCTGGGACCAAAATACCTTGTTGCATACCAACCGGCCCAATATTTAAGATCAGCCAATGAAACCCATGTGGTGGTCCTGACAAGAGAGGACATCAGCAATATGAAGACCATTTGGGCATCTCCAAGGCACTGGCACAATCTCTTTGCTGAGTTGCGCCTTGACATTATCCTTTATTTTATAAGGAAGGTACACCCTTGAACACCCTTAAAGGTGAACAGGTACCTCTTTTGCCAATGAAGAGGTGAAGTCGGTCCACAGTTAGTTTTGTAGTGTACACCTGTAGTTTTATTTTTGTTGCTCTTTTACTTCCTGTTGTGCTTGTTTTGTATTGATGTTGAAACTAGTTATAGAATATATAGTGATTTGTTGTTTAGTGCCCTGTGAATTTTTGCTGAAGGGTGGTATAGAAATATAGGACGGAATCCATCAGCACAAAGTTTTCTGTTTGTGTGCATGAGTAAATTCTCTTCACTCTTCCTTCTGCATCTCCCCTAAATCGGTTCTAGGGGTTCCCCCACCCTTCTGGGGCAGATTTGGGGAATGGGGGGGGAGCATGTGTGAGGGGAGTAGAGATGGGACAGTCCCACTGACCAAGTGGAAATTCTTCCACTGATGGAACTCATTAGTAGAATACCTCCCAAATGTTCTGTCCCATCTTCCTTCCATCAAGGAACACCAAGCAGTATTGCAGGACTCCCATTACAGCACTCACCAAACTCAGAAGTGCTTAGCTATTAGTTAGCTAGCTCCAGAAAGATTATTGCATCATGAGCTTCCAACCTGGTGCCCTCTAGCTGATGGTGGATTGCAATTTCCATAATTTCTGATTGGTTCTGGCAATGCTTGTTCTGGCTAATGCAAATTGTCATCCAAACCATCTGGAGGGTACCAAATGGGTGAAGGCTGATCATAAATTTGCCAATCCTCCCCCAGCCCCACTTGCCCTTCTGTCAAGTGTGCGGAGGAGCATGTTTTGTCACTACTTAATATGTCAAATGGCCCTTAGAGTCTTAAGCTGGAAGAAAGTGGAGCAAATGTTTCCTTTCTAGAGCGTTGGGAAGCTAATTACAAATCCTTACAGCAAAAAACTGTTTACAAGCAAACAAAATCCACACAATACCTTAATATATATATATAAGGTATACACTCTTAAAATATATATAATTTTAATATCTACATTCACATTTGCAAAAATAGCACCTACAAACATATGTTAAATGGCATTTACAATATCACAGAACCTCTTTTTTGATAGGATAAATATATATTACAAATTAATACAAAACAGTCATGTCAAAAGACCCAAATGAACTGGAATATCTTATCTTGCATGAAAGTGCATTTTTTGTTTGGTTTCTCAATCACCAATTCCTTCCTTCCTTCTTAATGAGTAACCTTCACCACTAGGTTGTGTTGCTGCCAAAGGGGTGTGGCAGCCAAGTCAGTTGGGTGTCAGTTCCAAATTTTTGCTTGTTCTATAGGAATCTGCTCAACCTAGTGGTGGAGATTATCCACCTTCAGTGAAAGAAGAAAAAATATTCATTCAGAAGAATGGATCCCTCCCATTTCTGTAAAAACAACAAAAATGTCTATGTCTCCTGTGTACTTACTAGGAATGGGTGAATCTTTCAGTGTTGGTTTCTCCCAGCATCTTATAAACACAGTCTCTTATTATTCCAATCTTAAGTTTGGTTCTCCACATTTCCACATCTGTTTGAAAATCCTTTTTTTTTTACTCCTCATGAATATTCACACACAATTTAAGTGCAAATTTTGTGTGCAATTTTGATGAATATATACATTCTTGCAGTGCATTTTTCTATAACATGCATTTTTGTAAGTTATTTTCACAAATACTGTATCTCTATTTACATGCCCAATTCCCCCTAAAACATGCATTTTTGAACACATTTCTTGGCTGAAGAACTTCACTGCAAAATTCAGATAAGTGCAAATTTTATAAAATGGTTGTGTTTCTGTTTGTGTATTGTTTCAGAAAGTATGAACTAGGTAGGTTCACTTTTAAATGTGACTTGAAATGAAATTGTTCCCCATCGCTAGTTCTTAAACAAAAACTGATGTTATAACCTAATATAATGAGGTAACTCTTGAGATCAGCTGTAAAATGTGGCGATTTTGAAAGTGAACCCATATATTCTGATATCACAGTAAATAATGTTTCAAATAAATAAAAAAACCCACAAATTATAGGGATATAACCCAACTCTGTATGAAGTCAAATACTTCTAGGGTTGCAATAAGCTTATGTGCAATACAATAAACTCTTTGGAACTTTTGATGACTACTACTCATATATCAGATACAGAGCACAGCAGACTAAAATCTCCCCAGAGATTTTTCATAATTGAACTCTTTTCCAGCTGCCTGTTCTTTGAAAAAATGTCTCATGTTGACCTAACGGGCACCATTATAGATCTATATACAACAGATTTTTAATGCTTTAGTAACTGTATTCCCTGATCTTCCGTTGTTTTGTTGCTTACTGGTTCTGCTGTCCACATTTCACTGTTTCAAAAATTGCGTTTCAAAAGCTGAAGTGCAGAATTCTTTTAAGAGGTTCGTACTAAGGTTTATGATAGTGTTCTAAACATTTGTCTGCAAATATCAAGAACGGATTTGGAAACGGGGAATATGCTGCATTTAAAAAGAGTAAAAACTGTACATGCGACCTCGGTGGTGATGAGCCTGTGTGCAACAATGGCATACCTACTAAAACCACACATACACACACAAGCCAATTTCCATGGAATTTCATGAAGGTTACCACTGAACCCTTCCTTTTGTCCTCTTCTGGAACCTAAGCAGTCATCAAACCCTTAATCATCACCAAGTTCTTCTTCTTCTTCTTCTTCTTCTTCTTCTTCTTCTTCTTCTTCTTCTTCTTCTTCTTCTTCTTCTTCTTCTTCTTCTTCTTCTTCTTCTTCTTCTTCTTCCATACCTGCTGCTAAAAACCATGGCTGTACTCCCGTCATGACTTAAGGATACTACTGTAACCTACTCCTTGTTGACATTTCCCCCTTGCTGTATCTCTCCCTTTACATTGGTCCTTTACATTGATCACATCGCTCCTGTGCTTCAGTTTCTACCCTGGCATCCTTTTTCACTCCATAACAGCTTCAGTCTCATGGTGCTTATTTCAGAGGTCTCCCCCTTCTGCGGCTTGTGGCCATACCTAGCAGAGGTCATCTTTTCTAATGGCCCCTTGCACTCTCTCTTGTCAAGTGTTCATGCACACAGAAGATCCCCATTGGTCCTCAACATCTCCAGTTAAAAGGAGCACAGATAACAAAAGCTGGGAAAGGCCTTTGAGAGCTGTCGCCAATGCACAGCACCAGCCTAGATGGACTGTTGGTCTGATTTGGGCTAAGGCAGCTTCATATGCTACCTATACATTCTTCTGCAAGTCCCTCCCAGGCTTCTATTTTTCCAGAACGACCTTCCTTGAACTACCTAACCCCACTTTTTTATTACCACAAGTCCACACACATGTACACTACTCAACATCTCTTCTCAATCACCCATCCCTTTCTTCTGTCACTTACTGAAGATGGTCAAGTCTTTTGGACAAAGTACCAGGTCTAACCACATTTGTTCACACCACCTAGGAATCTGCTGAAGCTAGCTAACTGCTTTTTGCTTTCACTCAGGAAAGGCTTGCCTGGCAAATATATGCATGTATGTACAAATAATTAAAGAAAAATGGAAACTTCATATAGAACAAAGATTTTAAAAAAATCTCTTTCCCATGCTTCATTCCAGCATCTAAAATTTAAAAAGTATTTGCTATCTGATCACCACCTTTAGAATAACAGTAAAAGTAATATACAGTCATGGATTCAAAATGCACTGAGCCAACAAGGTCGTTGAGCCAATGAGGTCTTCTATAAGCTGCAGAAAATCCAACTTTTTCTGCATTGCATCCAATTTGTTGAATAAAAATGTTGAACTTGCTTTGATTATTAGCTTGTGCCTATTAATAGGAGGGGAAAAGGCTCACACCCAAGTGCTGATTTGCGGCAATATTTTTCCTTTGACAACCAAACCACTACAAGTTGGTTGCCACGATTACTTCTCAGGAAACAGCAGAATTCTCATGTCCGGTTTATTGTAGTTGGTGTGTATGTTAAAACAAAGTGAGCCTAAAACTCTCAAGCAGTTGAAATACAGAAATACCTACCAAACAAATGAATGAATGACATATTGGTACCACAGCACCTGAGCAATCGCTGGCAGCTTGGGCTACAGCTTATCTGCTGTTCAAACCAGTGTGATCTTATTTTTATCAAACGACAAATTGGTGTTCAGTGCACAGAAATCCAGTACATTTTTACTCTCTGTTTTTGCGCATCATGTGAACATAGCAGAAGGTACTCCTTCAGTAGCAACTTCAAACAACACCAGCGTTTATCCCAAAAATTAGAGGCTATTATGAACTCATACCATTTTCTATGTCTTTCCATTACTTGGACAACTGAATAATCTTTTGCTCTAGCAAGAATACCCAGAGCAGTGCTTTGACTACCCCCCCCCCCGAAAAGTATACTGGTTTTATTTATTTATTTACAAATGTATTTGTAAACTTAAGTACAAAAATAATTAGCTTTAAACTTCCCCATTTGGTTTCCGGTGATGGGACGCGAAACACAAGATAGTGTCGACCACTTATTCGCACCGAATTTCTTATGAAATATCACTTGCATCAAAAATAGAATTTACCCTAGAAAGTATCTGCTTTAAACTTCACGTTATAGCATTTCCCATAGAAGTGGTTTTGGCTGTCTACTGTAAGGATGCTTGCATTATCCCAAAGTGCCTTATACTGTTCTCTCTGTATGTAAAAAGTGTGTGTTTTGTGCATACATATATATATATATAGCTGCGACAGATTGTACCTCTTTAAAAACCGAATATTCACAAATCTCAGTCTTTGGTAACAGTCTTTTCGGCCAAGAAACTCAACTGACGGTTGAGACAGCCTGGGTCTTCGCGCCGTCGCCTTCTGCTCCTTCTGCGCCTGCATCCACTTGGTTCGACTTACCAATATTTTTCAAATTTTCCAGGGTGGATTTGAAAGTGTCTTTCAGGCTCTTCTCCAGCACCCAGCCTTCGCTCTCACATTCTGGGTCTTCTGGGTTGGCAATGCTCTCCAGGGAAGTATGCAACAGCCGCAACCCTATCATCACCAAGATCTGGTTGGGAAACAGAATTTAAAGGCCTTTATTTAAAGAATGCTTCCTATCCAAGTATGTCAAAGTGATACACAAAAGGCCATTCAGGCAACGAAGCAGTATAAAATGTGCCTTTCAAAACCTGGAAATCAGAAGAAGGTTTTCAAATTGGGGTTTAAGCTGGTGTAAGTAAAATGGGGGGGGATTCTAGGACCACAGTGGGGGCAGGGTGGGGAAATGGGAGAAGGGCCTTCTTCTGGCGGTTCCCTCACTGCAAGAAGTGAGGTTACAGGGAACCAGGCAGGGGCCTTCTTGGTAGTGGCACCTGCCCTGTGGAACGCCCTCCCAGCAGATGTCAAGGGAATAAACAACTACCTGACTTTTAGAAGACATCTGAAGGCAGCCAAGTTTAGGGAAGCTTTTAATGTTTGATGTTTTGTTGCTGTTTAAAAAAATATTATTAATATTCTGTTGGGAGCCACCCAGAGTGGCTGTGGCTGGGTGTGTGTGTGTGTGTATTATTACTACATCTCTTTCAACTCAGTTACATAACCTGGCAGCCCAGCAGCAGGGTAAGTTAAACACTATTTAGAAACGCTTGTTTCCCCTCTGCAGTAGGCCTTCTCCTGAATGGATTTTGAAACAGGGGTAAGCTTATACAAGTTTAACTTAAGCTGGTGTAAACTCTGCAAGTTTCCTATATTTAGGATTACTCTGGACCTGTGACCATCCCAACTCCCATCAGCCCCAGTGAGACCCACCAACATCCACAGGTTCCCCATCCCTGATCTAAACCCTGGATCCAAAGAACCACAGGATGGACAGAGCAATCCTAAGTAGAGCAAGGTGGCAGAACTTACGCTGGCAAGTTCAATTGGCACATTCCCCATCCCTGCTTTTGATCCTGGAAAAAAGCGTGGCATATCTGGTGCTTGAATTGTTCAACCATATGCAGGGAAGAGACATGTTTTTGCCTTCAATAACTTCCAAGGCCTGCAGCGATAATTTTACTCTAGTAGATGTTTGTGGTTATAAACTTCCTCCGAACTGGCAGAGGAGATCTCAACAGTGATTTTCAGGTACGTTGAAAGCTCTTTGTGGGCAGGGTGGTGGTTAGTCTAGATAGCAGGGCCGGCCCAAGACATTTTGGCAGCTGAGCTGGACCGCCCGAAACAGCACCCCACGCCCCACCAGAAAAGAAGGTTTGAGGGGAGATCTACAGCACGAAGAAGAGGGGAACAAAGATTGGTGTTGGGATCAGCTGCCCCTGTGGACCATGATGCCTGAGGCGGTTGCCCCACCTTGCCTCACAGGTGGGCCAGTCCTGCTAGATGTCACCTGAGGAGTCTCCTACAGCCCTTCCATTGTAAAATCTCAGAATGCAAGTGGTAGAAGTTAAGTGAAAATGTTATACTTCTGCCCCTTGCATCAACCAGAACTCCTGGCATTTTACAATCAAGTGTCTGGTTATCTGGTCAAGGACAGGAGTGGGGGACATGTAGCATTATAACTCCCCTCAAGGGATGATGGGAGTTGGAGTTCCACGTCTAGAATACCCCCACTCTTCTCTCAGACCAACTAGATGGCAAAATATAAGCATTCACATTAAGTTATATTATGTTATGTTATATTATTTATTGAAGATTAAAATGTAATAGATGCTTGTTAGAGTTACTAGGTGGGGTGGGGCAGTTCTGTGGTTGGATTTGACCAATACGAAGCAAAATGCAAACATGAAACATTTAAAATAGCCACTCACCATCCAGAGTGGCCATTTTAAGAACACAGCCGGATTTGCTTTGCAAAGCCTGAGAGAAACCAGGCCCCTCTTCCACGTCCCGGCTGGCCTGCTTGTGTCTCCTGCAATTATGTCACCTGGCTGCAAAGCCCTCAACTTTGAATTTCACAAATAAGAAGTGGAACCCAAGAGAATGATGCCGCATGGCATTGCCACTCGGTAAGAGGAGCGCTTCTTGCAGTTCTATTTCGACTTCTCGTGTAGTTTTTACGTGTGTCTAGAGTGGGGAAAGAACGAAGAGCACTTTCTTCTTCTTCTTCTTCTTCACCCAATTCCAGTGCCTTCCCCTGCTGCGTTATACAGCTGCCAGCCATGAACACGAGCATTTTACAGCGGTGTGGTGAATGGATGAATGAGAAATAAAGTTCTGGAGAGTGTTCATTTCCCTTTTTATGCTAATAGCGCTGTCAGGGGTGGGGGGAGGTTAACCTCATAGCACTCATCCAAACCTAATCCCCTGCTGCAAGATACTTACTATATCCTGCCAAGGACTTAAGAAGGCCAATGTCCTTTCTCCTAGGGCCAACCCTGGGGTCAGGCAGAGCTGAGGGACCACTGACGGTTCTTTCTGAGTCCTGAACTGTTCCCCTCTGTCACTGTCGGCATCAATCCTCTGTAAATCCTAGAAGCTCACAGTTCCGGTCAGGGCACTTTGAGGTGTGGTGTTTGTTTGTTTTTTTTTAATGTCACTTCATGTGCATACCTAGAGACCTAGGTATATAGAAACCACTGCCTTATTTTTGGATGCCCTCATTTCTGTTCCAAACTGATAGGCACTCAGTCACCCAAGCTGACCATCAAGCTGCTTCAGAACAATAAGTGTCTGGGCAGTTAAGAGAGTTCTGAAAAGGCTTATTCTGTTAGACCAGGGTTTCCCAAACTTGGTCAGCCAGCCATATTTTTGGGGGGGACTACAGTTCCCATCATCCATGACTACTGGTCTGGCTAGCTAAGGATGATGGTGCTTGTAGTCCAAAAACAGCTGGAGACCCACATTTGGGAAACCCTGTTTTAATATGAAACTGACGCTAAAGAAATAAACTAACCTGAAATAAATTAACAGAGTGAGGAAATAATGTTGAGTTTGGTTCTGCTTTATGTTAGGCAGGTTATGGCCCCTGACCCCTATATGACAATATGGTCTCAATGCTTCTACTTACCGCCCCCCCCCGAGACGAGATCTGCAATGTTCCTAGCATCCACAGTCTTATCACAAATGTATCTACTGGTGGCAACACCATGCTCCCCCCCCCCCCAGTCTGGGATGCCCTCCTGCCATGATGGGCTGTGATCTTGAGGGGCCAGCCCACAGTGGAGAGCCTCTGTCATCTTCCACCCTGCACAATCACATGTAAAAGACTTGATCATGCCTGTTGTGTGTTAGCTGTGGGCCACATTCCCTTCTGGGCATGCCAGAGTGGGTGGAGCCAGAGGCAAAAATGTACAGCAGACTAGCTATCCTGAATTAAAGCAAGCGCCGTTATCTGAGGTCAAGGGCACAGTCCAGTTAGGAGAAACACTATTGAGGGTTTGGAAAGCAACAACCCTGCAGTGACCACCATCAGACCACCCTTTAGCACCATCTAGCGCCTGATGAGCACCTCTGGATTAACTTGAAAGCTTTTGCACTATTTCCTGACCTTTTCCTATTGCCCTAATATGGATTTTGAATAGTTTCTTATGGGTTGCTGCAGCCCATTTGCTTTCTGTGTTTTTCCTTGACTGCCCTTGAAATGGGTTTAAAGCAGCCTTTGCCAGCCTGGTGCACTCAAGATATTTTGGTCTACAGCCTCCGTAAGCCCAGGACAACACATCCAGGGTAGGGCTGATGGGAGTTGTAGTCCAAAATATCTAGAGGTCATCAGGTTAGCAAAGGTTGGCTTAAAGGGTTTCCTTTTCTTTTCCTGATCTAGTCCTGACAGGAAACTCTCCTTCCCTTAAACGAGTCCACAAGATCTGTCATCCTGCCTTCTCAACCAACGAGGAGGAACTCCCTAGAAACCCACTGCCGTTGACACAGTGAAATATTGAAGTTTAAGCTAAGAACATTGTCCTTTTTTATTTACAGTACATCATAAACTATTAAGTCAAAAGTTGAAGAAAGTTAAAAGTGAAGGCAAAGAGCATAGCCAGAATTTATGTTGCGGGGGCAAGGACTGAGGGTGGGGGCAGAACTGAGCTATCTGGGACGTTATTGGTCAGTTAAGTATTTTTATTTACTTACTTGATTTAGGGGGGCAGAAAGGAAAAGAAAAAATAGGATGCGATCATAGCATTAAAGGCCTCTCTCTCCCATTCTCAGGAAGAGCTCCTCCCTACTTGCAGAAGATAACAGTAAAACACTTAGGATGGGGCTAGCAGCAAGCCTGAAACCTGAGCTCTTTATTACTATTGGGAATGTTTTGTGTGGGGTCAGGGGAAGATTTCCTTGTCTCCCCTCCCCTGCAGGCCCTGAACAGCATCACAAGGCTCCTGTGGGAAGCAGCACGGAGCTCAGAATAGGAGGCCCTCCTTTTACAATGTACTGCAGACCCTCCAAGTGTCCCTATTTTCCAGGGACGTCCCTGATTTAAAGAAGCCTTCCCGGTTTCTGATTTGATCCTGGAATGTCCTGCTTTTTCCTTAGGATGTCCCTATTTACATTGGAGAAATGTAGGAGGCATAGCTGTTAAGTTCTCCCTTTTTTAAAAGGAAATTCCATTATGCTGAATAGGCTTCCTTGCGAGAAAAGGGAAAACTTGACAGCTATGGTTGGAGGGTATGGAATTATCCGACACCCCCCCCCCCCAAGCTGTCTGAAGGCAATCCTGGGAATATTTTAATTTTTAGGGTAGGTTTTAAAAAAAATGTTTTCATAGATGTTGGAAGCCGCCTGGAGTGGCTGGGGAAACCCAGTAAGATATTTGGGGTATAAAGTAAAATTATCATTATGGAATAGGACAGGGGTCAGCAAACTTTTTCAGCAGGGGGCCGGTCCACTGTCCCTTAGACCTTGTGGGGGGCCGGACTATATTTTGAAAAAAAAGTATGAACAAATTCCTATGCCCCACAAATAACCCAGAGGTGCATTTTAAATAAAAGGACACATTCTACTCATGTACAAACAGGCTGATTCCCGGACCGTCCGCGGTCCGGATTTGGAAGGCGGTTGGGGGGCCGCATCCGGCCCCTAGTTTGCGGACCCCTGGAATAGGACGCCCCTATTTTCATCAGAGAAATGTTGGAGGGTTTGTGTACTGCGCCATTTTGTTGTGGGTCCTCCCACTTGATACCCTCACCTGTTCTTGCTCTTTTGTGTGGAGGGCTGGCCTTTCACTGTGGTTCTATGCAAGACACCGAAACTACTATGGCGATGTATTACCTCAAAGAGCCAGACAAAGAGGACAATGACTCCCATGGAGCTCATCATGTTGCTGTAGTATTTAAGCAGAGCCTCCCTGCAGCCGCGGTTCCATAGATTGAGCTCTTCCGTTTGAAAGTCATAGCTGTAGTGAGCCGAGTTGTTAGAGACCTGGTACTGGATGCAAGGTCGTGGCGAACTCGGGTTGCAGCAGCTGAAGGGGACGCCATCCACCAAGTATCTGCCGTCCACGTTGCTTTTAATGCGACTGTAAACAGGCAAAGCACAGCAAGTTACAAATGTAAAGGCATTTGGATCCAAACGCACTCCTACTGCTATTCAGCGCACTGTTTCTCAGCCACAGAGTGCTGCATCCAAACTCAGGGTGTGCCTCCTGCATGCAACTCCCCCCCCAAGAGTCCACATCATGTTGTTGGTATTGAAATGCCAGCCCTCACTCATTGAAATCTAGATTTACTAGAATCATAGAATCATAGAGTTGGAAGAGACCACAAGGGCCATCCAGTCCAACCCCCTGCCAAGCAGGAAACACCACCAAAGCATTCTTGACATATGCCTGTCAAGCCTCTGCTTAAAAACCTCCAAAGAAGGAGACTCCACCACACTCCTTGGTAGCAAATTCCACTGCCGAACAGCTCTTACTGTCAGGAAGTTCTTCCTAATATTTAGGTGGAATCTTCTTTCTTGTAGTTTGAATCCATTGCTCCATGTCCGCTTCTCTGGAGCAGCAGAAAACAACCTTTCTCCCTCCTCTATATGACATCCTTTTATATATTTGAACATGGCTATCATATCACCCCTTAACCTTCTCTTCTCCAGGCTAAACATACCCAGCTCCCTAAGCTGTTCCTCATAAGGCATCGTTTCCTACTATTTCTGGGCAAAATCTGCTAAGTTAAACTCTTGTTTCCAAAGGCCCATATGTGCTCTTTGAGCGACCTGTGCGCCTGCTGACAGCATCCTTAGACAGGCTTAGACCATTGCAATCATTGGGTCAAGTTGGGCATTCTTAACTAATAATGCTCGTTGATTTCTCTGTGTTTAAACCTGGACCCAACTCTGCATGACCATCCTGCTTTCCCTTCCAAAATAATATCCACATCTGACAGCTCTTCATTACCTGAAATCAGCAGTGATGCCTGGAGTGGGATGAAACTGCAATGTTGGCCTCCCAACACTGGTGTCGCTGCTGCTTAATTGGATGGGACTGGGGTGGAGCAAACTGTGTAGCTGCACCACTAGTGGAACGTGACTGGCAGCAGTGCTCCCTGCTGGCGCAACCAGGCATCCCTGATCTATTTGCCGTCCTGCCCCAACCTCGCTCAGGTAAGCAGCAATGATGCTGGATGAGGGGGGAAGTGGACCCCACTGAGGTCCAGCGCCGAGGGCCTTCTGGCGGTTCCCTCATTGTGAGAAGCCAAGTTGCAGGGAACCAGGCAAAGGGCCTTCTCGGTAGTGGCACCCGCCCTGTGGAACACCCTCTCATCAGATGTCAAAGAGAAAAACAACTACCAGACTTTTAGAAGATATCTGAAGGCAGCCCTGTTTAGGGAAGCTTTAATGTTTAATAGATTATTGTATTTCAATATTCTGTTGGAAGCCGCCCAGAGTGGCTGGGAAATAAATAAATAATACTGTAATAATAATAATTATTGTATATATATATGACCTGCTCCTGCTCAGAACCTTACTCTGTTCCTTCAGATGATCAATCGAGAATAGCCCATTGTTTCCCACCCACTCACCAATTAGGGGGGAAATGCCACTCAAATTCCACAACGCTTAATCAGCTAGTTTGATAATTTAACAATTGGCCAGATGAATACTCCAATTTACTATAATCTGCGTAATTCTGTGTGTGTGTAATATCTGGGAAGCGCCATCTCAGAAGAGGCAGCCTCCCTTCTCTCATACATGGGAGGGAAAGCCGCTTCCTACGTCACATGCATGCATCATGGGAAGCAGGGATGGGAAACTCGTGGTCCTCCAGATACTGGTGGACTACAAAACCCATCATGCATGAACACTGAGCATGCTGTCTGGGTCACAGTTCCCTCAAACCTGATCTAAAACCAAAGTACTACATCCAGAACTATCGTTTTTACTCCTGCACAAATTTAACTGATTGTTTGCATAAAATCTGATGACTGGATCCTGAGAAGTGCTGGCAGAAGGGGGTCCCTAGAAGATGACACCCCCACCAATTTTTTGCCACAGCAGCCTCCTGAGCTCCCTGGAAATCATCCGATGGCCAAGGAACTTCCCAGAATTATAGTGCAGCAGGGGAGAGAGGGAATTGCTGGATATCCAGCAGAGGCACCATCCATGAGAGGGGAGAGAAATTGAGCCTGCGATACTAACCTCAATTACCTGGGAGCACACCTGACTGAATTCAATAGGAGTTAACCTCTGAACAGACATGATTAGATTTCTGCTGTAAGTGATTAAAAGAGAGAGAGAGAGAGATTGTGTGTGTGCATGCCTTTGTCTGCTAAAGGTGATAAGTGGAGAGTCCTTGATAATCTCAGTGACTCTATGAGGAGTTTAGGGTATGCATCATATTTCAGAGGGGTGGAGCTGAATGAAAGTAAATGACAAAAATATTGTCAGTGAATGTGTCCAGTGAATGAAAGAACCTGCCATTCACCACATGCAACAAACCCGGGACATGACTAATCAAATACCTTTATATTCTGAACAGTGCCCAAACTTTAGTAGATCCTTGTCAGATCCTTACCAGTAAATCCTGATGAACTCTGATGAAACTAATTGTTTTCTACTCAAGAAGAAAATGTACCTTCATCGTATTTTTGGTGATCCCTGTGCTCCTCAGCATGCACTGGGGCTTGGCCAACATAGCAGGACCTCCTTCCTTTTTTATTTGTTTTAAAGTAATTATCTAGCCCTCCTGGAAATAAAACTATGACGCAAAATGTGCTGGTGCCTTTCTAAGAAATTGATGTGAAATGAGATGGCCTGTTAGTGTTAGTGTTTTTAGCCTATGAGTGAAGTCAGAACAGTAATTGATAAGTTAGTTGTTTGGACACCAAGCTATAGGACTCCATGGGGTCTTAAAGTGCTGCTGTTTCCCCCTCCTCTTTTCCTGATATTGTCTTGTTTTTCTAGACCCCCGTGCTGCTCTGCTTGTTTTGCTGCCTGCCAGTCACATGAAGCAGCTGGCAGCCAGGTACAACAGAGGCTTTTTAGAAACAGAACCAATTAACAGAACCAAGCTACGTCCATTAACTTCAATGGGTCTGAGTAATACTACTGTATTATCACCTTCTCCTCATACACCCTTAATTTTGAGAAGCTTGCAGATGACGTTAAACCTCAACCATTACACTAGTCTACACCACTAGTTCAACTACTGTTCTGGTGAGTTTTTACTTTATTATCTGTGTATTTTCCTTGTTTTTTCTATTCTTTCCTATTTCATGAAGATAATGGGGGGGGGGAATACTTGTCGGTCAGCATTAAGTGTGTCTTTATTTATGATTATAGCTCAAGTTTTAATGGCTCAAGAAGCAGTGTAATCGTAAGCTATTCACAGCAGGCCCTACCATTAGGCAGAGTGAGGCAACCGCCTCTGGCAGCAGCTTTGGGGTATTGTGAAAGGGCAGCAAATAGCTAGTTATTAAATTTATTATTGTTGTATTTTTACTCCCAGGAAAAAGGTGCCATTAGGATTTTCTCCATCAGGTGCCGCCAAAATACCTGGGCCAGGCGTGGTACTTTGCAACTTGACCAGGTAGTGATGGGTGGGTACTACAGTATTTTAGCATTTCAACCAAAGGCAGCCTTGTGCCAGCCCTTAATCTGTTGCCAAGGGTTCCAAACATTCAAGCATAAGAATGTGCATTGGGAAATAGGGAGGAAATGGAGGAGTTCTTGGACATGAGTATATTGTACTCATGCTCTCATCTTTCCTGAATGGTACTGTGAGATGTTGAACCGATGGATTCCCATTGCGGTTGGTACAAAGCAACATAACACAAAGGTAGAGTGAGAGCCAGGTGCAGATTCAAATTTGGGAAGCACACTTTGTACAATCCTAAAGCCCCATACTAAAGAGTAAACCCTACTGAACATTGTGGAATCTGTTTCAAGCCAAAATTGACTTAGAATTACATTATCCTACTTATGTCCCTATTTACCAGGGCAATGTCTCTGCTTAATCACTGTCCTATTTTGTCCCTATTTTTGCCCTTTCCCCCTACCTGTTTAAAATTGTTAGTGCAACTTGCTGTGAGTATGGGCAACTTCAAGACCCCCCCCCCTACTCCCTGGTTCTCTATAAACCCAATTTGGACACTTCACATAGACAACTAAAGGACAGCTCCCCCTTAAGTAAAACACACAAACACCCTAGTTTTCATCTGTGAATTTTTGGAGAGTATTTATGTATTTATGTATTTATGTATTTATGTATTTATGTATTTATGTATTTATGTATGTATGTATGTATGTATGTATTTATTTATTTATTTATTTATTTATTTATTTATACCCCGCCCATCTGGCTGGGTTTCCCCCGCCACTCTGGGCGGCTTCCAACAAATACAAAAATGCATTAAAATACCACAGATTAAAAACTTCCCTAAACAAGGCTGCCTTTAGGTGTTTTCTAAATGTCAGGTAGTTGTTTATCTCCTTGACCTACGAAGGGAGGGCATTCCACAGGGCGGGCGCCACTACCGAAAAGGCCCTCTGCCTGGTTCCCTGTAGCTTTGCTTCTCGCAGTGAGGGAACCACCAGAAGGCCCTCGGCGCTGGATCTCAGTGTCCGGGCTGAACGATGGGGGTGGAGACGCTCCTTCAGGTATACAGGACCGAGGCCATTTAGGGCTTTAAAGGTCAGCATCAACACTTTGAATTGTGCTCGGAAACGTACTGGGAGATATTGAGATATGGCTTGATTTCATCTGAAATAGCCCTGAATCCACTTACAGTCCCTGACATATTGCACACTTAACAGCCTAGTTGTAACCTCCACTCTCACATCACAAACAAAACAGCCATGGTTTTCTAGGCAGCTGATACGGTTTTAAAGGGCTCACTTCCAAACTTAAATGTGGGCCTCATTCATTTATTCTACAATTGCCAGACTCTTAGGGGTCTGAATGGAGCCTTCCGTGAACTCCCATGAGGATGGTGAGGAGCTTCTATGTCACCTAACTTCATCATTGGGATTGAGAGCCAAACCTGTGTCGAAGGAAGCCCAGCATTCAATATTTATCAGTACACCCACGTTTTCAAGCACAGCATAATCTTGTTTTCCCCCTCCCTGTGGGTGGATTAAAAGCAAGCTCACAAATCTTCAGCTAATGCTGGTAGGGTGAACATCTCATTAGGTTCTCTCAAGGAGTTATTTATATCAAAGGGTATTTCAACTTAAACTGTCCCCACACTTTTTCAACAAGTATAACTTTTGACATAGCATGCATCAAAGTTCAGAAAATGCTAATAACAGTATTATATAGCTAGTGGCTTAAAAATAATAAAATTCTGGTCATAACCATCACAGCCAAAGAAACAATTTTAAGAAACTCCAGGGCAACTTGCCAAAAACCAAGCAAAACAATCTCAGTATGCCATCTGAGTATAGTATTTTACATTTACTGTATATATATTTGTCATCATTTAAGACAAACAATTACAATTATTCAAATATACAATTACTTAAATGTAATTGCTTAGCCATTAGTATATAACTAATACGAACATATCCAATACTGTATGTAACATCTACCATTTTCACTTGTATTTAGGGACCAATTCAAAGAAAATTAGCCATGCTTAAATTCCACTGAAAGCAATGGGGTTAATTTAATTGCAATGGGCTTGTCCCATTGATTTCAGCATGATTTAGATCACAATTACCAAGGAGCAGGCTCCTTTGAAGCCAATGGGACTTACTTCCAAGTAGACATAGATTGAACTGTATTGTAACACATTACCTTTGCCTGGATTGGTACCTTAATACCTATCATATTTCAGGGCTCTTTTCATTGAAGGAATTCATGTGTGCTCACTGATTGCTTTGGGAAATACCTAATTGAGTTGGAAATGAATTCCTTCCTTACTGTCATCTTATAGTATTTAGTGGTGTTCCTGAGCAACGTGATACAGCATCCCAGAAAGATGCTTGTTTAATGAAAAGGTAACAATAATTGTGATAGCCATACAATTCGTATAAATTCTGTTTTAATTTGTGGTTGATTCGTTAAAATTTGGGAAATCAATTAAAATGATTTGTGTATTGTGGCAGCCATGGTTTACAAACTCTTGTTAGGCGTAATGCACAAGGAGTTTATTCTCTAGGACTTCCATTGAAATGAATGGAGCTTGTGTGCCTAGTGAGCTATGTCCAACAATGTTAGAAAAGAAACAGATTAATATTTGATTGTTAAATGGAAACAAAACTTTGATATAGGCACATAAAAGTTCACAGAAGAAAAGGGCTGTTAACTCTGGTCACTGCGGGTGAAAAAGAACCCAGCCCATTCTTTTTAAAGGGGCATTTCTGAGAAGCACCATAGCAAATGATGCCTTTTCACGGGGCATGCCCATTTTGCACAGCCCTACGATTCCACCTGTTCAATAAGCCAAGAAAGCCAATAATAGCTGCAGAGCGATTTAACAGAGGTCAAGATAAATGTTAGGGCTCAGTGCAAGCAGGAAGCTCTCCTGCACAGCCCCTGCTGAAATGAGCAAGAGCCATGTTAATCACTTCGTTTCAGTGGGGCTTGTGCTGGAGAACCTCCTTACTCCCTCTCCCGTTTAAGGGCAAAACTGGCACAATTACTTTATTATAGCACCAGGTCTGAAAGATATGTACTGAAACAAAGGAAGCTGCCTCATATTGAGTCAGACCCTTAATCCAGCTAGGTCCATATAGTCTACACACTGACTGGCGGCAGCTTTCTAGGGTTTTAGGCAGCGGCCTCTCCTAGCTGTACCTGGGGATGCCAGGTACTGAACCTGGGACCTTCTGCATGCAGAGCAGATGCCCTGCGACTGAGCTACAGTCCTTGCAAAGGAAGAAACACAAAAGACAAGAGACGCAAAACAGATTCAGATGACAATGAGTTGAGATTCCGATAGTAGAATTTGGAATGCAAACACGGGTTAAAGCATAAGTTATACTTAACTACTTACTCTTTCACTTCCTTAGAGCCAAAATCCAAGTATCTGTTGCTGATCCACTGAATCTCAAACCAGTCTCTAAAACCATTGTTTCCACAACATTTGAACTCAATCTGGAGCATGTCGATTGTCTTCTTCATGAAGCACCTTCCTGGTGTATCTGTATCTCGATAGAACTTCATGCCATTTTTTAGACCATGTTCTAATGTACTATCCAGAGAACCCCTCATCAGAAAGCAAATGAGAACCACGAAGAGAATGAAGACGTTAAAGAACACACACAACACTAGGTACACTTTCAAGATAGGCTTCCACTTTGCAAACTTAGCAGGATCCAGAGAATCGTAACAGATCTTGCCTGCAAGACCGTTGAACACACAGGCTAGGAGACCCACCAATATCAAGGAATTCGGCACAAAGTGGCTTTCAGAGTTGTCCATCACTTCACTTCGTTTCCTGAGCTCAATTTTCAGGAACAATCCCATAGAGAAAACAACGATCCCAGCAAACAAGGAGAACCAGTTCATGAGCCATAGTCCTTGTGCTAGTTTTACTCTTTTCTTCTGGTTGAACTTGACTTTCATCACAGCCATCTTTGCAGTGTTAGGCTCGCCACAAAACTTCACAAAAATTAATCCTGTTTTGGAAAGAGAACAACTTCAGGGAGATCTGCCACCCATTCAGGCCTTGAAGATTCCAAATGGCGTAGCTCTAACTGAGCCATGGTGTGGCCCCTCCATCTTGCCGAGCCTGAAGGAGGAGAAATGTGGGCAGGTTTTCCAAGGGGCAAGAATCAACAAATTTCACAATAAATAAATAAAAAGGATTATTGGCAAATAGCACATGCAACTATTTCTAGTGGTCCCTTCCATGCAAAGGAGAAACAGCTTCAAGGTTTCAAATGATTAAAGCTGGATCTACAATGCGTCATTCTAATACTAATCAGCGTGATCCAATTTGGAGAAATCTCTGCCAGCAGATGAGCAATGGAAATAATCCCTCCTTTTACTAGTTAGTGGATTTGTGCTTTCACATGATATGTTACAACACACTGCAGTTGAAAACCAATTTATTTCAAGGATGTCCCAGACCTAGGTTCTTTTTGGGAGAAAAGCCGAGACTCTCTGCATTCAAAACTGGATCAGAGACATTGCTATTTTTATAGATTACGCCAAGCCAGTAAGACCATGTTGCTGCTTATCCTGTCCTGCCACTCACCTTTAATGACATCCCTCTGGTTTACGTGTTTTTTTGGGTGGAATTAAGGTCACCTTTTAAGAGAACTAACATTTATGTTTGAGGAAGCTTGGATGACAAGTTATACCCATCCCCTAACTTTTCACAGCTGGAAGTGTTCAAAAGCATGGGAGAAACTGTCTCGATCCTCACCAAAAACAATTCCCAAAGATATTGTGAGCAGCTTATAGGCTAATCCTGCCGGGCCAACAGTGGAGTAGGACTTGAGACTTTAAGAAAGCCTTTTGTGCAGTGTGACACCAAGGATGTAGTTGCCCCATAGATTAAATAGGGAATCTCTGCTCCAACGTCACTGCTTAAGAAAGAAGACGGTCTTTTATGGACCTCGAGAATCTCAACAGGGTGTTCCGGTGGTGGAAATAGAACTCAGAATACAGTATGGCAGTAGCTGTAAAGACTCTCATTTGTGGATGAATATGATTATGAACTGTGCACCAGCTATAGGTAATTTCTTACTAGTGTACAAGGGAAGTCCTTATTTTCTTCCTAAGCGCTCAGTGCAAGAATTTGTAAGTCATGTTGACTCTCTCATCTTTGTCCTTGCATTCACCCTAGTACTGTATATAAGAAATACTTATCAGAAAGACGTCCCGGTACCAGTAGACCCTAACCCATGTTTTTGGGAATCTTTGCAATCCACCTAACTTACACAAAATGAAAATGATAGGAAAACGAAAATGTAACTTCTTAAACAGGAGGAGAAAGCATCAAATTCTGTACAGCAAACTATTGCAAGAAGAGCTATCCTTCTGACTGATCTCAGATCTTCATGGAAAGAGGGAGAAAATAGAAGATGTGAAACATGCCTCTGTATAATCTAGTGGCTAATAATGACATTACAAGAAACAGGACATCAGTAAGTTTTATGTGATCAACTAATGCTAAAAAAAATGTTGGCTACAAACTTTTAAGTTCTCTTAGTACAGATATTCAATAAAAAATGTGTTTCTAAATTACAGTATTTTCCCAGTTACTGCCACGTCTTCAGATTTTCAATTCCAAAATGGAATTATTGAGTTGGAACACCCGTTTGTACATTGTGTTCTAAGCACACACAGAGAAAGGGAATAGCTGGAGGAAGATGGTTCCGGCAGGAAAGGCAGGGTAGAAAGGTTCTCCCAGGGTGGGAGACTGGAAGAAGTAGGCTCCCAGGTGGGAGCTTGGAGGGTCTACCTTTCTTTGTGTGGATAAATGATGATATAAATGTGATAAAGGGCCCTTATAGTTATTCCCCCCCTCCTTTCTCTCTCTTCTCATTTCTTGATTTCTTACCATTTTTGTAATTTAATTAGTTTTATATAGAAAACTTTCAATAAAAATACTTTAAAAAATTACATTGTGCCCTAAGCTACATTGGTAGATTTCCAGTTATGTGTACTTTTAAAATTGTTGCCTTCATTATGACAGTGAGCAAGTGACACAGAAGTGCACCGAGCAATCTTGGTATAAAAACATACAGGAAGGAGCCAGGATAAAGGATGACAAAACCCACCACTATAGATGCCACAGTCCCTATGTATATGAACAATTATGGCTAACATTTATGGTTACTTTTAACCAATTTAACTATGTACTGTACAATGTATCCCTCTCGTGCACTGCTTAAAGGTACAGTATATAAATTATTAAAATAAGTAACATTTTGTATGTGATATGGCTTTAGGTGGGAGCTTCCTCTTAAGTGTTGTTGTTGTTGTTTAGTCGTTTAGTCGTGTCCGACTCTTCGTGACCCCATGGACCATAGCACGCCAGGCACTCCTGTCTTGCACTGCCTCCCGCAGTTTGGTCAAACTCATGTTTGTAGCTTCGAGAACACTGTCCAACCATCTTGTCCTCTGTCGTCCCCTTCTCCTAGTGCCCTCCATCTTTCCCAACATCAGGGTCTCTTCTCATGAGGTGGCCAAAGTATTGGAGCCTCAGCTTCACAATCTGTCCTTCCAGGGAGCACTCAGGGCTGATTTCCTTAAGAATGGATAGGTTTGATCATCTTGCAGTCCATGGGACTCTCAAGAGTCTCCTCCAGCACCATAATTCAAAGTGAGAGAATTATCTTACCTCTCTTAAGCGAGAGAGGTTTAATTAGAGACAACCACTTTAGCACTGGAGAGAAACATTACTATTTTCAGTGAAAAATCAACTTGCTTTAAAAAAAACGAAATGAAACACTTAAGAGGAAGCATTGTAGCCTATCATTCTGTAAGTGGTCATTCCAACCCCACTTATAAATCTCTTAATGGAGAGTCCTTTCCCCTTCCAAAGCCATCTGCTCAGTTACTGATCAGCTTGTTTCATCAGGAAGTACTTCCTGAAGTAAAATAAAAAAATTCCTTCAGTAGCACCTTAAAGACCAACTAAGTTTTTATTTTGGTATGAGCTTTCGTGTGCATGCACACTTCTTCAGATATCTACTTGTAACTATTCTGGTAATGTTAGTTCTGTGAGGGGGAATTGGGGGCTCCTGACTGTGCTATGCAGTTCCCAGGGTGTGTGTAGGGGGAGTAATGACTGTTCATGTTGTATAATAGTGCTTTAAATGTAGAGTGCAGATGGGACCTAATTTTTTTTAATCTCTACTTAAAAAGCTAGATGGAAAAGGAAGGTCTTCAACAGGTCTTTTAAATGTGTTCGTGGGGAGGGGGTTATTGTGTTGGTTTTTGTTATCATGTTATGCATTTTGTTTTCATTTTGTATTTTTGTGAAACTGCCCTGTGATCTTCAAATGAAGGGGGGTATACAAATTTAATAATTAATAGTTCTGATGTAGGAGGCAAGGACTGGACTGCTGCTGAGCTTGCCTTTGTCTAGCTACAGTGCCTTTCTAACCTAGAGGGATGGATCCAGGGATGAAAAAAAAAAAGCCTTCTACTTGCACAACAGAGCTTTCCCTGGTTTCTCCCCCATTCACACACTACAGCCCTCTTTGCCCCTCCTGAAAGCTGCTTCAAGAGTCAAGGGATCTCCTGGAATAGTATGTGATGGGTAATTTTGCAGCAGGATAAAGAAATTAGAATCATTTGGCAGGGCTGTCTTGTACACGCCCATTTCTGCTCACACAATATATTCCTGGATCCAAGCTGCACAACAGGGATCAACAACACTATCCCTTCTCACCTATAACGGCTTACTAGGGTGTGTGTGCTACTAGCAGCCATTCATCCAATTAATTCTTGGAATTCACACTGCTACCAGCAGTAAAGCAGGGATGTGGGTGGTGCTGTGGGTTAAACCACTGAGCCTAGGGCTTGCTGATCAGAAGGTCGGCAGTTTGAATCCCCGCGATGGGGTGAGCTCCCGTTGCTCGGTCCCAGCTCCTGCCCACCTAGCAGTTCGAAAGCACATCAAAGTGCAAGTAGATAAATAGGTACCACTACAGCGGGAAGGTCAACGGTGTTTCTGTGTGCTGCTCTGGTTCACCAGAAGCGGCTTAGTCATGCTGGCCACATGACCCGGAAGCTGTACACCGGCTCCCTCGGCCAGAAAAGCGAGATGAGCGCCGCAACCGGACCTAATGGCCAGGGGTCCCTTTACCTTTACCAGCAGTAAAGCACTCAAGATATGCCACCTCTAGTTTCTCTCCCTGCTTGTGGGAGAGTGAGACATGGCCTTCTCCCAGTGTCACAGAGATATTAAGAGGTAGAGTACCACTTGTAAAACAAAATTCACAAGAAACCAGTCACTTGCGACTTTTTAATCTGAGCATCCTGTAAACAGGGAAAAGCCATCAATATTTTATAAAAACCAGTAAGTTCTTAACTACTTTCATATTAATACTAAAATAAGATAAGGAACGGAAGATGACATTTGCTGAAATAACATGGACAGTACATCAAGACTTTGAAATGTGCAGACCATTTCATATATGTACAGAAACATGCAAAATGCTATATAAAGTTTCATCTGCTTACTGTGAAAACAGTTTTCTTGCATACAGCAAAATAAACGTGTGGGCACAATCTAGGCAGAGTTCAGCACTTTTAATTTCACAATAATTTTTGTGGGAGAATTAAGCATGTGCTTTAGTTGTTTAATGCATGTATACATTTTTGGCTAGTCACAGACCTTTCAAAAACTTGCAGGTACAGTGTTAATTGAAACCAAAACCAATTATATGCACTTGTTCGGGATTAGGTTCAAAGGTGAACTAAAGCTTACAAACACCGTAATTCAGCAACACGTTTTGGTGACATTTTGTAGGTGGTGCAGGTAATCCCGCAACGTCTTCTAGCAGACAAAAGTATATTCTATTAGGGACATTTGAAACTGAAGTGGAAGTCCATCCAAAGTTTGCTTCTGGAAATAGAGCATAATTTGAATTGTTTAAAAGGTTAGGCATCCAGTTGAAGGGATGGTTTGACACCCCTATTCTGACTTGTAGCACCTCTGTTATACATGTGCCACATTCCTGAATAAGCTTATTTGGCAGACATGTGGTATACGAATTGTTAATAACATTTTTTCAGCTTTAACTACAAGTATCAATAAGATAAGGTTATACTTTCCCCAACACTTGCACTGGTTCTAATGCAGGCATCCCCAAACTTCGGCCCTCCAGATGTTTTGAACTACAATTCCCATCTTCCCCAACCACTGGTCCTGTTAGCTAAGGACCATGGGAGTTGTAAGCCAAAACATCTGGAGGGACGTAGTTTGGGGATGCCTGTTCTAATGTGTTACAGAGCTGAAGCACTTCACCATCCAAAGCACTGTCTTTTTTTTAAACCTGCACAATGAGCAGATAACCAAGAGGACTTCAGTGGTATGGCACATCTTATCTTAAAAGCTGTGGCAGAAATGGGAAAGCACCACCATAACAGAGTTCGGAGAAATAGTAAGGTAGCCACAGCATAAGGGAACACAGAGTGCACACAACAGAAGGTATCAGCACCAGGGCAATTCATTAGTTAGCAAGGCTGTGTTTGGCCCCCGCTTATTACACTGCCTAAATCGATACCGGAAACAAGAAAGAGGCATCACTCTGGTATCTCCAACTGCATTCTTTGGTAAGCCGTTTCCAGAATGCAGCCGGCACTATCTAAACCCCTCTGCGGAGGCGGAGGGGCTACAACCACCGGTTCAATCCCAGTCCGTGATCCTCTCATTTTCGGGGATCACGCTCCAGTTGGGCGAGGGCTCGTTCCTAGCCAGCCAGTTGAAGTCGTCCACCTGGCTCCAGTTGTCCCTGCTCCTGTCGAGCCTAGAAGTCTCGAAGTCGGCGTCGATGCCCTCGTAAGTCCACGTGTAGGGCGCGAAGCGGACCTCGCTGCAGTCCTCCAGCATGGCCCGGCAGGTCACCTGCACGTAGAAACTGCTCCGGGTGGCCTGGTGCGTGCGGAGCTGCTGGCAGGCCAGGGCCACGACGCAGCCGTCGCAGCCGTCCACCATCACCGAAGTGGACACGGGCCCGCAAAGCACCGTGCAGTCCCGGCAGCCGCGCACCGACAGCGTGTTGGGGTTGCCCCGCAGCCGAACCCGGCAGCGGGTCAGCTGCGAAAGCGCCACGTCCCGCTGCAGCAGCTCGGCCGGCCCAAGCTCCAACTCCTTCCCTTCGGCCCGGCTGAAGCCGCACCCGGGTTCCTCCTCCTCCTCCCGGCTAGGCTGACCCTCCTGCGTCGAAAGCACCGGCGGCGGCGGCGGCGCCTCCTGGGCCAAGGCGGGCTCCTTCTTGAGGCCCTTCTTGAAGGCGAAGCGCTTCTTGGGCTGCAGCTGGAGGCGCCGCTCGGCCAGCGCGTCCTGGAGCCTCCCCAGCGCCGCCTGCGCCTGGCGCACCTCGTAGGGGGCCAGGAAGCGCACCGAGTCCGTCAGCAGCCGCTGCAGCTCCTGCAGCCGCCGCGCCGCCTCCAACACGGCCTCGGCATCTTGCTCCGGCCCCAGCAAGGCCTCGGCGGCTGCCCGCTCCCGAGAGAAGGCGGAGACGAAGTAGTCGCTCTGCTCCTCCCGCACCGCCAGCGACTCTTTCTCGCGGCGCCGCCGGCCGGCTTCCTCCTTGCGCTCCGCTTCCCGCTGCTGGAGCCTCTCAGGGACCTCGGGGGCGAAGCCGCCGGCGAGAGACACCCCGTTGCTCTCAGGAACAGCCTCCATCTTGCTTCCTTCCTCAGGGCGCGGCTGCGAGCGCCTCGCACTAAAGGCGGCGCCGATTGGCCTCGTGAGCCCGGCCTCGCTCGCGATTGGTTGGGGAGGCCTCAGAGGGTGGGCGTGGCCAGCCTCGTTTCTTAAAGGCGCCGCGCCGGCGGTGCTCGGAAAAGTAGGCAGAGGAGGATGGAGATTATTGAAGCCTCGGCCCCCGGCTCATCCATCTGCTCCTTCGGGAGGGTGGAAGGAGCGAAACAAAACACCGCTGGGTGTGGCTGGGACTGGAGGAAGTCGAACGATCTTCGGACGGAAGAAGAGAAAGGGATTTGGGGGGAAGGGTCTTGGATACTTCGGCTCCTGCATTTATAACGTGCAGTATTTGCTAGTCTTTAAGGGACTCTTAGGTGTTGCAATTGCAACCAAAGAAAATCGCATGCCTGCCCCACTGCAAAATATTGAGCCTGTCTTTAAGCTCCAGCGATTTATCAGGCGCTGCTGTGTTCAGAAATGCCGCAAAAGCATTTCTGTGTTCAGAAATGCCGCAAAAGGCAAAAGGCCCTCTGTGTAATAGACATACGGTACATGTTGTAGTTTGCTGTTTGGCCGGAAACAAAAGGTTGTGTTCCCTTACGCATTTAATTATCACGTCTGATTAAAGATGCAGAGGGTTGTGGAGGAATGCAATTCATTTTTTTGAAAAGAAGGAATAAGAAACAGCTGTTTTCCTTCAATATAATAAAAACACTATGTGAGATTTTGGTGCAAATAATTTACTAGATGTCCAAAGTCCATATCGGGGGCCTAATCCGGCCCGCCGGTTGAATTAATCCAGTCCCCGTGGCAGCATATGTCCTGGGGTAAAATCCTAAAAAGAGCTCAGCAACTTCAATCCTAAAAACAACTCATCAAACTTCATCAAATCTGGCCCTCTTTCACTGTATCTGAAGAAGTGTGCATGCACACGAAAGCTCATACCAAAATAAAAACTTAGTTGGTCTTTAAGGTGCTACTGAAGGAATTTTTTTATTTTCTTTGAAAAAAGTTTAGGCATGCCTGTAAATGATTGAAAGATGATATTGCCCTCATCCACTGCTTAGAGCATATGCTTTGATGCAGAAGGTCTCATGTTCCATTTTTGGCATTTCCAGGTCCAGTAGGGGAAATCCTTTTTCTGAAACCCTAGAGAACAGCTGCCAAACACTAGGCCAGCCTTGTCCAACTGCTGCCCGACACCAATAGTTACATCCTAATTTTCGTAAACACATTCATGTGGAAATTACTACTCATTCCTCACCATCTGTGCCTGCCATGGAAGGCATTGGAAATAGGTTTTCACTCATGTTTATGCTGAAAAAGGGGCTCTCAAAGCAGCTTACAAATGCAAACACCATTATAAGATAGTCCCTGTTTTTGGGTTTAGAAAAGGAAAAGGGATTTAGAGATGAGAAAAAAAACTACAGGCATCCCATGACTAGTTAGCATGCTAATACTGTAATAATAATAATAATAATAATAATAATAATAATAATAATAATAATAAATTTACTATTGATATGCCATCCATCTGACTGGATTGCCTCAGCCACTCTGGGCGTCTTCCAACAATTATAAAACCACAGTCTCATTCCTTATTGGAATTAACCAGATAAAGGACTCTACTAGCTAATAAGAACGGCCGTGTACCACCACCTGCTGTGCATAGCTGCCAAGTTTTCCCTTTTCTCGCGAGGAAGCCTATTCAGCATAAGGGAAAATCCCTTTAAAAAAGGGATAACTTGGTAGCTATGCTGCTGTGTTTGATTTCCTATAACTTGATTACAGTACTTCCTTAAGAATTCACTGCTGAATGTGTTAACTACACTGAAAAACAACTGGGTGTGAGGTGATTTGAAAGCTTCCTCTGTGCTGTTTAATCTATGATGCCTCGGTCAGACATGCAGGATCCTTTGTGTGATAAGTGTGCATGTGTGAAGCATGCTTTGCTGTTTGGAGACACATTCTAAGTCTGCTGCTTGAATAAAGCTCCAGCATTGCTTCTTATCTATGGGAGATACTGATGCAGAATGATGCCTAAGCAATCCTTTGGAAGAAGAAATGGTAGCACCTTAGAGACCAACTAAGTTTGTCATTGGTATGAGCAGACCATTTGCTATACCAGCTGCCTACAACTAATGAGATTTTGAGTCCAAAAACATATTGAGGGCCACATCCCTGCCACCAATAAGCCAGGGAACCTGTCAAAAAGGATAGCTGATCCAAAATCCAATTAAAAAACTTAATCAACCAACACAGTCCTATTCCTGTTTGTTTAGCAGTCCCAATATGCTCAATGGCTTTAATTCTTAGGTAAGTGTGCACAAGATTGCAGTGGGAGTAGCTTAATTTTTAGAATAAATAAATAGGCCAATATGCACTAGCTTAATGTTGAGTATAAACTAATCAATTAAAGCTTTTGGTTTTATTTCAGAATTTTAGATGCCACCCATGAATTTCAGGGTGTGATATACCCGGTGTGTGTGTGTGTGTGATGGGCTTTATGTTTCCCCCCCATCATATTTTTGGTCAGAAGTAAGTCACATTGAGTTCAATATACTCCCAGACAAGTGTGAATAGGATTGAAGCCTTAGCAGAAAAACACCAGTTTTCCTCCACTCTGCTATAATGCATCACATGCGTAGAAACGTGGCTACCCTTATACTCACAGTGAGGAGTGACTGTCTGAATTTGACTGAACTGTTGTAAGCTATAATCTTCTGTCTAGAGATAGTCTCTGTTTGGCTTTTATGTCAGATGTAAAATTACAGTATTAGACGTTAGGGAGTTTTCCAGCCCCACATGTAGTAATACCAACCTTTGGAAATCCTAAGAGGAAAGGATTGTAAAGGAGGGAAAGCTAGCAAGGAAATTGCGTTGTACCTGGACGGCTTGTTTTGCAATATTTCACCAGGGTTTAACTATCCTGGGGCCCGCAAGCAACAGGAGCTGTTGGACTAGTTAACTGCTATGAATGTTAAGCTGTACAAACTGACAAAGGCTTGTAAGTGCATTTTATTTTGCAAGAGATTTGCAGTCATCACGGAGCAAAAGTGATAGGCACACAATAACTAAAATGATTTCAATTTCCATCGTGTAATTGATTTCCAGCATATAAGAAGTAATAGCTTTTTTGGGGTGGGTGGGTTGTAGAAGGGCAATGTAGTGTTTAGTGTATTATATAGCACTTAGCCAGCTCAGTGCTCACAACTTAATGGGTTTGTGTCTCTGCCTTCAAAAGAACATGAAAAGATTGTGATTTTTATCAGCAGAGTTTCTTATGCCTGGGAAGCATGCTGAATCGTGAAAATGTGAAAGAAACATGGAGATTTGACTTTTTGTCAATGCATTTGAAAGAAAACTATTGCAAGACATTGCATGAGTGATATTTGATGCCTTGCAAATTGAAACCTATATATAACCTGTCTAATATAATTGCTGGAGGTGTGGTTACCTCCCTTGCAGATTGTCTGCACATGTATCGAGGAGATAAAAAGATTCAAGGTTTCTGGTGGCAAGTCTTAGAAAATTTTAAGCAAATTGGATACTTAATTCCAAGAAGTGCAGTAAATTGACATTTAAACTGCTTGGAAGGATATGTGGATAAATGTGAATGTGGAAATAGTTACCAATACCTGTACTTTGATGGGAGTGAAAATGTTGATTGCAATGTATTGGGGGGGGGGGAGGAGGAGAGACTACTACCTCTGGTCAGAATATTTTTAAAATATTGGACGTGACAATAAATTAACATATTCCACCCAGGCAAGAGATAATGTATTGATTGGGCAATTTTAATTTCCTTTTGGAATGAAACTTTTGATGGTTATGTTGTAAGACGGTATTGTTTTCTTTTGTCTGAATATTAATGGTAATGTTTGCAATTACTCATCCTTTTCGTTTGTTATTTTAAGAACTAATAAAAATAAGCATGTAAAGTGTGAATATGTTCATTCATTCATTCATTCCATTTATATCTCTCCTTTTCTTCACAGAGCTCAAGGTGGCATCATAGTTCTTTCACTTCCCAATTTGTCCTCAACAGATTGCTGTGAGATAGCTGAGAGACAGAGACTGGCCCAAGGTCACCCAGTGAGCTTCATGGCTGATTTGGGATTTAATGCATATTTTATACACACTTGCAAGTTTTATTTGGAGTTAAGAGGTATACAAATTTTGTTGAAATAAAAATTGAACCTTGGTCTCCCAGGTTGGTCTCCAACACTGTAACCATCAAACCACACTGGCTCCTCCAGGGATAAACACATATTTGCAATGACATGTATCATTCAGGTAAAGGTAAAGGGACCCCTGACCATTAGGTCCAGTCATGACCGACTCTGGGGTTGCAGCGCTCATCTTGCATTATTGGCCAAGGGAGCTGGCGTACAGCTTCCAGGTCATGTGGCCAGCATGACTAAGCCGCTTCTGGCGAACCAGAGCAGTGCACGGAAATACAATTTACCTTCCCGCCGGAGCGGTACCTATTTATCTACTTGCACTTTGTGCTTTCGAACTGCTAGGTTGGCAGGAGCAGGGACAGAACAATGGGAGCTCACCCCGTCACGGGATTTGAACCGCCAACCTTCTGATCGGCAAGCCCTAGGCTCTGTGGTTTAACATACAGGTACCCCTCACAGAAGGATGTCCTGCATAATGTTGGCTGTGGCCCAAAAATTCAACATTTAGGTTTATACTGTCTTACCTTTAACTCGAAACAAAATAAAAAAATTCCTTCCAGTAGCACTTTAAAGACCAACTAAGTTTGTCATTGGTATAAGCTTTCATGTGCATGCTCACTTCTATTAACTATGAGTGAATAGTCTTCAACATCTGGAGATCTGGGATTTAGCACAACCTATTTTATTGGATCCACTTTAATTTATTTATTTTTAAAAATATTAGGTTTGTTTTTCTGCTTCTCTCTTTCCCTACCTAGTTTCCACTTATTACTCTCCATTAATCTTCCCACACATTGTTGCTTCATCCTCTTTTTCTCCCCATGACCCTTCCTATCTGCACATTCCTTTCAAAGTCATTTTACGCTTCTCCTGAATTCCCCCCCTCCCTTCTCCTTGCACATTTGTACAAATTATCTCTTATCTCCGCCCCCCCCCCCAACTTTCTCATTCATTCTTCTTCCCCGGCCCCTTTACATTCACCTCTTCCTCCTGCAACAGCTTCCCTCTATTCTCACTTAGTTAATTAATTGGTTAGTATAAACTATTAACCTTTTATTTCTTATTTCTTTCAACACCACCTCCGGGCCTTTCTCCTCAGAGTGGGGAGACCTATCTTCCTGTCCCCCTGAACTTCTCTGTCCACCTCCTTTACTCATAGAATCTTAGAGTTGGAAGGTACCCAAGGGTCATCTACTCCAACCCCCTGCAATGCAGGAATCTCAGCTACAGCATCCATGACAGATGGTCATCTAACCTCTGCTTTAAAACCTCCAAGGAAGGAGAGTCCAGTCTGTTCCACTGCTGAACAGCTCTTACTGTCAGAAAGTTCCCCCCCTAATGTTTAGTCAGAATCTCTTTTTGTAACTTGAAGCCATTGGTTCGAGTCCTACCCTCCAGAACAGGATAAAACAAGTATGCTCCCTCCTCCATGTGACAGCCCTTAAGATACTGTATTTGAAGATGGCTATCATTTCTCCTCTCAGTCTCCTCTGATCCAGGCTAAACAAACCCAGCTCCTTCAACCGCTCCTCGTAAGGCTTACCGTAGTTTCCAGACCCTTGATCATCTTGGTTGCCCTCCTCTGCACACGTTCCAGCTTGTCAACATCCTTCTTAAATTGTGGTGCCCAGAATTGGACACAGTATTCCAAGTGTGGTCTGACTAAGGCAGAATAGAGCGGTACTATTACTTCCCTTGATCTGGACATTATACTTCTGGTGATGCAGCCTAGAATAGCATTAGCTTTTTTGCTGCTACATCACACTGTTTGCTGACTCATGTTAAGCAAACATGAGTCCACCAAGACCCCGAGATCTTTTTCACAAGTACTGCTAGTATGCCAGGTGTCCCCCATCCTATATTTGTGCATCTGGTTCTTCCTGCCTAAGTGCAGAACCTTACATTTGTCCCTATTGAAATTCATTTTGTTAGCTTGCGCCCAGTTCTCCACCACCTTTTGAATTGTGATTCTGTCTTCTGTGGAATCGGCTACCCCTCCCAGTTTGGTGTCATCTTCAAATTTCATGAGCATCCCCTCAGTTCCCTTATCTAAGTCATTTTTAATGTTGTCAAACAGCAACGAGCCCAGGACACAGAACCCTGCGACACCCCACTTGTCATGTTTTTCCAGGATGACAAGGAACTAGAATGAGTACTCTTTGGGTTTGGTCAGTCAACCAGCTACAAATACACCTAACAGTTATTCAACCCACATTTTACCAGCTTCCTTGTGAGAATACCATGGGGGACTTTGTCAAAAGCCTTACTCTTGTAAATAAGTTTCTGGTACTGGCATGGATCTAACCAAATGGTTAAAGCACAGCTAGGGCATAGGGCCAGCAAGTGGGGAAGACAGTGGGCAGACTGTAACACTGTTTGAGGCCCACTGGTTGGTCTGAGCCCACTGTTTGAGAAACTTTGGTGTATACAACGATGAAGTGGAAATCATGGTATCTAGAAAATTACCACTGTGTCCAGTATAGTTGGAAAGCATATTGAAAATAATGCTGCCACCGTAGTGTTCTGACCAATGGGTGGCTTTCAAGAAGTTGCTGTCTCTGAACTCAATTTTTTAAAATAATAACAATTATTTTTTTAAAGTAAGCTCTAGGAGTAGGGCTTGTTAAAATTTGTGTGTGATTAAGTACAAAAGGTCCCAACAAAGGAAGAATGGATATACAAATTAAATGAGTATTATTTGTTAATGGCAAAGTTAACGGCAGCAATAAGAAATCAATCAAATCAAAAATTAAAAAATGAATGGAAATGCTATGCGGAATATCTGGAGAAACAATGCTCAAAGAATGATGTGCTATCATGCTTAGATTAAGAGATATGAAGGAATGCAATATTAAAATTAGGAGAATAAGTAAAATTATTTATAGAATTAATAGAATTGTACACAATAACAGAATGCACAATATTGAAATAATACTTTATGATGGAAGTCGAAATAGTGACGGAGGGAAGTTGGAGGGGTGAAGGGTGGTGGGCGTTGATGGTGGGCTAAAAAGTGTAATGTACAGTATGAATGACAATGTAATGTAATGAATGTATGTATTGTTTATGTTTTAATCAATAAAAAACGAAAAAAAATGTGTGTGATTGTAAAAGGTAAACAAAGGGACCCCTGACCATTAGGTCCAGTCATGACCGACTCTGGGGTTGCGGCGCTCATCTTGCATTATTGGCCGAGGGAACCGGCGTACAGCTTCCAGGTCATGTGGCCAGCATGACTAAGCTGCTTCTGGCGGACCAGAGCAGCGCACGGAAACACCGTTTACCTTCCCACCTATTTATCTACTTGCACTTTGACGTGCTTTTGAAATGATGTAGCGATCAATCAGCTGCCTTTGTTAGTTACACAGTTGTGGACCTATTATTCATTGCAGAAACTTTCCTGACCTCTTCCCAGAGAAGGTTCCAAAGTTTTGTAACCGCTTCAGGAAGACTTAGCTGTAGCTAATGCCATCTAAACCTGTTATATAGGTCATATAGTCAGCAGGACTGACTGTCTAACTAGAGCACAGTTGGTGGGTGGGCTTACATGGGGAGAAGTGGCTATGTGACGGGAAAACAATTTGTAGCTAGCAGCAAGAGTTCTGATTCAGCTTCCTCTACTGAATGACTAATGCCAGATTCCACAGTGAAAAAGGCAAGTTTGGAGGCCCATGAATAGCTTCAAGTGAGCAACTACTCCAGCAAAGGTTGAGAGCAGACTATTGCTTTTTAAGCCCCTGTCTGCAGATTGCCCCCTCCAGTCTCCACCTCCCCACCTCCCATAGATAATTTCAGAGCCTTAAAAGGCCAACCATCTGGCCTGAAAACAGGCGCCATTCTTCTTCCATAGCTTCTACTTGGTGCACTCCTGGACTGGTGACGTGCGAAGAGACACATCTGGTTCTTCAGGCTCAGGGGGAAATGCCCGTGAGGGTCTGGGCGGTCGCTCTGTTGGCCCTAGAGGGCCAGAGGGAGGTTTCTCTGTCCAATGGCCTCAGGCACAATGGCCTTCAGTAGTCAGGTCTGAGCTCTGAACCGGTGTCCTGATCACTGTTAAATTCAGGAAACATTGTCTAAATGGCAATATAATCTCTGAGATCACATTTATTGGTCAGGGAGTCTAGCTAACACTTGGGGAATGGCAAGACACCTCAGTGCTGGCATCCTTTCCTAATCATTTATTTTATTTTATTTTTCAAATATATTTATTATTTTGTAACACACAAAGACAAAAAAATAGACAAAATACAAGAAATACAAAAATACAAAAAATACCAAATACAAAAAATACAAAAGACAAAAAGACAAAAAAACAAAAATTCCAAAACTTCAACTTATATCAATTCTAATGGCTGTGACTTCCTCAAGTTCCTTCCAACTGCGTTACATTGTAAATCCTCTGTAGTAATTTCTAAGTCTTATACTGTACCTTGTTTACCTTATAACTTTTCTTTTTCTAATCTTATCTTATATCATAACACAAAATCTCACACATACTGCTTATTTATAACTACACCTCTATATCAATATTTATTTAAACATATATTTTTTCTACAACCTCCCTGTACCTCCTAAACTTCTATTAATTCTTTTCAATAATATGTTTATTTCTTAAATACACTTTGAATTTTTTCCAATCTTCTTCCACCGCTTCTTCCCTCTGGTCTCGGAGTCTCCCGGTTAGCTCTGCCAGTTCCATAAATTCTATCATCTTCTTCTGCCTTTCATCTATCGTTGGTAATTCTTCGTTCTTCCAATTATTCGCTAATAATATTCTTGCTGCTGTTGTGGCATACAGAAAAAATGTAACATCTTTCTTCGGTATTTCCTCTCTGACTATCCCAAGTAAGAAGGCTTCTGGTTTCTTAACAAGGGTGTTTTTCAACACTTTTTTCAATTCATTATAAATCTTTTCCCAGAAGTCTCTTACTTGGGGGCAAGTCCACCACATATGGTAAAAGGTTCCTTCTTGTTTTTTACATTTCCAACATTTATTATCATGTTTATGATAAATCTTAGATAATTTTACCGATGTAAGATACCATCTATACATCATTTTCATCATATTTTCTCTTAGAGTATTACAAGCGGTAAATTTGATACTTTTCTTCCATAACCTTTCCCAGTCCTCCATCAAAATATTGTGTCCCACATCATTTTCCCATTTGATCATTACTGATTTCGTTTGTTCATCTTTCGTATGTCATTCCAACAAAAAATTATACATTTTTGAAAGATTTTTTGTTTTAGTTTCCAACAATTCCGTCTCCAATTTAGACTTTTTCATTTGAAAACCAACTTTTTAATCCATTTTATACACTTCATTGATTTGATGATATTGTAACCAATCATTTACATTGTTCTTCAACATTTCATAATATTTTAATTTAATATTGTCTCCTTCCTCCACCAGAATGTCTTTATATTTTAACCACTTAATTTCCATATTCAGTCTTTTCTGCATCTTAGCCTCTAGAGGTGAAATCCATCTGGGTGTTCGCGGTTCAAGCAAATCTTTATATCTATTCCATACATTATACAAGGATTTTCTAATAATATGACTTTTAAAACCTTTATGGACCTTGACTTTATCATACCATAAATATTCATGCCATCCAAAAACATTATCATGCCCTTCCAAATCTAATATATCAGCATTTTCTAATAGGAACCAATCTCTCATCCAGCAAAAGGCTGCATCATGTGGCCATTCACAGGTAACTGGTTGCAGCTGCTACCCTTAGTGCATTATTATCTGTATGTTGTCCGTATTTTTCCCCAGGCAACCAGTCAGCCATCGAGCATTCGAAGAGGCAAGAAAACTTTCTACCCTTTGTCATGCCAACCATAAGGGAAGCCTGCAGCAGCAATAGTGACGGATGAGTACCTCTGTTGGGTTGCCACTTTTGTCCTAGGGTTCCTAGGCTGTTCTAGAGTGCATGGAAGACAATCATGTAAAGAAGAGGGGCATCTGTGCAACATACAAGTTCATATCCAACTAAGTACTACTGTACTCACATTAGACTCATTGAGATTAATAGTCCTAAATTAGTCAGGTCCATTAATTTCAGTGGGTCTACTCTGAGTACATAGCTGTCAAGGTCTCCCTTTTTTTTAAGGGCAATTCCCTTATGCTGAATAGGCTTCCTCGTGAGAAAAGGGAAAACTTGACAGCTATGTGAGTAGGATGGCCCAGAGCCATAGCTGCCAAGTTTTCCCTTTTCTCTCGAGGAAGCCTATTCAGCATAATGGAATTTCCTTTTAAAAAAGGGAGAACTTGGCCACTATGCCCAGAGCCACCGTAACACCATGCTCCCAATTCCCATTCCAAAAATACAAGCCAGAAGAATACTATTATCACTGGTATGAAAAGCAGTGGAGACTTCCAGGAAAACCAACAGGATGGTTGATGAAGACAGGAGAGGAAACAATATAGACTAAACATGTTTGTTTGTAGCATTTAGTCTACTCTTTAAAAAAATTATTAGTCTTTATTAATTTTGTAATAGACAAGGCTTCAAATAATAATAAAAAACTCACATGGTAGAAACCCCCAGAATTTATAACAAAGGTAAGTAAAATTAAATGGGATACAAAACACAAGTCTGTATTTCATCTTATTATTCTGTCTCTCTTCACAGGCTCCTTAGTGGGCAGCAACAGAGGGATTTTATTCACTGTTACTCCTATTCAGATTAGACTCATTGAAAAGAATGAATATGACAAACTCTGGATCGGATTTAACTAAATGAAGCTCATCAGTGGAAGCCCTGCATAAAGACTCTGCTTGCATATTGGGATTTTTCCTCTCTCCCTCCTGTGTGGCTCCATGAAATGGACTGTGGGAAGAGTCAGGAGAACAGTGTGCTAGGGGAGAAGAGTGAGGGATCAGGGTAATTGTTCTGTCTTGCAAGCCAAAATGCTCATTCTGACCCGTGATGTTGAATCAACAGCCTTGGAATGTTGTTGAATTCTTCCTTCCAGTTTAGGGTTGCCAACTCCCAAAAGACTGCGATCTACTCACAGAGTTAAAAACTGGCAGTGATTTACCCCCTTTTTTGGGGTTCAGGTCAAAGTTGACCTTTTTTAAGGGAAGAGGGAAGCCCCAATTTTGGGGGGTGCAGGGCTAAAATGTTGAGCTTTTTTTGGGGCTGGGAACCAAAGTTGTTGAGCTTCTTTGAGGGAAGCCTACCAGTGATCTACCACAGATCTACCACGATCTACCTGTTGACCTACCTGCCATACAGTATTTCAAAAAGTGAAATACGCTCAAAGTTGTCCAACTTTTTAAACTGATTTCTGAAAATTCTGCCCGGATGCTATTTTCGGAGGACGAATCCCAGATATGTCCTGGAAATTTCAGATGTATGGGAGCCCTATTCCAGTTCATTAATTCAGTGGGTCTCCTCTGAGTATAACTTGGTTGGATACAACCCCAAGTTCCAAAGAAAGTAGTCATGCACCTCCAATGTAAAGTATTTATTGGTGTTAGGAGTACCACAAGCTCATATACCTTGCACCCTACCTTCAGCGGCTCTGCTCTCTCTATTGAAGAGATGTTGTTCACAGATGATGCAGCCTTGACAGCACACTCCAAGGAAACTCTAGAAGCTCATCAACCATTTTGCCCAAGCCTGAAGAGAGTTTGGCCATCAGCCTGATGAAGACGAATCTCCTGGTCAGGATGTTGCTAGCACTCCAAGCACCACTGGTGAGGTGGTAGACGATTTTGTCTACCTGGGTTTCATCAGCACTGAGCTGGACAAGCGTATTGGCAAGGCAGCCATGTCAAAGGCTCACCTCTCCAAATGGGTATGGGAGAGTGTAATGCTAATGGCCAAGATTAAGATGAAGGTCTACCAGGCGTGTGTGTTGAGCACACTACTTTATGACTCATGGGCAACACCTCACTTCAGAAGATTGCCACTTGAGGGCAATTCCACCACAGCTGGAAGTATGTGCCCTATTATTGCCCACATCCAGCATTTCTGAGAATTTGACTGGGAGATGCAGCATAATTTAACTAATGTCAGATGCCTGCAAAATATGATTTTAAGTACTGTTTCCTTTACTTGTGCTTACATCAAGCAAATTGATTTACTATTCCATGTTTTTTTCTTAAGCTGTATCACTCAACTTTGACTAGGTCTCAATCTCAACATATCTTGTAAGTTTTCCATGTCCAGAGTCATTAACAGATGGTAAATTTTGGAAATTTGCTTTTTAGAGTTCACATTTGCTACTAACATAATTCCTTCAAAGTTCTCATGGTCTGTGTTTTTATGTGTGGTAAAGGAACTTATTTGCTTAATATCGAGCCACTTGTTACCTAATATATCCAGTGCCTCCTGCAAAGTTCTTTCACTCCTGGGACCTACACTTGTATAGAACTCACATGGTCTGTACTGTTCCTTGCCTTTCCGGCCCTTAAACTGTTGCACTCCATGAAGGAATGAACTATTAGGTTGGTAAAGCAATGGCTGGGTTGGTGCCAAGCCTTTCATCCAAACCTTAAGTGTTACTCTGAAATATGGATTGGAGACCCATGCCAGAATTTTTGGACATTTGCCTAAACAGGGGAACTGCATTTACTCTTCAGCACAAGAGGTTTCTGGAGTGTCTTACAAAAATCCGTAATGGGACACTCCCTGCCCTCAGTTTTGCAGACACAACTTGAGAAGAAAAGAGATTGTGGGGAGGGAAAAAAATCAAGACACTAGTTCTTAGTTACAAAGTTCTTACAGACCAATGGAAATACGGTAGGTCAAGGAAAAGAAAAGCCAAAAGTTGCAGATCTCTTAGCTGCTTCTCACCATAACCAAAACAAGGAAGAGATAGCACTGGATGCAAGAAAAGAAAAGAAAAGAGAAAAGAGAAAAAAGAAAAGAAAGGAGATGGTTTTCCAAAGTGCCCTAAAATGTGTATTATAGTTGTTCATTCCCAATGCATTTAGGAAAAAGTTTTGATTCTGCAGGGAAATCTAAAACACATAAAAAAGAATACATTAGGTATATTTTAAAAACAAACAAACAAACCTGGAACATCTTGAAAACTTTTTAACACATCTTAAAAGAGTCAGTGTGGTGTAGTGGTTAAAAGTGGTAGACTCGTAATCTGGTGCACCAGGTTCGTGTCTCCGCTCCTCCACATGCAGCTGCTGGGTGACCTTGGGCTAGTCACACTTCTCTGAAGTCTCTCATCCCCACTCACCTCACAGAGTGTTTGTTGTGGGGGAGGAAGGGAAAAGGAGATTGTTAGCCGCTTTGAGACTGTAGTGATAAAGCGGGATATCAAATCCAAACTCCTCCTCCTCCTCTTCTTCTTAACAAAGAAATGCACTTCAGAATAACCAATTGAATATTATACCTCTCAAACTCACATATGTAAACAGAAAACCAGTGCTAGTATAAACCAAACCTATTAACTTAAAATACAAAGTCATACTGAAGTCATACTGAACCCACTTGTACCAAGAACAACAAATACGCTTTATACAAATTTAGTTGGCATGAACAAGTATTCACTGACAGCAGGCTATCTTAGGGGCCACAGGCACATACAGACCACTACACCCTCCACTGTTTTGCTGTCATCCCTCAGCATCTGCTGCCTTAAGTGGTTGCCTCACTCTGTCCAGTGGCTGGACCAGCACTGTTCGCATCTCTCCCTGTCCTGCAGCCTGATGGAATGGTGGCTGCCAGGTGACAGTTGATGGAGCGAGGAACCTGACAGAGTGGGCTTCTCAGCACAGCAAAGGTACAAGAAGGATGAGATGACAAATCTACCTTCCTATATATCCATCAATTGATTTAAGTGCATTCAGACACTGAATGTCTTTCATGCTTGCACACCAACAGTAGGAGAAAGGTTCCACTCTTAGGCAGAGTAACCCATGGGTGCAGAAGCCATGGTATCCATTGTCCTGCCATTTCACTATGGCCAGGATGGGAAGGTAGGGGGTCCCTTCCTCTTCCCCCTCCCCCATTGATGGCAGTGGGATGCAATTAACACTGATTCCACTGATTGTGAGGGCATGTCAGAATTAGGTGGTTTTAGATTTGATGGATCCATGCTTACACCCAACACACTTGATTTTCCTCTGCATCCACTACAGGAAAAGCTATGCTGCCAGAACTTTTGGCTCACTCTCTACTGGCTGAGTGGGACCTCCTAAGGCTTGTTTACAAATCTATTGTACTACCAACCTTACTATATGCTTGTGAAACATTGACCACTTATAAACGCCATCTCCAACTCCTCAAAAGATTCCATCAACTGTGTCTCTGAAATTTTTTACACATACTTGGGAAGACAGGAAAACTAATATCAGTGTACTGGAAGAAGCAAAGATCACCTGTGTTGAAGCAATGATTCTTCAACATCAACTTCATTGGACTGGTCATGTTGTGCAGATGCCTGATGATTGTCTTCCAAAGCAACTACTCTATTCCGAACTTAAAAATGGAAAGCGTAATGCTGGTGGTCAACAAAAGAGGTTTAAAGACTCTCTCAAGGCAAATCTAAAAAAATGTAGTATAAGCACTGGCAACTGGGAAACACTGGCCTGCGAGCGCTCCAGTTGGAGAACAGCCTTTACCAAAGGTGTCATGGGCTTTGAAGACACTCAAACTCAGGACGCAAGGGAGAAACGTGCTAAGAGGACGGCACGCTTGGCAAATCCACACCGTGATCAATTTCCACCCGGAAACCAATGTCCCCACTGTGGAAGGACGTGTGGATCCAGAATTGGCCTCCACAATCACTTACCGTGTTAAAACCGTGTTTATGGAAGACAATCTTACTCGGCTACGAGTGATCGACTATTGAAACATACATGAAGAACAAGATACATGAGTTTGTCCATTGTAATGTACTCTACTGTATCTATCTATATCCCAATGAGAAATAATCTGTAACCCATTTTTTCCTCACCAGAAAAGGTTTTGTGCGTGTTTTCAAAGGCAGTTAACAAAAGGTTTCGTAATGTTAAAACAAGGTGGGATGGTTATGTTTCTCAACAGGAAATCAACTTCTTAATTATTTGAAAAGTTTTTAGCATGTTTTTTTTTAAAGATGTTGAAAGGTGGGCATTGCTGAACGATAGCATTTTTTGCACAAATAGAACAGTGAATATGGATAGCGTTAAGAATTCTGGTCTATTTTAAATGAACTTTTAAATAATATCCCCCCTCCCAGAACAGAACCATTACAAAGTGACAATACTCAGGTCAATCCCTAAGAAAGTTAGGTACTGTGTACGGACAGAATTTTTTTAAAAATAAAAAGCTTAACATTCAGTTCCTTTGAAATATTTCAAACCTCAGTTTCCTTTGTGTGTGTCATTTTGGGTGTGCATGTAAAAAAAATAAATGAATGAAAAAGCGGCGTTTTGCTTTTTCAAAAACGCGCAACTGTGTCACACACTGAACTGGTTGGGCGGACTGCAAAACCTTCTATTAGACCGGTCGACTTAGTCACTCACTGCACCATTAACTAAGAGCAAACTTAAGTTTTTCAAAGGGTCAGCAGATGACAGCTCGGGAGCGAGCTGATTATTCCAAGGGGCTTTGATTTTTCTTTGCGACCAAGAAATAAACAAACAAGCAAGCGAGCAAGCAAGCGAGCGAGCGAGATCTTTTAAAGGGGACCCTCCTTTCGCGCCGCGCTTTGCAAAAGGCAGCTCGCTCAAGTTCGCCGAAGCGCCGTTCCTTAATAATGCTCTGTGAATGCGGCTCGAGCTGCGGTGTTTCATTTTCTTCCCCCAGCCTGGTGCGCCGATCGCCTCTCCTTGTGGCTGGCTGGGTACTCCCGCACTGTGTGCTTGTTGTACTCTCTCTCTCTCTCTCTTCCTTTCTCTCTCTCTCTCTCTCTCTCTCTCTCCCCTCCCTTTCTCTCTCTCTCTCTCTCTCTTACACTGCCAGCCCCTGATGTGATGGCGAAGAAACCCCGTTGACAAGGCACTGCTTTTTCATGACGGTGAGTTTCCCTTTGAGTGTATTATAATTTTGTGATAAAAATTTCAAGGAAGAAAAAAAAACACACAACCTCCTTCCTCCCTTCCTTCGGGGAGGGAAAAGAGAGAGAGAGAGAGAGAGAGCGGGGGTGGTGGTGGTGGTGGAGGGGGGGGGAAGATGAAGAGAAAGAGAGAGAGAGAAATCTATCTCCAGACCAGACAGAAAAGAAAAAAAGAGGAGCAAATTAACAACCAGGAGTTGCCAAAACCAGGATATTAGGTTTCAGCCCAGAGAGCTATTGGCTCCGGGGCTATGTATATAAATATATATCTAGAAAGAGAGAGGGGGGAGCGAGAGGGGGGACGCGGGGAGGAAGATGAAGGAGGAGAAGGCGATTTGGCGCGGGTGGGCAGGCTGCTAATTCGCAGGGAAATGAAATATTTATTTCTTTTTTGCAGCGAGAGGCCGCGGCGGCGGCGGCTACTGAGGGCACTTCCAAAAAAATGTTGTTTCTTAAAAGGGGGAGAGACAGGCAAGGAGGGAGAGAGAGAGAGAGAGAGGAAGAGGGAGAGGACAGATAAGGTTTCAGGTCTAGGCTGATAACTGAGAGAGAGAGAGAGAGAGACACGGGGGGGGGGGGCTGGGAGAGAGAGAGAGAGAGAGAGAGAGGACTGGGGTGGGTTTTTCTCTCTCTCTTCCCCCCCTTCTCTCTCTCGCTGATGCCATGCAAATTTAGGAGAGGAGGGAGAGATGGGAAGGCGAAAGAAGAAGGAGGAAAACAAACAAACCTCGTTTTAATGACTCATTGATTGAGCCGGTTTTAAATTAGTTGTTGTTGTGTTTGGGGTGGGTTTTGTGTGTTTTTTCCTGGCCGCCCCCTTGGTGGCCATCAAGAGGGAGAGGAAGAGTGGGGTGTGTGTGTGTCTCTGTGTGTGTCTGTCTCTCTCTCTCTCTCTGAGTGTGTGGGGTGTGTGTGTATGTGAGGAAGAGGGGGATCGAGTGTGTGTGTGAGAGAGGGAGAAAGAAAAATAATCTTTTCAAATCTCCTCCCTCTTTTCTTCCCCCCTCGTTTCTTTGCTTTTCTCTAAAGCTCTCTGGTCTGTGAAGCACTTTTTCCCTTTCCTCCTCCTCGGGAAAATGGAGACGCTCCGTCTCCTCTCTCTCCTGGGCGTCAGGCTGTCAAGGATTTCTCTTTTTCTTTTGCGTTCCTCGTTGGATTTGCTCTCATCGACCACCTCTTATCATCTTGTCATAATTTTCCGCTATATTATTTTTAGCATGAGTTGTGGTTTTTTTTGGTGTTTTCTTTTTACGGGGATTCCCAATTTGTTTCGTTTATATGGTTTCCACCTCCTTTTGTTACTCGGTGTTTTTCTTTTTCTTGTCTCCTCCGGTATCGCGTTTAAAGGAATGAAAATGGTGATTGTTTCGGTGTATGTGATTCTAAGTCGGTAGGATTAAAGAGGGTGGGGAGGGGAAGAAAAAAAGAAACCTTAATAGTCGTCTGTAATGTACGTTTTTTTTTTTTAAATGGCAAGAATAATAAATATTCTACATCTGTAATAACGCCTTCGTTTTTGTCTTTCGATGAACGTGAATTTGTTAACTGCTGCCGGATTAGTCTTTCAACAAAGTACTTTTTGTGGTTAATTGATTTTCAGTTATGGTTACAGTATAATGGGGGGGGAAGGGGAAAGAGAAAGCCTTAGGTAAAAGACTGGCTTGAAAATTCTCTGAAATGTTGGATCATTTTTGAGGTGGGTCGCCGATTTTCTTTCTTCCCTCCCTCCCTTTAAAACCGAAACGGGTTTCCCGAGGTTTGGGGCTTCGTTAAAACAGATTGTTACATATATCTTGTTCTGAGAGCGGAAACAGGTTTAGCATTCGTAAAAATAAATAATTCAGCTATTGCTGGGAGAAGGAAGGACAATGAGGCCTTTACTTTTCCCGGGGTGAGGATGTTTTTTATTTTTTTATTTTTTTGAATATCTTAAGCACTGATCGTGCCTTTCCAAAGCTCGGTCGAGGAGGCTGTTTTTTCTCTCTCCGTATCTGCGTTTACATGGCGGGGTTCGGTCTGGTTTGTGCCCCGCTTCGGAGGGACCAGGAGGAGAGAAGATGGCGCTGCCTGGCTGCCGGCCAGGATTTGTGGCGCAGTTTCTCTCCGTTCTCTCTCGCTCTCTCGTCCCCTTCAAGCCGCCATTTTGATAGACTCCTGACATTTCTTCCCGGGCCGGGGCGTTGCCCTTCGTTGCTTCCCGCGGTCTGGTTTCCTTACCTCAGAACAGATTCAAAAATGCTCCCTCACGAGCAAAATAATAACTCATTCCCCCGCGCACTTAGGAAATATACTTTTTATTTTTATTATTATTTCCTAGAGTAATCGATTTCCTAACACCCCACCTCAAAATTTATGTGGAATGTGTGAGAGAGTGTATACTTTTTTTTAAAATGGCTACTCTATTTTAAATTATCCAGTCCTAAGCACACAGTTTACCCATTCAGTGTAATGGGTAGCTGTTAAAACGCTGCTGCTCCCTTTTGCCAGGTTCTCCTACCTACACTATAGTATAGTGGATATGTAAATCACTTAATCCCATGTTATGTCTGCCAAACAACAAAGGGGCTGCTGGAAAATAAGCGATTTATAAAATTTAAAAATGGAGGAGCAGCGGTCTCTGAATTGGCCTCCTAGATTTCAATCGTCACTGTAGGTGGGCATTTTTGCACTGTACCAAGGAGGCAGTGTGCTAAAAAATGGAGTAAGTTAGCAAAATACGCCTTCTTGGGCACAGGCATCCGTGTTGCTAAAGTAATAAGGGAAAGTTGCTAAAGTAATAACGGAAAGTAAGTATGTGGAAAGCAATAGTCTGTGTTGATTGAATTAACTAAAAATGCTTCCAAAGTTTAGGAATGGTTTGGTTTATAAAGCCCAGTAATGTGGCTTTAAGGCAACACATCAAACCATTGTGCTTTCCTGCGAGAATGATTTAAACACTGGGCGTTTAAATATCATTTTTTGCCAGTCATCTCTTGCCAGCGACAGACTGTTATAAGGCATATGTTTCTGTAAGCATTTTGGAATTAATCAAAACCTTTTTTAGGGGGGGGATTAGGTTTGAGATTCCCCACTCTCCCCTCCCCCAAATATACTCCCCTTGATGAGATACAAATTCATGTTTCACTGCTTACTGCAGTAATTTTTATCTCATTATTTTAAAAAATGGCCTGGATGTTGTTTATTTTAGTTTCTAATGAGTAGATAAAATATACAGGAAAAAAAGATGGAAGAACGTTGCTTTATAGCGGAATATCAAGGTCTCACATGAACTGTTATATGGACTTTTCTGCAGTTTAAGCTAAACTGAACTCTTGCAGCCACTGGGGTTGCCCTATTTCAAAAAGTAAAAACCAGGACACCCCAAAAATTGTTAACAAAACCCAAAAGCTTTTTAGATGAACCCCCAAAGTTGTTGAGCCAAAAAAGCATGATTTTTCAATTGACTTGCCTAAGATCTAGAACAAAGCGCCGCCTTTTGGACACCCCCCCCCCAAAAGTTAATTCTGCATTTGGAATTCCAGTAATGTCTGGGAAAATCCGGACCCCCAAAGTTGTTGAGCCAAAAAAGCATGATTTTTCAATTTTTTTCAATTGACTTGCCTAAGATCTAGAACAAAGCGCAGCCTTTTGGACACCCCCCCCCAATGTCAATTCTGCATTTGAAATTCCAGTAATGTCTGGGAAAATCCGGACATATGGCAGCCCTACCATTAACACTAAGGCAACTGTTCCTGATCACATAAGCAAAGTCATTTTCTTAATGTTTCTAGTGTATAGTACTCCAGGACCAAGGATGTAGCTTATAGAACAGTTTCTGATAAATAATACTCTTTGGGGAATGGCATAGTTAGAATGACATACTATTAATTACTTAATAGGATTATAGTGTTCCTTTCAATACATACGTAGGCAAAAATTAATTTAAAACAATTCCATTATAGCATAGTGAAATAAATAAAATTGCTGTCTTCACCTCGTTCTCATGAGAGAGAAAAAGCAGAAAGTTCACTGGGAACAGGATTGAGTGGATCCAAAACAAGTCAGGTTTCAAACCCATTCCTCTCCACCCACCCAAATTGAAATGTCAGGCTGCTGAATGTGTTCATTCCCCCCGCCCCTCCCAGAGACAGGAATGGGTTCTATGTAAATTTAAGGCGCATAGAGATAACCTAAAATACTAACTAGGTTGTACCTCAGATACATGGAACAGGGCAGATGTTCTAGAAAACATTGCTCTGTGGTATATAATATATGCGAAAACGAGGATAGAAATCTAGCTGGTAGATTAATTGGAGGGACACTCAGATTTTTTGGCCAAAAAAATGAAAAATAAAATCTAGCAAATATTTTCCAAGTTAAGAAGAAAACATGATAGGGTTTGCCTTTGTACTTAAGCTCTTACAGTGGTGCCTTGCTTTACGAATGCCTCGCACAATGAAAAACTCGCGAGACGAAAGAGTTTTGCATTGCGCGAGGCATTCGTAAGACGACAAAATTTTCTATGACCGCCGCTTCGTCTTACGAAGCGCGGCCATAGAAGGCGGCAAAGGAAGATCAGCTGTCAGCGCGGGAAGCTGACAGCTAATCTTCCTTTGCCAGGGGAGGCGGAGCCGAAATGCAGCGGTGCGGTGGCTGCCCCTGCCTGTCTTCCCCTTGAAGCCACCGTACCGCCGCGCACCACCGGGGAAGACAGGCGGGAGGCGGTGGGGGGAGAAGCGCTTCTCTCCCCCGCCGCCTCGCCGTGCACCAGCGGCATGAGACGGCGCTTCGGAGACCTTCAGAGACCTTCTCATGCCGGAGAAGGCAGGCGGGAGGCGGCGCCGGGAGAAGCTTCCCCCGCCGCCGCTTCTCGCAGCGCAAAGCCGGCATGGGGTGCAGTTTCGGAGGCTTCCGAAGCTGCACCCCACACTGGAGAAGGCAGGCGGGAGGCAGGAGAAGCTTCCCCTGCCGCCGCCTCTCGCCGCGTACAGCCGACATGGAGCGCAACTTCGGAGGTCTCCGAAGCTGTGCTCCATGTCGGGGAAGTTAGGCAAGGCGGTGGCTGGGAGAAGAGAGCCTCTCCCCCAGCTGCCTCGCACACAGCCGGCATTGGACGGGGCTTCGGAGACCTTCTCCGAAGCCCCGTCGCATGCCGCCGCCAGTCCCCCAGAGCCTATAGGAACGCATTAATTAAGTTTCAATGCATTCCTATGGGAAACTGGGACTCGCTAGACGAAAAATTCGTTACACAAATTGACCCGTGGAACGAATTAATTTCGTCTAGCGAGGCACCACTGTACTTGTGAGGGTACACATACAGGCCAAATTTTGCTGATCTTGGAGGTGTGTCCTTGATTACTTTATTTTTCCATCTATAAGACGCCCCCATGTATAAGACACCCCCTATTTTGGGGGGATTCTGATTTAAGAAAATGGGGGGGGGGAGATACTATCCGTGTATAAGACGAGCCCTGATTTTGAACATTATTTTAGAGTAAAAAAACATAGTCGTATACACGGAAAAGTACGGTAATTACAAGTATTGCTTGCACTTTCAACCATATACTCTTTATCATGCTGTGATTCATATAAGCACTCTTAGGCTATAAAGTCAATTCCATATTTTTCTGCCATTTTTCTAGAATTGAAACAAGGCAGAAGAAAAGAGCCATTCATAGTGATTGAGACAGATTCTAATTTCAGGTTTATTCAGATCTTTGCTTTAACAGAGTACACATTACCTATTTTTGTTGAACTAAACATTTGCATCCAGGAATAGTTTATACATAGCAGCTGACTTGTAGCAATGTGCTAACTGCCCCCAAATTAAACAAATTTGCAGATCAGATTTGCTAGGATTTTAAATAGGCCAAATTGCAAGGCTGTGTATACACTGCTGTGATGTCATGATTTCCTGCACACCCATTTTAGGTATTTAACTGGAATTATTGAAAACATAATTCCTTTCTTAACTTGAACTTTGTGGTTCCGGACAGGCTTTCATTAATTCCATTACTGTGACTTTTCAGATGCGTGCTAGAGGAAAGTGCTGTGTAGCGGGCGGTTGCCAGTCTACACTGGTATGCAGATAAGTAGGAAACATGAACTGACCTTGAAATCATCATTTGATGCCCTTTGTGTGCCTCTTCTACAGGAAGTTTGCAGGGTGACAACAAAATGGGACTTCTTCTGTGGTGGCCCCTGGCTTGTACAATGCTCTCCCAAGGAAGGCCTGCCTGGTGCCATCTTTATTTTTAGGATTCAGGCAAAGACGTGCCTTTTTATCTAGGATTATTAGCCCTGAATCGAAGGGTGGCATCTAGCCAGGATGGGAACTTTTAAGTCCTGTCTTTTATCAGTATGGCTCTATAACTTTTATCTGTATTTTTAGAATTTTATTGAATATTCTCAATTGGTTTTAATATAAGCTGCTTTGGGTCACTCTGAGAAAAGTGACTAAGGAATATAATTAATAGCAACAATAACAAAAACAAATCAAAAGGATTTAAACAGCATTTTAAGTATATAAAGGGTGTGATCCTTTCCTACATGGACAGAGTGTCAATGTATGGAGGCACCCTGCATTTGGTCAAGGAATGTGAATTCAGAGCTCTGTCGGGGGGACCACAGACTTTCATTCCCCATAATGTGCTGACTGCATATGTACCTATTTGCACGGACACTGTATACCCAGATTGTCATGGATAGGACCCAAAGTTTTGTAATGCTTCTTCCTTCCCACAATACCACTATGTAGTAGGTACTGATTTGCCTATAGCTACCTGGAGGTTCCAAGTATAATATGTTCTTGAACGGCTTTTGGTGTAATTTTGTAAAAATATTATATTTGAAACTGATCATTTTACTTTATATACCGGTAAAATAATAACCTTGTGAAATGGTATCCATTATATGAAAATATGACAGAAGACAGATAAGACAGATACATTATATGGCCTGTGTGGAAGAGACACACAGAAAGAGAACTTCACTTCTTGCTACGTATGTGCAGAAAACCCTCACATAGGCCTATGGACAATGCAATTTTATATTGAAAGGATTGCACACGGTGAAAACAAGTGCTGGAGTCCAGCAAAGGATTCTGACTGGAAGCCATATGGAATGAGGAAATCAGAGTCAAAACAAGAATGTGAGGCATGGTGTTCAAGAAAGGGTGACTGCAGGGTGGGAGAATAGACCTTCCTCCTTGGGGCAAACTTCATACAGAGATAGAGTTTCCATGTTTTTTTGTTTCTTGACAGGATTATTTACTTTTAAAGGTTGCTTGATGAGAAAACAACATCAGCAACAAAAAAACAGCAGTTACAGGTAGGGAGCCGTGTTGGTCTGAGTCGAAACAAAATAAAAAAATTCCTTCAAGTAGCACCTTAAAGACCAACTAAGTTTTTATTTTGGTATGAGCTTTCGTGTGCATGCACACTTCTTCAGATACAGCAGGTGCAGATTTCCCTAAAATTACATTTGGGGAAAAACTGCAACAGTTAAGTTCCTACCAGTCATGCAGCTTTTAAAGGCATAGAAGCGGTTCCTGAACAAGATGTCAGTCCTCTTAGTATCTTCTTTATCTGGCTATCCTCAATATGGCATACAAAAGCAAGCAGGCAAAGTGTGGGAAAAGCTTCATCTGCTTATACTGTATTCTTCATATTAAAAGCAGATTAATGCTGCTAGGAAAATGAGGTGCCAGATTTACAGATGAGATCTGTGGAAATTGTAGGATGTCAAGGGTGTGTAAGTTATACCAAAATCTCATGGCTGTAGATCGTTTGTAGAGCATCGGTTCAGCATGTAGACAGTCACAGGTTCAATCACTGGCATCTCTAGGTTGGGCGAAAAAATACCCCTACCTGAAATCCTAGAAAGCTGCTGCCGGTTAGTGATGCTAAGCTAGAAGGACCAGTTGTGTGACTTCCTTCCTTTGTTCCTAAGGCTTTTGTACTGTTAAGAGATGGATCTTTGGGTGAGCTCCCATAGGTGTAGCTGTCGCCATTACTGCAACTCTATGATGAGAAAAGTGTTCCCTGGTGAAATTCTTGATTCTGTGCTAATCCAAGTACAGGACACTATTGTTTAGAAATCTTAATGACATGGGGCCCAAGAAGCAATAAAAATAGGAATTTCATAAACTGGTACGAATTAACTAGCCATTTGTACTTGTGCCAGACCAGGCCTGGGTCAGTTTCTCAATCAGGGATAGATAGGGCAGGTATTTAAGCAACTACCCAGGATGTCAGGTTTGGGGATGCCTGCCTTGGACTGTCTTCTCAGCTATTAATGGTTGAAACAAATAGTACAAATCGTTCATCTTCACATGAAAAGCTGGCAGTGTTGCCCTATATGGCTAAATAATGCAATATGAAGTTGTGAACTGGACTGGAAATGCAATAAAAAACAAAGTATTCCAAAGCCGAGCAAATGAAAAGGAGTGCCAAAAACTCCATGCCTGAGTATTAATTGGTCTGGGAGTACATCTGCAGGGTGCTGGGCTGCAGTATGTTAAAGACCCACACTGTACTTTGGCTGCCTCCCTTTGTCCATTGCAGGAACTGTGTCACCCATTGCTGAGGGACATGGCAATGTAGGCAGGAACCTTGGCCCAGTCTGATCCCAGCCTTGCTTTACCCGCTTCTCCCTTCTAAGCTACAGTCTAGAGTGGGTTACTAGTTTTCTGTGATAATGTATGCATATAGTTGTAGATCATTTATATATTTAACAGATTTCTATACTGCTTCCCCCAAAATATATCAAAGCACTGTGTAGCATTTTAAAACAAATTGTTTTCAACTACATAAGAAATATACATGTCATACAGCTGATCTAGAATAAATAGCAAAACATAACTGAGGGGGTCTATAAATGGTTTGGCAAGAAATAATGTTTCCAGTTGCTTGTGGAAACACATCATGGAAGGTGTCTACCAGATCTCTTAGGGGAGACTTCCCTAATGAGGGAAACAGACTTCAACTTGACAGCCTTCTCCTACTTGACAGCTGTTGCTGCTCTAAGACACTGAACAAGCGGGTTCACATGGGAAAAGGTATTTTCTCAGATATCCATTTCTCAAGTTGTAAGTAAATAGTAAAACGTTAAAAAAAGGTAAAGGGACCCCTGACTCTTAGGGCCAGTCGCGGACGACTGGGGTTGCGGTACTCATCTTGCTTTACTAGCCGAGAGAGCTGACGTACAGCTTCCGGGTCATGTGGCCAGCATGACTAAGCCGCTTCTGGCGAACCAAAGCAGTGCACGGAAATGCCATTTTACCTTCCCGCCGGAGCGGTACTTATTTATCTACTTGCACTTTGATGTGCTTTCGAACTGCTAGGTTGGCAGGAGCAGGCACCAAGCAACGGTAGCTCACCCCATTGTGGGGATTCGAACCGCCGACCTTCTGATTGGCAAGCCCTAGGCTCTGTGGCTTAACCCACAGCACCACCTGTGTCCTTAAAACCTTAAAACTGGGGTCCTTTAGGATAGGTGTTATATGCATGCAGTAGAGAGCAGCAGTGAGCAGCTTAGCTGCAGCATTCTGTACTTTTTACAGCTTTTGATCCCCACATAGAGGGTGTTGTTGTTGTTTAGTCATTTAGTCGTGTCCAACTCTTTGTGACCCCGTGGACCAGAGCACGCCAGGCACTTCTGTCTTCCACTGCCTCCTGCAGTTTGGTCAGACTCAGGTTGGTAGGTTCGAGAACACTGTCCAACCATCTCGTCCTCTATTGTCCCCTTCTCCTTGTGCCCTCCATCTTTCCCAACATCAGGGTCTTTTCCAGGGAGTCTTCTCATGAGGTGGCCAAAGTATTGGAGCCTCAGCTTCAGGATCTGTCCTTCCAGTGAGCACACAGGGCTGATTTCCTTCAGAATGGATAGGTTTGATCTTCTTTCCAGTCTGTTCCTGAAAGAGAAGTTGCTGAATTGGAACTCATTACCAAGCTTAAAACCATGGAGCCACCTGAGATGAATAAAGACATCGGATTCTTATCTCATTATGCATGATCAAGCTTTCTTTAGCGCCTCAGCCGTTGCTCCCCCCCCCAGGACCAATTGCAGTCATCAGCAGTCGTTAACAGCCATCTACAGGTTTACCACTCCCATCAGCCCATCACCCATTCCCATCACCCCCACCCTCTGAATATACATAAGGGTTTGGTGGATTCTGTTTCAGTGTATCTGACGAAGTGTGCATGCACACGAAAGCTCATACCAAAATAAAAACTTAGTTGGTCTTTAAGGTGCTACTGAAGGAATTTTTTTATTTTGCTTCGACTCAGACCAACACGGCTACCTACCTGTAACTGAATCCTTAGTGAGGGAAAATCCAAGTGCGGAAGGATAATACTCAGCTGTCACTGGTTAGAACACTCGGCTGATCAAAAGTTACTGTAAATAGAGGGAAAACGGTGCTGAGTATGAAATGCTGATTTAGAAGACTTTTATAGAAGCAATATTGGTAGGCATAATTTTTAACCCACTTATTTCAGTTATGCCACTGGGTTTTCCAAATCACATATCATCAAAGTCATATCATGTTCCCTCTGTTTTCCAGGAACCTCATATGTACTTTGCAGAAATGAGCACAGATATGTAACACAAGTATATACGATGCCTCAAAGTACCATTTTACTCCTATATTCAAAGCAGCTTGCAATAACGTGTGCCATGTTGTAAAAATATGCTGTTGCTAGTCTACATAATTTGCAGGTTAGTGAACAATGGGAACATTTTATAAGTAAACAATACATGTTAGGAAGAAACATGTTGAAAAGCATCCTCTATTTTTAAATGTCTTGTTCTGGAAAGAAATAGGAAATCTTTATGATACAATATTATTTTTCCTTAGTTGTCATGGATGATGATGATGATGAATCCTGTCTCTTTGATCTTATTGGGTAAGATTTTTTTAAAAAAGAAATTATGCAGAGAAATAATATAAAGTTCACTTTGTAAAAAGAAAATTTGCACAAATAGTCTATTTATGTCTGTTAGAAAAGGGGCATAACCGTCCTAATCCGCAGATCTGTTGGCTGGAGAAGGTTAGAATTACATGAAGGTTCCTCCCTGCTGGTGGAGAAGGCGTCCTACTCTGTGTATGGGGCAGGCATCTCTTCTGTGAAGTCCCTCATTTTGCCCATGGAAAGTGCTGCATGTTTAGTTCTACCACTGGTAGTGCAGCTGCTTACAGTAGCAAATGTTAGGCCACAAAATGGGGTGGGATGGATACAAAGCACCTTCATTCTCAAAGAGGCTCCAGGTTTGGGCCTCCTATTTGTGCTAACATGTAGCTGGCATAAATAACTCACCTTCTTGAAACCATTGGGAAGATTTTGTTTTAAAAGTGCAGAATTTAAACACTGGGTAAGACCATCTCTCTATCCCCCCTGCCTGGTTGGCAGAACCCAGTCCCTATTAGGATAGCACTCTAGGGCTGAAATCAGGTGCACACTTACTTAGGAGTAAATCCCATTAATCTCAGTGGAGCAATTCTCAATGAAGTTTTATTGAGTTCTTTTTTTGACAAAAGGTGGGGGGTGTAAGTTTTTTCAAAAAACCAAATATGCTTTGGATGCATGTTATGATATGTTTGAGTTCTACTGTAAATGAAAGAAATGCTTATCATTTATTTACAGTTATTTATTCACAAGTATATAAGGCACCTTTGTAAACCACTTTGACCTAGGTTGTTGTTTTTAAGAAGCAATGTATTTATATATTTAATGAAATTAATAAATAATCCAATAAAAATGATCCCAAAGGCACACAAGATATTTAAATTTTACAGTAAAAGAAGTAATGACAAATATTACATATAATAAGGGACACTTGGACAAACTTGAATTTTCTCATAGGAGGAGGGTTTGTGAAAGCAGCGAGCGGGATTGAATGTAGTTCTCTGATGCTCTATTTGGCACCTCCAGCACCAGCCTTTTTACTTAAAAGGTCAATTTTGGTGCGGCTAACAGAAGTCCCAGAGAGTGGCACTCCTTTCTTCCCACTAGCTTGATCACTACTGCCTTCTTAGCCTTGGTCATTTCCCCCAGGTGGGATAGGGACTTAACAGTGGTAAGCAGCAGCAGAGGAGTGGGAAATGGCAGCAGTAAATGGCATGAACAATGGTGACAGTGGTTCGGGAGTTAGTGACAAAGTATGTAGATAGCAGAAAGTGCATCCACTGTAGGTAGGTCTCTTGCCAAAGGCCCCAACATTTGGAGCTGGTCCTTCACAAAATGACACACAATGATGTACAGTAGAATAAACAGAGTTATAGCCAGCTAAGTCAGTGGACAAGTTAGTCGTTAATTTCAGTGGTTCACCTCTGAGTATGCCTTATTTGGTTCAGTCCATAGCCGAGAGCTATTTTAAAAACAATGTAACAGTTAAATATATTGCTTTATAAATATACAGTATATTTACACTATTGATAGGGTTTGTTGCAAACAAGCCAGGGTTGTCGCTTTGAGATGCATGCTCTAAAATAGTTGGGGAGCACAGCCTCAGTATTCAGATGGTGTGCTTGTGCCATTTTAGTATATTTTAAACAAATGAAAGATTCTCAGACTGATCCACCTTACTTTCCTTGTTTGTATTTTTAAAGAGATGCACAGGCACTGAATTATTTCCTCCATGGAGCAGGCAGTAAACCTGTAAGTATCATATATTCTGGTATGTTAAATATACATCTAATTTTACAAATTGTGCTGCTCTTATTGTAATGCTTTTTCTGTATTACAGAACAGTGAAGACTTGACTAATGCAGGATATTCTGCAGCCAACTCAAATTCCATATTCGCCAATATCAGTGTAAGTTTATATGAAAAAATGTAATTTTAGTGCATGATAGTGTGTGCCTAAGTTCTCCAGTCTTATAATACTCCTACCTGGGTGAAGTAAAAGCCTAAAAATAACACGCAGACAACTGCTATTTAAACCAAAGGATTGAATATGGGTGAAGAAGGAGGAGAATTTTGAGCCTGTGCACTCGTGCACTAAACTTTGCCACCATTTTTTGCCTTTTGCATTGCTAGTATCTTGTTGCTTCCCCATTGGCCAGTAGGATTATTGATAAGGAGAATTGTTGAGTTGGGTTTTAGTGCTGCTTGTCTGTTGAGCTCTGGGCTTCCCTCCTACATTAAGTAACCTTTAATAGGGCCTCCGTGGGGAGGATGTGGGCCAAGAGGGCTCCTTTACACCTGGTTCTAACTTATTGCTCAGTCTCATTTCGGATTAATGCAGCATGCCACTCATGGTCATTAATCTAATGATACCTGACGTAGTAGTATTCTTGAGAGATGTCCTGAAAGAGAGGGGGGGAGAAACCTATAATGAGCAACACTGTACTACTATTAATAATTTGTTTTAAAATAGTATTTTATTGTTGGTCTTATGACATTTACACCCTACCTTTCCTCCAAAGAACCATATGGTTCTCCCCCTTTCCATTTTAGCCTCACAATACTTTTGTGAGGTAGCTTAGGCTGATGATGATGATGATGATGATGATGATGATAATAATAATAATAATAATAATAATAATAATTTATTTATACCCCGCCCATCTGGCTCGGTTTCCCCAGCCACTCTGGGCGGCTTACAACAGAAAAATGAAATAAAATAATCTATTAAACATTAAAAGCCTCCCTAAACAGGCTGAGAGACAATGACAGGCTCACCCATTGAACTTCATGGCTGAGTGAGGATTTGAACCCTGATGGTGTGTATTATGATTTTTCTTTCAGAGTTCTGATCCTAAGTCATCAATCAAAGGTGTCAGTAGTCAGCTTGGAGAAGGGCCTAGTGATGGACTACAGTTGCCAAGTAGCCTTCAGTTTCTTGATGATGAACTTGAATCTTCTTCATTACCTGATCTTAGTGAAGATCAGCCTTTTGATATCCTCCAGAAATCTTTGCAGGAAGCTAATATTACTGAACAGACTTTGGCAGAAGAGGCTTACCTGGATGCCAACATAGGCCCCAACCAACAGTTTGCACAAGCCCAGCTTCATCCTTCCTCATCAGCATCTTTTACTCAGGCTTCTAATGTTTCTAGTTACTCAGGTCAGACGCTGCAACCTATAGGAGTTACTCAAGTGGTACAGCAACCAGTTGGAGCATCTTTTGCAAGCAATACAGTTGGTGTGCAACATGGCTTTATGCAACATGTGGGGATCAGTGTTCCTAGCCAGCATTTGTCAAACAGTAGTCAAATTGGTGGTTCTGGACAGATACAATTAATTGGTTCATTTAGTAATCAACCTTCTATGATGACCATCAATAATCTTGAAGGGTCTCATATTATTTTGAAGGGTAGTGGGCAGCAAGCACCTGGAAACATGAGTGGTGGACTCTTGGTTCATAGACAAACACCTAATGGCAACTCATTGTTTGGCAACTCAAATTCCAGTCCAGTAGCACAACCTGTAACTGTTCCATTTAATAGTACAAATTTTCAGACATCTTTGCCTGTGCATAACATCATTATACAGAGAGGTCTTGCTCCAAATTCTAACAAGGTTCCCATCAATATCCAGCCAAAGCCTATTCAGATGGGCCAGCAAACTACCTACAATGTGAATAGCTTGGGAATACAGCAGCATCATGTACAACAAGGGATTCCTTTTGCTTCATCAAACTCCCCTCAGAATTCAGTAGTTGGTCCACATATGTCTGTTAACATTGTTAGTCATCAGAATGCAAGAAAAGCAGTTACCTCTCAAGCCGTAAGTAATACCAGTGGTAGTATTGTGATCCACTCTCCTATGGGACAGTCTCATGCACCTCAGAATCAGTTTCTTATACCCACAAGTCTGTCAGTAAATCCTAATTCGGTTCACCATGTCCAGACCTTAAATGGACAACTTCTTCAAAATCAGCCTTCCCAACTTGTTTCTGGCCAAGTATCCACTGAGCATGTTATGCTAAACAGGAATTCTACGAACATGCTTAGAACTAACCAGTCATATTCAGGACAGATGCTGAATAATCAGAATGCTGCTGTACAGCTAGTTTCTGGTCAGACATTTGCAGCTCCTGGAAGCCAAGTTATAGTGAACCACGGGACTTCTCAAATTGTTAGTGGCCAGGTTCCACTACAACAGGGATCGTCTGCTGTGTTGCATTTATCCCCCAGCCAAGGAAACATTTCCCAAGGTAGAACAGGCTTTACCACAATGTCTCCTGGACAGTCAACAGGTTCGAGTATCTCATCAAGCAACCGGTTTACAGTTGTAAGTTCTTCTGCTACAGTGCATCCCAACATTGGTTCATCAGCTCAGACTGTTGCTTCAGGAGGAAATTTTGCTGGAGATCAACTTACACAGCAAAACAGAACGCAATTGTCAGTCACTGTCTCGCATCGTCTTCCAGTTTCTTCCAAATCAGTCAATACCTTTAGTCACACATCTGCAACCCAGCCCCAGTTCTCCTTTGGCCAGGTATGGATTGATGCAAGTTCAAAATCTTTAGCAATTTAATTCTTAGAAAAACTGAAATCTCTTTATAATGCTGGGTTGGGAATAATGCAGCCAGCCTTTGCAGCTTCTAAATGTACACACAATAATTTTATTGTTTTACAGCAAACTATGCAAACAAATAACACCCCAACAACCTTTAGAATCTGTGTCAACGGATCAATACTTCTTGGTTGGAACTATTGGGTTGTATTCATTGTAGTGCATGGAGAAGATGGCTCTTTCGCTTCCCCTGTAGCCTCCTGAACCCTCTGAAAAGCATCTTTGAAGGGGAGGCCGTGGGCTGTGTCATACGGGGCAGCAGCAAGAGGCTGAAGGATTGCTGAAATTGGGCAGAGGAATCTTGTTTTAGTAGAGTTAAATTCTTGACATTAGAAGACCTGCCCCCTGACTGCACCATCATGTGACAGAACCCACACATAGGAAACTGCTTTATGCTGAATCCAGCTAGCTCAGTATTGTGCACACTGACAGGCAGTGGCTCTCCAGGGTTTCAGACTGGCAACATTCCCAGTCCTAACTGGAGATGCAAGGGATTAAAGCTGCGACCTTCTGCATGCAGAACAGGTGATCTGTTACTGAGCTACATCCTTTTTCTCCAGGAAGACACCTGGAGAAGCTTTTGGTGTAGGGGGAAAACAGGAAGGGAAAGATCCATTGTTTGAACTTGCCTTCTACTTGTGCAATGTTTAGTACAACCCATTATTTCTGTTCTTTCAATAAGACTTGTTTAGTTGCTAAAAGTGAGGTTTTCAGAATTCTCAGTAGTGATTTAAATATTCATTTAAAAGTATTGAAGTCACATTGTAGCTGATTCCTGAACATTATTTATTGTAATTTGCACGTTGAGACTGCATGAGAGATGGGAAGGAGAGCTTTTGAGGTTGTCGGACCATTCTCAAGTGAGTGAGAAATGATTCCATTTAATATATATTTGTACTACTTGTTCTCTGTATCTTTAAAGATCTGGAACAATTTAGAATTTCATGATGGAAGGTATTGGTCCAGCAATGGAAAACCATGGCTCAACAAATTTCAGTTACAATCCAACAAGGCTCAACAAATTTGGAAAGTCTTTAATTCTGGCGTGCAAGCAAAAGGTGGAAGGAAGGTAGATCCTTTTGGCATAGTGCTTCTTGGTCTAATAAACCAGAGATGTTATATCTGAACTGGACAAGATGCCACAGATGTTTGTATTGATTGTTAAGATTATACAAGCCCTTCTGGATCAGGCCAAAAGCTATATCTACCCCAGCATCCTGTTTTGCACAATGACCAACCATTGAAAAAAGGGCAATGATTTTGTGTGCCAACCTTTCAGATAAACAAATTCAAATATTGGAGCTCATTTTATTTGTAGTGCAAGGTAATAAAACTGGAACTGCAGATAGAGTTTATATGTTTTCTTTTGTATATAGGATATTGGCTTTTCCTTATCTTTTACCTTTAATAATCTGCATGGTATTTATGGTATTTATGTGTGGTATCTTTTTTCAGACTCAAAAAAAAGTTACGAATTTGGTGTCTTCAGTTTCAACATCAAAGTCACAGGATAATCTAAGACCACCTCAGCTAACAAGTCTTTTAGGTAATAAATTGCGAAGTCAGATAAAGTTTTTGTTTTTTAAATACATTTATTCACCTCCTTAGCTATGAAGTGTGTTTTTAACCACAGCAAAGTTTTATCTTGAATATTACTTGAAAATTTGAACTTTCAGGTTGATGTTACCGGTAATAATAATAATAATAATACCTTTAATGTCAATGTACAACCTGTGTGCAATGAAAGTAGCTTACAATTAATGCAAAAAGAGCTTTTAAAATCAATCTCTAGAAAACATTTAGCTTAAAAGGGCAGCATACAACAATTTCCAGTCAGACCGGTTGTCAGGGTTGTTGCAGCTACTCTCGAGTAAAGATGCTCCAGTCCACACTGTCTTTAAGGATTTTATTGTGCATACTATTTACAGTGCAGAGATAACAGAAAACATGACTGCCTAATCCGATTCAGAACCCGGCAATGGCTGCCTCCTGCTTTTTGGCCAGCATAAAAGCCTGGGCACCCCAAAATGCCGCCCCTTCACTCTACATGTGGGCGCGCACCTCAATTTGGGCACCGGAAGGAGAGGTTTCCCCTCTTGCTGGCTGGGGCGGCGCCTGGGCTCCGACGTCTCGCTGAGTCCCTCATCCGCTGACCCTCTACCAGAGCGGTGCTAGGGCTCTGACACGTCTCTGAGTCCCTCCTGCACTCTCTGTTCTCCATAGCGTTGCCAGGGCTCAGACACCTCACTTAGCCCTCTCTCCAAACCGCTCCATTCCCCATTCCCTCCTCCCGACTCGCTGCTTGTGGTGTCACTGGGCGAAGTGCTGGTCAGGATGACGGGGGGAGGCTCGTTGTAAGGAGTCCCCCTGACACCGGTAAAAAGTTATATTATACTTTAAAACATTGAAAATCCAACAATTTATGGAAATACTTGAAAATGTAATATTAAAAGGATGTTTTTATTGGCTGCAAAGAGAAGTTTCCTGAAGTTAGCTCTGCACTAATTTCGCAATGCATGTATGGCCTTCTAGTATTGTCATTGTGGCATCTTAGAACGTGGGTGAACTTCTGGGACGGTGCCTGTGGCCTAAGGCATTTAGTAGTATGTTAGTACAGTAGTAAACATGAACTTGGGAGCTGTGATTGGAGTACACATTTATTGTGGAACACACGTTCCCTTCTGATGCTACAACAAAAGTGTAGCTGACTTGTAGTGGAAATGAAGGAAGCTATCTTTTGTTTTGACCTTGAAGTGACCCTAAGATTTGAGACAAGCTGCATTAAGGTTGCCTGAGTAATTGAGCACATTAGTTCTTTGGGAACCAAAGAGAGAAAACTCACGTACTCATTGGAACTTGTTCTTGAAAATGTGTACTTGGGAGCACAGCTTAAAGAAGTCTCTACAAATAACAGCAGAAGATATTTCAAACAGAATATATATGTCAATATAGTAAAAAAAAAAGAACATGATTATTTGATTAAGTTGCCTGATTGAAACAAGAGACCGAAGTGTGGGGGTGGAGGTTGGGGGGACTGGACAGTACTTTATTTGCTAGTATGTGTGCTATTTACATTATGAAGACAGGGATTAGCTGGGCTCCCCATGCCTTTTTCATTGATGCCTGTATACAGCTTTGGCATTCTGAAGTTCCATGAGTAAGTGGTTAGATGCTGGCTTAAACCTCACGGGCTCATGAGATAGTTTTAATAAATATTTGTGTTTTGTATGGGCCTGTAGTAGTTTTGTAAAAGCATTGCTATTTAAATACGCATGCCTACATGCAAATTAATTTTAAATCATTCAGTGACATAACTAGACAGAAGATTCAAAATATTGTATAGGCCGGGGATTGTTAAGGAATCTTCATAATATATATTCTTATAGGACAAGATACCGGGGGCAAAATCATACAGCAGCCTATAGGCACAGCACTGACACACCAGGAAAAAGCAGTGGGATCATCTTCTGCCCAAACAAATGTACAGGTAGGAGGCAATTTCCCCTTTCCCACCCTCCGCCCTTGAATGTTACTGAAAAGGCTAATCATTTCTTGTTTGTACTATTTTCTACATAGAATATAATAACCTTTTCATTGGTCATTTGTGAGAGGAAATTCATGATAGTATATATTAAACATCCCATCACTTTTAAATATTAAATGAATATGTGCTGGCTAAGCTTGATGGTAGCTGGAGTCCAAATAAGCTGGAGGGCACAAGGTTGGAGAAGGCTGTGTTAGCATATCTGTTGGCACTGTAAGCTCTAGTCATGTGCTGTCTTTGGATCAGGCTGCAAGATATGCAGTCCAATCCTGTTCTTATTTACGGTACTTGGAGATAAATGCTTCTGAGTTTAATGGGGCTTATTCATGAAAGTGTGCATTGGATTATTGCTTTTGTATCTGTCAGATGCATTTACAGTGGTACCTCGGGTTACAAACGCTTCAGGTTACAGACTCCGCTAACCCAGAAATAAAACCTTGGGTTAAGAACTTTGCTTCAGGATGAGAACAGAAATCGTGCTCTGGTGGCGTGGCGGCAGCAGGAGGCCCCATTAGCTAAAGTGATGCCTCCGGAACGAATTAAGTTCTTAACCAGAGGTACCACTGTGTTCAGGAGTATATAGCATGCTGTTGATTTATTGTCTTAGTATCTCAAAAGATTAAAAAATGCCTTTTTGAAAATCCAAAAATCTGGTCATATTGGTAATGCAGTCTATAGAAAATGCCTTTTTTTAAAAAAAAACCCTCCCCATAATTTTATTATCTTAAAGAGATTTTGAGGCCATTTTTATTTCTGTTGGATGGTATGCACAACTGTATAATTGATTTTTATAAAAGAAAGTTAGCCAGTGATTTGATGCGCATTTTGAATCTAGGTCGATGGCCATACAATTGGACAAAAGAGGCCTGCTGCTAAACAACTAACAAAAGGAGCCTTGTAAGTTGTTTCCTTTTATGCATCCTTTTACTTTAGACATTTCTTCCTCTCTTTCCCTCCCTCAAATTTTGTCAAGTTGTTACACACATGTGGTGCTATTGTAAACAACTGACAATAGCAATCTTCCCATTAGTATTCTACAGCAGCTACAGAAGGACCAGGCACATGCTGTGACTCCTGATAAAACTCAGTTCAGATCTTTAAATGATGCAGTCCAGAGACTCCTCTCATATCATGTGTGCCAGGGATCGCTGCCAACAGAAGAGGATTTGAGAAAAGGTACTTTTTTGCTCTCCAAATGGTTATGAAAATGCTATGTTTCTGGGGTTTTATACCAGCTAAATGTTATATATTGTACTAGGCAAAAAAAATGCTTTAAATGACTATTTTAGTTGTTAAGAACTACTATTCTAAATGTATTTTCTTCACGTTTCCAGTGGATAATGAATTTGAATCTGTAGCCACACAGCTCTTGAAAAGAACACAGGCTATGTTAAATAAATACAGATGTCTGCTCTTGGAAGATGCTATGGTAAGACTAATAAAAAAATTATATGTGTGCATGTATGTATATTATGCATTTGTGCATCTTATCCCACATGGGCTAATTTATTGTAACACAGCAATGTGCAGCTTTCATCTACAGTAACTCCATGGCCTGTATCTCTCAGCATGTGGTACTTAGGAATGTTTAGCACTAACAATAGATTTCACTAAACAGATCATGTTATCATGTTATTATCACGTGTTGACAAGTTCACTGGGTGAGACCTTTTTGACTTCTACCATGTTCCCCCCTCCCCAGAACTCTTAATGAATTTCAAAAAATGTGAGTGGGGGTTGGGGTCGGTCTCGCTTCACAAGGTATGCTTGCTCAGAAGAACTCTCCTAGCCTATCAGGGATAAATGTACAAGAACAGAAAGGTCTGAGCAGGCATATTTGCACAATAATTTAGTCCTTTCAACTATTTGTTGATAATAGCCTGGCCACAATGATTCATGCATCGGTAAACTCAATATTCTATTATTGCAATACATTCTATGTGAGGTGGCAAGTGGGTCTGCTCCAGAAGCATTAGCTTCTGCAAAATGCTGCAGCTAGACAGTTGGTAGGGACAAACTATTGCCTTAAAAGTTGTATTGTGAGCTCATACACTACTGAGCCAAGTTCAAGATTCTGGTATTAATTTACAATGACTGTAACAACTTGGATCTAGGGTACTTAAAGGACTACTTGATGCCTTTTAGTGCTGCTTGATCACCGATGTCTTTGGGGGAGTCACTGTTACTGACGCATACAGTGCCCATGTAAACAGAGAGTTGCTTGTACGAATTACATATACGGATGCTGCTGCTGCTATCTCATCACAACAGGGAACATGAATCAGTACCAGGAAAAATACACAATTTGGCCACACTACACTCACTTGCATTTCACAGAAATTGCTTAGAAAGTACCTGCACATATGCCCCATAACTTCAATTCTAGGAGGGGTAGAGAAGTTCTTCTTTTTTAAAATGAAAGTTATGAGTCTGGGGGACCTTTCCAGAGGCAGCAGTGAAAGCCTTTATGGGGCACCATGGTGCCCATGGGTGCTGGGTTGGTAATCCCTAATTTAGTATTACTTGTGTACCAGCCCACAGTCTTCATTTTTTATAGAGGCCTCTTAAAAACACCACCACCACCTCATGGCTTTTGCATTCACCTGTTTTACAAAATATGCACACTCTTTCAGATCTGGCCTATTTAAGCAAAGTTATTACCTGCAAAGTTAGGGCTGCAATCCTGTGTGCACTTTGGAGTAAAGCCCCATTGAATTCAGAATAGACTCACTTCCAATTCAAAATACATAGAGCTGTGCTGCACAAACACTTTGATGTGGAACAATAATATTATAAAAATAGTTTTTTTCCTATGTTAACTGACTTTTCCTAACAAATCAATTTTCCAAAACAAATGTGTGTATTCATAATATACAAAACACCAGTTTTTCTTTAAAAATAACCCCCATAATGAACTTGCAACCTCAGTTTCCCTGTTGAACTTAGCATTCTGTTTTATAGTATTGTTAAGGAAACTTCATGCTGTTGCTTGCAAGTAAAAGCTAAAGTTAAGCTAAAGTTGTTAATTATAGAAATTATTTTGTTTGTTTCTTTTCCAGAGAATAAATCCTTCTGCAGAAATGGTCATGATTGACAGGATGTTTAACCAGGAAGAAAGGCAAACTCTTTCCCGGGATAAACGCCTTGCAATAGTAGATCCTGGTAGGTAACGTAACCATTTTAAATGAAAGCATCTTCGGCTGCAGTCCTATACAAATAAACCTGGGCATAAGTTCTATTGAACTCATTAGGTCTTACTTCTGAGTAGACATGTATAGACTAGCACTGTACCATACAGAGAAATGATTTTAATATTTATAACAGTGGTTTTTTTGCCATAAGTAAAATTAGAATGCAGGAAGGTTTTATATTTGTGAGTCAGACATAGAGATGCAACATCTGTAGAAACTTGGGTGCTGCAGGAAAAATACAGCTTTGTTTGGATCTGGGGAGGGGAAACCCAATCATTTTGACATCCTTGTCAAACCTAAATTTTATTTATTTATTTATTTATTTATTGCTTTAAGAACTTTAAATACATTCTGCATGATTAAAGCTGCAATGTTATACCAACCTATCTGGCAGTAAGCCCAATTAAACTCAATAGGACTTGCTTCTCTAAGTAGATATGGATAGGACTGCACTGTTAACAGTTAATATACAAAACAGTATTACATGTATAAAGTGAACATGTACCGTATATTCCGGCATATAAGACGACTGGGCGTATAAGACGACCCCCAACTTTTCCAGTTAAAATATAGTTTGGGATATACTTGCTGTATAAGAAATATGACCCAGCGTATAAGACGACCCTCGACTTTTGAGAAGATTTTCCTGGGTTAAAAAGGAGTCTTATACGCAGGAATATACAGTATATTTTAATTCATTTGCATTCACATGAGCAATTCTGTCTAGAGCAGGCATCCCCAAACTGCGGCCCTCCAGATGTTTTGGCCTACAACTCCCATGATCCCTAGCTATAAGGAACAGTGGTCAGGGATGATGGGAATTGTAGTACAAAACATCTGGAGGGCCAAAGTTTGGGGATGCCTGGTCTAGAGAGATGGAACTCCAGTCTGTTACACTTTAAGTTGACTCGACATACTTTTTTGCCAGTTTGCAAACAGAAATAAGTAAAGTTGAAAACAGAGCTAATCAACAGTGGGTTGGTGCACATCCTGGTTACCTGTAACCCCATGTGACATATCAGTAGTCAGTGCATGCTTCCTCTCTCTGGAGCAAATTCCCCTTTTCTGGTCTTAATTGTAGTTAAGGGAAACAGTGGCCTAGACCTTAACCATGGTTAACACTAACCTGAATTCCCCTTAGCTCAGGAACTGAAACCCACTAAAACCATATTTTAGTACACATGCTTTAGTTATTCTATTCAATAGTCTTCAGCTAATGGGCCTGGGACCACTGCTGGGTCCCAACAGCAATACCATACAGCTATATGGTATCAAAATTCAGAAGTTTCTGAAAGTGTGTGGGTCCTAATTCCGAAAAGATTGAAAGGTACTCCATTCCTTGTTTTTCTGTCCATGATATGTCACAATTCTTTACTAAAAAACTTGCTTTCAAATTTCAGATGGTTTTCTAGCAGACTTTTGTTGTCCATCCACACAAATTGACAAGATCGCTGATGAAACACAGTCGGCTGAAAGTGATCATCAATCTAACAAATCTTCAACGTCTCAAAACCAGACTGCTAATACCCAAATCAAAGACAGATCAAGTTCAAGCACAGCAGAGTCTTTAAATCACAACAAACTTCAAGTAGTGCCTAACAATATTATGAGTTCACAACAAGGAAACAGTTCTATTAAAAAATCAGAAAGCCTTGCAAAAGCTTTAAAATTTGAGAAAACAAGCTCCTCTCCTGAAAGCCAACATATGGCTGATTCAGAACAAAAAGTCGCTGGCAAAAATCTAGGAAAGTCAAATGAAAACTCTTTAAGTTCTGAAGATCATTCATCAAAAATCTTATCAAGTGTAGATCATGGTACGCATAATAAAACATGTCGGAACACAGTTGATTCTCACTCAGAGACAACCTATAATCATTCCCTCCAAGACAAAACTCCTCGGAGTTCTCCAAAGAATGAGGATTTGCATCCAGACAATTTGAAAGGTTCTGGGGAACCCCAAAAGGATTTGCTGCTCAATAAGAGTTTAGAGACTACATTCAAAAACATATTGGAACTGAAAAAGACTGGGAGGCAGCCACAGAGCGAAGCAACCGGCAGTGGCTCCCTAGAATTAGAATATCCAAACTTTTCGCTTATTTCTTCACAAGAAAACTGCCTGGAGAAATTTATTCCAGACCACAGCGAAGGTGTTGTAGAAACAGACTCTCTTTTAGAAGCTGCTGTAAATAGTATCTTAGAGTGTTAATAGTTACAGTACCATGGACATATTTCTCTTAGAAGTAAATGTGAATGACACCACAAGAACAGCCGGACAAATGTCAAAGGTTACCCTTTCTAAAGTAGATTCTGTTTTGTGTTTGAAAGCAATACTCATTGTGGTTACAGTGAGGTGTCCAGTAATAAACCCTTGAGAGAAAGCTGTCTGGTAGGGCCTACACATTATGATACAGCTTTGCTGATCGTTTTAACATTGCAGTTTAATGAAACTGCAGTTCACTAGGCCCTAAGTTAACAAGGTAATAATACTGACAATCACAGTCTAGTACAGTAACAGGTTTCTTAAATAAAATGTTAAGAATGTTGCATTTAATAGGAAAAGATCCATTGCCTCCGCCCACTATCACTTGATTTTGAGATTTCATATTTGGGGCTGAAAAAATGCCTATCTCTTGAGGTTTGGCACACAGAGAGAGAGAGGAATAGGAAGGAGAGAAAATGGCATCAGTGTTTACAGGGCTTTATACTTTTAAGTGCTTTTCTATGCTCAGTGAGCAGAAACAAATATCTTACATAGGAATTTGCTGTATTGAATTACACTGTACAGTTTTTGTCACTTTCAGCACTGCGTAAAATGATACATGCTAGTCTAAGAAGCTAGTAGATGGAAAATTTTATACAAAGAGGCTATAATATAGCCATAAAATTCTGTATAGACACACACACAAATGTATATATATATAAACACAGACACACACACGACACACTAGTTTCATCAAGAAGAGCTTTTGCATTTTCTAATTGGATATAGTCAAACTTAATCTGATGTGGTATAATGTTTTTCTAGACCAAGTGTCAAAAGCACTTTTATTTGGAAATCATTGTAGTAGTTTATACTTTAAGGAGATAATAGCCTTAATCTGAACAATTTAAAGGCCAGTGTTTGCTATTTGCTTATTTCTGCTTCTTGCTGTTCAAGAATGTCATCTGTAGCAGCAGTTATAGTTACCAAAATATGTACAAACCAAAGTTAATTTTCTATCCCATTAAAAAATTATAGGTTGAATTTAGAATTTGCCGTCCACAAATTTGGACTTTGCCTTCTGTTCACGGAAGGCTTTTCGTCCGGTGGAGGACCCTGATGGCGGAGGAGGCTGCAACTTTTGCAGATTCTTCCTTCCTCCGACAGTGCTCAGTACCATTTCCCAAATTGTTCCAAAGGGTTTCCTAACCCGCATCCGGAGTGGATTTTCATAGGGCTGCAGGGGAAGGGATAATCAGGAAATGTCACCTCTTCCGCATCAACCAACGGGAGAGACCGTGAATCTAAGCCTATCTCTAAAGGCATTTAATACATAATCTAGAGCCAAAGGAACCCCTTGCATGTTTGCATTTGGCTAGTTGTCATCATGACAATATAATTATTTATTCTTTAAACTCATGGCATTTCCCCATTCTTCCTGTGTGTTTGAGAAATTATTCTACCACCATCACCAGTGCTGCTAGGTACATTGTTTTGTGCCATTAGTAAGAGGGATGTGGCATGTATGCCTGCTAAAAACAAAACCCCAAGAGGTGTGTTTTTTTGTAAAGCAATCTCTCTGCAGCCTCCCCTTACAACCATATTCAAAAACTTCCTTATGGATATCGCCATAGCCTTAGAGCCCTGAGGTGCAGCAGCCTGGATCCAGTGATAACTGTGTGCATACAGAGGTTTGGAATGTAAGCATTCCCAGTGCTGCTTTTGGGGAGCTTTCTCTTCCATGCTTGTGTGGAGCTCCATGGATCTGTGTGACACAGCAAGAGTAACAAACTGTGGTTGTCAGTTGGATTGCCAGGGCGGAATTTTGCTTTCTTCGCTCCGATTTTATTGTAGCGTTAGAGCCATATTCTGCTGTTTAAGTAAACACAAAACACTACCACCAACCTTGTGTTGAAACAGAATAACTATAGAATAATAAAAGATAAATTCAGCAAAATAGTAATGCAACTTAATGTTCTGTTCACTGTAAGAAAAACGGGGGGGGGGGCTTAATTTTTTTTGTTTTTATTACCACTTTTTTGAAATGCCAGTTTTAAAATTACATATTTGTGAAAGCCCACATTCCACGAAGACAGCACAGCATTGCCATTCTGGTTCATTTTTGTAGGCATATGTCCTGTACTTGCTTTCCTATCAATGATAGTGCAGCAGTTTCCTTTCCATCAAGAGGCTGCAAAGAATAAATTCATTGAACTGTAACCATAATGAGATGTCTAAGAAAGCAGGGTGCATGTTGCACCAGTCACAGAAATCAATTGAACTAGAATCTGATGGGAAGAATGATAAATTTGACACATATTTGTAAATTTGTCTTCTTTTGGTTTTATCTCACAAAATAAAGTTTCTATCAGCTGTACAGAATATTCTGAACCTAAATACCAAAACAAAGCTTACACATTTTGAATATTTCGTGAGAGTTTACTTTTAGATAAAGGTTTAGCTGAGACATCTGAAATGCACTTCCATCATAATGTGGATTAAATTCCACCTATATTGATTCCAACATTTATGCTGGGTACCCACTGAACAAAGTTCAGCTAAATTAACCTATGGTAGCTAATGTATTTTATTTATTGAACTTGGTTTTAGAGCTCTCAATATTTTAATTGGTAATGCAGTAAAAATATTTTTGTTGTAAAAAAAAAAGGTGTGAATTTGTTACGCAGCACATGGTCCTGAATCCAGTGAAGACCATTTATTTGTGCATAACTGCTTTGTAGGATTGGTCTCTTTACTTCCTGGATGTCTTTCCATGTTGTCTAAGGTTAAAAGAAAATTTTAGTTGGCAACTATGAAAAAAAATACTGATTCAACAATGTCAGCATAAATGAACTGTTAGATTTGGGAGGCCTTACAGACTGACTTTACTGAAAGAGGATGTGTCACTTGTTGTCAGTGTGGTATGGATTTTATTTGCTTAAATACTTTCATTTGTATAGTATGTCTCACTTGAAATTGCTTTGTATACATTTTGTAAAAATATTTATAAAATGTTTTGTAAAAAAAGTATAACAAATTGCAGTTTATTTTGTTATGTTGGATAAATACTGTTAAAAGACAACACGTTGGTAAAATATATTGTTAACCCATGGATAGGAAATGTTTAGCTGGAGACTACAAATTGAAACAACCATTGCAATACAGCCAAAGATTTGGGAAAAATGTGTTATCTGTGATTGTCTTGATTTACCCAAGAGTAATAACTAGGCTATGGAAAGGGTTTCTTTTTTAGTTTCAAGTACCACAGTGGCAGTATATTTTTTATTACATTTATATCCTGGTTTTCTTCCAAAATGGTATTAAAAACGAATATATACGGGTTTCTAAGTGGATTCTCATCTAGACACTGTTCAGACCAAGCCTGTGTAACTTAATTCATAGGCTTTAGTTATTCTCCAACAGAGCTGGAAAAGGTTCAGAAATTGATCCCAGGGCTGGAGCAGCTCACCTGTGAGGAAAGGTTACAACATTTTGTACTTCAGGAAAAAGAAGAGATTAGGTGGAAACAAGACAGGTCTATAAGATTATATACAAGGTACAGAGAAAGAAAGGTTCTCTTACTGTCTGTTAATGCAAGCCATCCGATGAAACTGAATGTTGAAAGATTCAAGACAGAAAAAAAGTATCTTTTCATGCTGCATAAATGGTTGAATTTGTGGAAGATTGCAGTGATGACCACCACCTTGGATGACATTAAAAGAGGATTAGACAGATTCATGGAATAAGGATATGTTTTGCTTCTAATGTTGGGGGCATGGTATACTGAAGTATAGCAGTGGGACTCGTAAGTAGGAACCTAAGAACACAACCAGAGTTTTGTGTCAGGCTAAAGGCCCATCTAGTCCAATGTCCTGCTTTCATGGTGCCAACCCAAGGAGGGCAGAGTGCTGTTTCACTTGGTTCCTGCTTGTGGGCTTCTCATTGGCAAGTGGTTAGCCAATGCGATGACAGGATGCTGGACTAGAAAGGCCTTTGGCCGCCAGATCCAGTAGGGCTCTTTAGTCTTAGCACTTCTCATAAGCGTTGGGGAAACTCTTAAGAGTGGCTGGGGAAACCCAGTCAGATGGGCGGGATATAAATATGATGATGATAATGATGATGATGACCCATTCCTATTCTAATGCCAAGGATTTCTGCCCATGTTCCATCATTACATGCTGCTGAATACATGCTTTCTGATCTGCTATATGCCGTATTTATTTATTCTACAGCAGTCATCCCTTCACTGGTCTCAAAAGGTGAGGCAATTTGTTCTTTAGACCAAAGCACTACTTGTCTGACAACATTTCATCAACTATTTAAAAATTAACCTCATCAGCTGGGGTATGTGGAATGGCAGGTTGTGCAGTGCTCAAGGCCTTGTTGTCCACCCATCATCACCCTGGTCTTCTTAATTTTAATATTATTAATTTATTTCTTAGCCGTCCTTCGCCAAGAAGCTGCAGGGCTGCAAAATATTGTGTACAAAAACACAGTATTTAAAAACCTGAAGCAAATGGCAGTCACTGCGAAGGACCACGAGGGGCAGAATGGGGGCAGAGTGCTGTTGCGATCAGGTCCTCCTTGCAGGCTTCCCACAGGTACGTACAGGGCAGTCTTAAGCATATCCGGTGCCGTGGTGCAAAGCTCCCTCGTTTCCCAGAGTTTTCTTTAGGGAGGACGGCACTGCCGGTGGGGCTGGAGGAAGCGGGCAGCAGCTGGAGGACGGCTCCTCCGGTGGGGAAGATGCGGAGGCTGAACGTGGCGCCTCCTGGCTCAGCTGGCCACTTCATGCAGAAGTGGCCACGGCAGACGGAGGCTTCAGGTGCGGCACTGCTTCGGCGTGGCATGGCGAAGGCGGGCGAGGGCGACGAGCTGATGCCGGGAGGCGCCACGTCCAGCCTCCACCTCTTCCCTGCTGCCCTCCAGAACTTGGGAGCCCTGGCGCCCTGCGCCACTAGCCTCTATGGGTAAGACGCCCCTGGGTGTGTGATTGGTCACTGTTAGAACAGGATGCTGGACTGGATCCGGCAGGCTCCTCTTACATTATATCAACAGGAGTTGTTGACAGGCAAGACAGGCAGCTTCTCCCTGTGGAGCAGCTGGAAAAGGCAGATAATAAACAGCTGGGAAGAAACACGGCTATTAGACTTGAAATTTCACAACTCCTTATAATTTGGGAGGGAAGGAGGAGAGGGGTTGGCTGGCATACTGTTGGAGCAACAAGAAAGCAGGGAGAAAATGCCTGGGGGAGGCTGGAGCTCCCTGCTGGATGTGGGGAGAGGTGTCATGCTGCAGGCTATCCTTCACTACTGGGAAGCTGACTGGAAGGAGGGCAGAGGAACTTGGGGGCCTAGTGAGCTACAGGCCAGACCTGAAGAAGTTGGCCCTCCTCAATCCATGAAGCAGGAAAGCTAGACTTTCGGAATTTCCTGTACATATCTGGAATATTGCAGTCGGAAGCAGTGTCCGGGCAGAAATCGCTAAAATGTCAGGGAAAATCTGGACATATGGCAACCCATGTCGGCAGTGTCGTTTGGGGCAATTTCCCTTAAAAATAGATGGAAAACGTCTTTTTGAAGATGCTCACCTAATATCAATAGGCAGGGAGTTCCAGAGAATAAGTCCTGCCACATTAAAAAAATTATTGCAAGGCAGAATGAACCTCCTGTGGGGCATGAAACCATTAAAGCTCCAGGGGCCGTCTCCTCTGTTGCAATCCAGTATCAACCCTTTACACAAATATTTCGCTGTGTGATTGTGGAGCTGCAGTTACATGGGTAACTGGTATCTAGATCGCGTGCTACCACATCTTTGGGAAGACCAGTGAATTGCATCTACTGACTGATCAGTATCCTACTTGCAGCAAATTAAGTAGGGACCCAGGTGGCACTGTGGGTTAAACCACAGAGTCCAGGGCTTGCTGATCAGAAGGTCGGCGGTTCGAATCCCTGCAATGGGGTGAGCTCCCATTGCTCGGTCCCAGCTCCTGCCCACCTAGCAGTTCGAAAGCACGTCAAAAGTGCAAGTAGATAAATAGGGACCGCTTCGGCGGGAAGGTAAACGCCGTTTCCGTGCGCTGCTCTGGTTTGCCAGAAGCAGCCTTGTCATGCTGGCCACATGACCCGGAAGCTGTTTGCGGACAAATGCCGGCTCCCTCGGCCTGTAGAGCGAGATGAGCACTGCAACCCCAGAGTCAGACACGACTGGACCTGATGGTCAGGGGCCCCTTTACCTTTACCCTTTAGTCAAGAATACAGCCATTCATATGAGGAAGCCACAGAAAAATCAACTGCTTTATAGGAAGAGGTTGGGGAAGGAAATTCTGTAGAGGACCTGCAGTTAATGGAGCGTTCGCAGTGAATTCAGGATTACGCTATTGCCACCTGCTGGCAAGTGGCAGGTTGAACATCGTTCATTCTCTTTAAGAACGTTAAGTCACTTTCCAGACTGTTAATATTTTGCCGAAGGATTTCAGCACACTTTTTATGTTTGCACAATTCAAGTGGATCAAAGCGCCGTGTTGCCTGCTGCAATCAAGCCACATTAAAAACAAAAAACTGACTTTTGTGGTTTGAAATGTGATGAGGAAGTGTGGGATGAACAAAGGACTAATGGTAAGGTGTGAACAGCACACAATCAAATCAGGATGAATGCTACTTGTATAAGCAGTAAATCCTTGGAAATTTCACTTCCTCAATTTTTGCAATACAGTTCTCCAGCCAAATAATGTGTGCAAGACTGTATATGCTGAGGTAAAATGTGCCTATAAGTATGTATATTAGTGAAAATACCATACAGTACAAAAATGGATTGAATTAGGGGAAATTGCTTTGCATAAAAGCACATATCAGCAAAATTGCATACAAACTAATGTATATGAGGAGAAATCTGACTAAAATTCTTATTAATTTTTTAGCAGGAATATTTTTTTAAAAAAACATTGCTAACTGATGTGGAACTGTGGAGAACTGAACTTAAATTTGGAAAAATGAGAAATGGAGAGAAAGTGAAAAGATAAATGCTATAGGTGGCCAGTTGGATTACTGGTAAATGCTGGTTGTTTATTTGCACTCTGATGCCTTTCTGAACTAAAAATCAGGAAACAATTTGCTGTAAATCTTTACAGATTTTTGTCTGTTGAGCAAAGAGAAGATTATCTATCCATCCACAATTGATGCAGGTTTATTTGAGTTTTCAATCTTGCCACTAGAGGGAGAAACTATATTACCTTTTGACATGCTGCATACCGTAGATATAAAAATGTTGTTTCTACCAATCTTTGCCTGTTTTGAATTTTTAGAACAAGTCATTTAATATGCATTACATGTATCTGTTGTTCACTACAAAAAGTGTTGCATTCAGTACCTAATTAAAATACATCAAAAGATATATATATATATATTAACTGAACGTGCTCAGTCTGCAATAGCATAAAAAGGGCACACCCGACCTCACTCAACTCAAAGATGAACACCAATTAAGAGCAAAAATAAGAATGTTTTCACCTGGCACTAAAGTGATGGCTCCTTGATCACTGCAGACGGTGACAGCAGTCACGAAATTAAAAGACGCCTGCTTCTTGGGAGAAAAGCAATGACAAACCTAGACAGCACTTAAAAAGCAGAGACATCACCTTGCCGACAAAGGTCCGTATAGTTAAAGCTATGGTTTTCCCAGTAGTGATGTACGGAAGTGAGAGCTGGACCATAAAGAAGGCTGATCACCGAAGAATTGGTGCTGGAGGAGACTCTTGAAAGTCCCATGGATTGCAAGAAGATCAAACCTATCCATTCTGAAGGAAATCAGCCCTGAGTGCTCACTGGAAGGACAGATCGTGAAGCTGAGGCTCCAATACTTTGGCCACCTCATGAGAAGAGAAGACTCCCTTGAAAAGACCCTGATGTTGGAAAAGATGGAGGGCACAAGGAGAAGGGGACAGTGTTCTCTAAGCTACGAACATCAGTTTGACCAAACTGCAGGAGGCAGTGGAAGACAGGAGTGCCTGGCGTGCTATGGTCCATGGGGTCACGAAGAGTCGGACACGACTAAACGACTAAACAACAACAACAACAAAGTGATGGTACCAGATGCATCTCTCTGAGAAGAGCATTTCACAGTTGGGGAGCCACCACTGAAAAGGCCCAATCCTGTGTTGCTAGCTTTCGCATCTCTCTCCAAGGGAGCACACAAAGAGGGGCCTCAGATGATGAATGCAGGGTCCAGGTATTGGAGTCCTGATATAAGGCTGCAAGGTTTTATAGGAGAGCCCCACTGCCTTTTCCCACAGCTCCATGCCAGCTGCTGCCACCTCCACCTCGTCCTCCCCATCCCAACTGCCATCTTCCAGCCCCCGCGGCGGCTTCTGTCTTCGTTTCACTCCCTCCCCAAAAGCGCCCTCCGCCCCAGGCTAAATTTTGGGAAGGGAGGGGGCGCCGGAGGGACCTTTGCACCACGGCACTGGATGTGGTTAAGACAGGCCTCATGAGTACCAGTTCTGAATGAAACCAACAATTTTCACATGATTTCCTAGAATGGAATGCGGGACTTTGGTCATATATTTGGAAGCTAGTGCAGAAAGCAATGAATCCAAGTTGCATTTGGAGTGGTTTTGTGAACAAGCTGGGTCAGCCCATTCTTCCTTTCTGTCATAGATACAACAAAGTTTTCTTGCTCTCAAAAAACTGTTTGTCCATCCATGTTTTGAAAAATAATGATCAAGTGGCTGGTTTTTGTTTTTGTTTTAAACTGGCACACATTGTTTCTAAATACCTCACCAGCTATGATGGTTCCAAACTTAAATTTGCTAGCATCTCGCCACATTTCACACACTGAAGTATTTTTTCTGTGCAAGTGAACCAATTTCCCACGTATTTTACATAATTTATATTTTTATTAAGAATAACATGAAAGAATACAAAGAGCAATAATAGCTACAGCCATGGTGGTGGTGGTGATGATGATGATAATAATAATAATAATAATTTATTATTTATACCCCGCCACTCTGGGCGGCTTCCAACAGAAAAATAAAACACAACAATCTATTTAATATTAAAAGCCTCCCTGAACAGGGCTGCCTTCAGATGTCTTCTAAAAGTCTGGTAGTTGTTTTCCTCTTTGACATCTGTTGGGAGGGCGTTCCACAGGGCAGGCGCCACCACCGAGAAGGCCCTCTGCCTAGTTCCCTGCAACTTGGCTTCTCGCAATGCGGGAACCGCCAGAAGCATGCACCACTCTTGCTAGACAGTCTGCAGGCAGGTAGGGTCTGAGCCTGCATACCAGATGGAGCTAATAGACAGCTGCCCTGGACACAGAATTGACCTGCGCCTCCATGGACAGATGTGAATCCAGAATGACTCCCAGGCTGCGCACCTGGTCCTTCAGGGGCACAGTTACCCCATTCAGAACCAGGGAATCCTCCACACCTGCCCGCCTCCTGTCCCCCACGAACAGTACTTCTGTCTTGTCAGGATTCAACCTCAATCTGTTAGCCACCATTTATAAGGCTGAAAATAACAGCAGCATGTTACATTACATAACCAAGCCAAAAAAACGTGTGAGATACTGGGGGTTGAGGTTCCTTCAGGTGACAGTTAATAAAAGAAATAAACATAAACCAACCAGCAGTGAAAGTATCTTATTTTATTTTTCCATGCATCACTCTACAGTGTTGTGTAAGTTTATCAGCCAGAGCCAAGTACCATAGCCTATCAAACAGCTGAATCTTACCCAAGCACTTGTTGTGCCCATCACTGCAACTGAGGGCAGCAGACCAGTTTTGGCGTGCGGGCACAGGCCAGGTCACGTGGCACACAGAATCATGTCCCCCAGTACTCCCAATACCTCCCCACTGCTCACCAGCAGATGGCTCACTGTCTAATGGCTGGTCCGGCTGGGAGATCTGTGATTTTCCTCTCAACTTAGTTTGAAAGCTAAATGCAGTTTATGCTACAAAGAGAGGCCACTAATGTGACTGGGGGAGTTGGGGGTGGGGATTGGGAGAATTTAACCCTTTCCCCCTGCATGCTTCCTCAGTCTAAATTGCCCGGCTGAAGTGATTTGCTCCACGGGGGGGGGGGGGGATGCAAGCATCTATACCAGGCACCCCCAAACTGCGGCCCTCCAGATGTTTTGGCCTACAACTCCCATGATCCCTAGCTAACAGGATCAGTGGTCAGGGAAAATGGGAATTGTAGTCCAAAACATCTGGAGGGCCGAAGTTTGGGGATGCCTGATCTATACCATGCCTGCATTTTCACCCTACAGAGAATATGGTTTGTGTGTGTGTGAGAGAGGGGAGGGAGGTTAAATCAGGAAAATGGTGTCCCTGTGACCGTATTTAGTAAACAAACAAAAAACCACCCTGGAAAATCATTCCTAGCTCTTCCATCATAAGATGTAGTTTGCACAAGGAGAATGGGAAAGATTGAGGGCACAAGGAGAAGGGGACGGCAGAGGATGAGATGGTTGGGCAGTGTTCTCGAAGCTACGAACATGAGTCTGAGCAAACTGCGGGAGGCAGTGGAAGACAGGAGTGCCTGGCGTGCTCTGGTCCATGGGGTCATGAAGAGTCAGACACGACTAAACAACAACAAACAACAAATGGAAGGAGGACCAATGACTCAGTTTCATCTGCTTTCAGCGTGCTCATTTTCGCTCTACGTCTGTATCCAAGTGGCTCGTCAGTAACAGCAAATGTGCAAATAAACAGTAGACTTCAATTATCTGTTGCTAATTATCACTCAAATCTGATTTGCACACACTTCAAAAGAGCCCATGTCGTTCCATTTAGTTATTTGCTTCAGTCTGATGGGTCTGTAATTCAAACCAAACGTGGGTCAATCGCCAGCCGGCAATGAAAGGAATGTGTTTATCCATAACCGTATGTTTTGAACGTGTATCTGTGGTTCATGAAGTCACTGGGGAGGCAAATTTACGTCGTTCCTCAAATTGACATTGCTTGCTTGGGTCACTTGTTAAAATGGTTTAAGCAACTTTGCAGAGTGGAAGCTTTTTTTTTTTTGAGAGGCACCAGGAGAAGCAGTGGAATGTAAAACAAGCAACTGGAGTACAAACAGATCAGTCATGGGCTTCCCCACGATAGGACTCGGAAGAGGACAAGGGCTAGAGAGGGGTGTGTGTGGCTGGTTCCAGTTGGGGTGTGCACAGTGATTTCTGGAATGATCAGAGGACTTTCTGCGCAGATCTGGATTCCTTCCAGAAACAGCACATGAACTGCATTTTGTTATGAAGTTTAGGGGGAGGCAGACTCCCCATAATCCTAAATTTAGTAAAGGGTAGAATTAGGAACGCGGGTGGCACTGTGGGTTAAACCACAAAGCCTAGGGCTTGCCGATCAGAAGGTAGGCAGTTCAAATACCCGCGACGGGGTGAGCTCCAGTCGCTCGGTTCCTGCTCCTGCCAACCTAGCAGTTCGAAAGCCCATCAAAGTGCAAGTAGATAAATAGGTACCGCTACAGCGGGAAGGTAAACGGCGTTTCTGTGTGCTGCTCTGGTTCACCAGAAGCGGCTTAGTCATGCTGCCCACATGACCCGGAAGCTGTATGGTGGCTCCTTCAGCCAGTAAAGCGAGATGAGCGCCACAACCCCAGAGTTGTCCACGACTGGACCTAACAGTCAGGGGTCCCTTTACCTTTACCTAGAATTTAGCTAATACAGTGGTACCTCGTTTTCCAACGTCTCCGTTGACGAACATTTCAATTTTCGAATGCTGTAAACCCAGAAGTAAATGCTTCACTTTTCAAACATGCCTCAGAAGTCGAACATATTTTGCAGCTTCCGCTGAGTGTAAGATCCTGAGGCCTAGCTGTCAGCTATTGAGTTTTTGGTTTTCGAACAGTTCAGAACTCGAATGGTCTTCCAGAATGGATTACGTTCGAAAACCGAGGTACCACTGTATTTGGAGTATGGAGGGAAGATATTTATGATGCTCTAAAAAAAAGCAACAGTCTCGGAGTTGAATCTACTCTGACCTTGGAGCAGAGAACAGCAGGCTACAAACTGCTTGTAGAAAATACACTCTTCCCCAGTTCTCTGGGAAGGAGGAGATGGCAAACCGCTAAAATGCTGATGAACCTCAAGCAAATCATTTGCAAAATGCAGAATGTTCATTGCAACCTCGGTCTTTTAACATCAGAAAAGTATCCAATAGCTAACATACGCTATAATTTGTGGCCATGAATACCATTCCTTAGGAATATTCCTCTCATTTTTGGGTCACTGCCTGATAGCCAACTGGACTGTTTCTAAAGTCTAGCGTATTATTGTGCACACACACTAACCAGCAATGTAGCTCATGCCACCCCTTGAATTCTAGTCTGTTGTCAGTGGAATGAGTCGCAAGGGGCCAGAAATAAGGATAGCAGACAAATATGTCAGTTTTCTCAGTTTCTCATTTTTCCTGTGTTAATTACAGTTCCCCACATTCCCACATCAGTCTGCATTTTTTAAAAATTAAGTAAAAAATGCCTCATGAGGATTCATCGGCATTTTAGTGTGAATTTCTCCTAATATACATAAATCTGTATGCGATTTTGCCTAATACTCATGTTTATACAAAGCAATTTCCCTTCATATTGTTGCATGCCAACCCAATCTCTGAGCAGTGTGAGATTCCAGGGATTCCAGGCACTTACCCAGAGTTTGGTTTCCTTAGAATGAGGAACAACGGAGACTGTGGTGTCTTTATGATATATGGTTTATTTACACATATATCAAACTGGAGCCTACAATGGAGGGGCCTCCAGTATTAACACTCCAAGAAAGTCTTACTTAGTCACAACCTTGGATTCCAGCAGAAATCAGGCATGACTCTGCCTCTCCCAGCTGCCCAGCCTGCAGCTTCTAGCTTCTAACTCACATAACTCAACTCTCAACCCTGGCCTTTGTCTTTCTGTCTACCAGTGTTGAGGGAGGGAGGCCCACCCATTTTCTGTCTGGCACAGAGCCACTTTCTTTGTTACCTTAATGACACATACTTAGACAGCCATTATCTCACCAGGAAGCTAGCCTGGCTATTCCGGGAATTTAATCCATGTTGGGTTCAGGAATTAGTAGGGAAGTCAGGCATACAGTCTACCCCCCCAACTCATAACAGTTAAATGCATTTTTGTGTGTGTATTAGTCACATTAATATATGCATTTATATTCATGCTTTATCCTAGTGTCTACATTTCTCTGCACATGACTTGGCTGAAGAAGTGCACCACAAATTTCAGAGAAAGGTGAATTTCCAAGGATGGCCATGCTTTAGGTTGCAAAACATAATGTGTGTACTTTATACCCTACCCATCTGCCTGGGTTGCCCCAGCCACTCTGGGTGGCTTCCAACAATATATATACATAATAAAACATTAAATATTAAAGAAACCTTCCCTATACAGGGCTGCCTTCAGATGTCTCCAAGGTTGTAATTTACTTATCTCCTTGGCTCTGTGTGTGTGTGTGTATGTTTGGATAACTCTATACCCTCCAACATTTCTCCAATGAAAATTGGGACATCCTAAGGAAAAGTGGGACATTCCAGGATCACATCAGAAACTGGGACGGCATCTGTAAATCCAGGACTGTCCCTGGGAAATAGGGAAACTTGGAGGGTCTGGTACTGTAGGTCATATGGCTACCCTAAGAGACACAAGGAGGAAGGGGGAAAGAGCCATGAGATTTACCTTCCTCTCTCCCATTCAAGTGAAATAGGTTCTTAATTATAAACAGTGAGGCCCCAAGCAAGGGACTGAAATGAAGGGCAACTGCAGTGACCTGCAGGCAGAACCAATCAATGTGGACAGATTTAACAACATAAGCACCAAGGGCGACATGCTAGTCTTCTCCTAGACGAAGAGCAGGGATGGTGGCAGGAGAAGCTGTTATGTACATCTTGGAACACACGATGCATTTAGAATGAAAACATTTGCTTATCAGTGGAGGCACTGTAATGTCAAACATACGGTGGCCGCTTGATATTTTAACCTTACCTCCGAGCGCCTAGAAAATTAGATAGCTGGTTTTATTTAGGGCCTTCAGAGTCTGTGAACATGAAAGGTTGGGCTTAGTTAAAGTGGGACATAAGCTGCCCGACAAAGCTGAGGGGGCTGGAGAAACATGTCAGTGTTCTCTGGCTCTCTCGCTATTTATTTAGAGGAGCACCATTGGTGTAATACGGTGTTTCCCAAATTTGGGACTTGGACTACAGTTCCCATCATCCCTGGTCATGGTGCATTAGGGATGATGGGAGTTGGAGACCCAAGTTTAGGAAACCCTGGAACATTTTGTAGTGGTTTTTAAAATATCCAAGGTTAAACACAGAAGAAGGGGACAGGAAGAACGACAATGCTTCTTGCTTGCCTGGACAAAGGACAGAGAGGGATGTGTGAGGGTGAAGAAACTGCCCAAATGTACAAAGGTAAAATTCACATTTATTGGTTTGCTCACTTTGGACTCACCCACCAATGGAGTTTGGCCTTGGAACGTTACCTAGAAGGGAATGTGGGCCTCAGGCTTGAAAAGGTTCCCTACACTTGAGATAGAAGATAGATTCAGACGTAACACCAAAGCATGATTTGGCACTACACCAACAAACCCTGTCCCGGTGCAGTCCCAATCCAACCTTGGATTCCAATCCTGGATTACAGAGTTTGTACAAACCATAGTTTACCATTTCTGGTAAACTATGTATTTCAAACCAGGAAACCTGAAAGCTGATTGCTGAAGAAAAGCTAACAAACGTTGATGAGTGTCCAAGCTGGGATAAATTATTGCTCAGGGATGAAGGTGAAGATGACCATGGTTATGTAAATGGGAGAGGAGAAGAACTAAGGAACGCGGAAGTAAAGGGAGACATGATAAAATGCACAGAAGCCAAAGACCATGGCGGAGGGATCCTGCACCCCCCCATATGGAGCTCGAGCGCCGTCCGTCCAGCACACGCGCACACGCCCCCAGGCGGTTTGCTGACGGCGCTGCTTGAGCGTCGTACGGGTGGTGGCAGAGGGTGCAGCCCCGAGCGGAGGATCCTCTGCACGCAGATGGGGGGGAGTGATGGTGGCGGGGTGAGCCCCCCCCATGGGGTGCCTTCTTGTCACCCCCTCAAAGATGGCACCCAGGGCGTTCCGCTCCCCCTTCCTCTGCCCTGGCCAAAGAGTTGCAGGTAAAATGCACATGCCAGAGACATTGAGAGAGAGAGAAACCACATAAAGGTGCTTGTGGCCAATGCTAGAAGCCTCCAGGCCAAGGTTGGAGTCTTAAAGGACAGCAAAGCTATCCTAGAGACACTGATTGGAAAATAGGAATTGTTCCCTGCAAATAGGGGCAATTGGAGAATATGACAGTCATAATATGATCCTAAACAAAGGTGAAATTTAAAAGAGGTATCCCATGATAAAGACCAAGTATATCAGTATAACTGTGTTAGGAGAAAGGCTTGAATGATGCTTAGGAATTTGTGCCTTTGCCATCCACTTCTATAGAAAAGGATCCAGGCTATGCACTACTCTAGCCATGGCACTAGTATCTATTGCTTAATACTCATAATAGAAAATGAATGCTGGAAAACTCCATGTAACAAGCTCTAGCGTTACTAAGCCCTTTCTTAAGCTGAAATTCCTCCTGCCTAGGGATGAACTATTGAACTCTTCTAACATTTCTGGAAACCTGGATTTAGAAAAACTCGGGCTTTCTCCCAAGATGTTTATACCTGCATGCAGATAGGCACGTTAAGATGCTACAGGGTGCCTATATTCGGAGGATAAGTTCAATGACAGCTGCTTTTTTTTTTGGCATTACCATAGCTGCCAAGTTCTCCCTTTTTTTTTAAGGGAAATTCCCTTATGCTGAATAGGCTTCCTCGCGAGAAAAGGGAAAACTTGGCAGCTATGTGCATTACGGAGAAACAAGCAGTTCCCCAACTGACGCTTCATACTATCAAAAAACATTTTTTCCTTGTTACCACTTCCATAGAGATCAAATGAGAACCATGTTGCTTTGCGGTAGGCACCAGGGATGAGTGATTTCTCCAGCAGGATCCCTTGCTGAAATAAAGGGAGTAAAACAGGGGTGGAGAGCCTCTGGTTTGTTGGGTGCGATAAGCAGAGACTTGCTAGATCCTGTTCTCACAGTGGCCAACCAGATGCCAACAGGAAAACTAGAGAACTTGCTTCACTTGCGATTCCCAGCAACTGGTATTCAGAGGCTTATTAGGGCTGATGAAAATTCTAATTCCCATCAAACCCAGCCAGCACGGGATAATGGGCATTGTAGTCCAACAACAACGGAAGGCCTCCAACACCGAGTGAAGATTTGATTTGATTGATTATATATTTCTGTGCCGCTTTTCATTTGAACGAATCTCAACGCAGCTTGCAAATAATAAATAACAGTATCCAACCTATCCATTCTTAAGGAAATCAGCCCTGAGTGCTCACTGGAAGGACAGATCGTGAAGCTGAGGCTCCAATACTTTGGCCACCTCATGAGAAGAGAAGACTCCCTGGAAAAGACCCTGATGTTGGGGAAGATGGAGGGCACAAGGAGAAGGGGACGACAGAGGACGAGATGGTTGGACAGTGTTCTCAAAGCTACGAACATGAGTTTGACCAAACTGTGGGAGGCAGTGGAAGACAGGAGTGCCTGGCGTGCTCTGGTCCATGGGGTCACGAAGAGTCGGACACGACTAAATGACTAAACAACAACAACAATATAACAAAACATGGTAAAGGTAAAGGACCCCAGTCAAAGGCGACTATGGGGTTGTGGGGCTCAGGTTGCTTTCAGGCAGAGGGAGCCGGTGTTTGTCCACAGACAGCTTTCCGGGTCATGTGGCTAGCATGACTAAACCGCTTCTGGTGCAACAGAACTCCGTGACAGAAACCAGAGCGCACGGAAACACCATTTACCTTCCTGTCGCAGCGGTACCTATTTATCTACTTGCACTGGTGTGCTTTCGAACTGCTAGGTTGGTGGGAGCTGGGACAGAGCAACCGAAGCTCACTCCGTTGTGGGGATTCAAACCGCTGAGCTTCCGATTGTCAAGTCCAAGAGGCTCAGTGGTTTAGACCACAGTGCCACCCGCTTAAAAACTTGACATCACAAGTACAGCAAAGATCGTATAAAATAATTGACAAATCACCAACAAAACAATAATAATCTATTAATCTGACACTGTTCAGAAAACAGCAACTAAAAATTAAGATAAACATCATAATTGCAGCAAAAGTCACAATATATAATAAATCAATATACCATTTATAATCTATAATAATAATAATAATAATAATAATAATAATAATAATATATTTGTACCCCCACCCGTCTGGCTGGGTCTCCCCAGTCACTCTGGGGGGGGGGGTTCCAACAAAAATTTAAAATACATTAAAATGTCACACATTAAAAACTTCCCTTCAGATGTCTTCTAAATGTCAGGTAGTTATTTATCTCTTTGACATCCAATGGGAGGGCATTCCACAGGGCGGGTGCCACTACCGAGAAGGCCCTCTGCCTGGTTCCCTGTTAGCTTTGCTTCTCGCAGCGAGGGAACCTCCAGAAGGCCCTCAGCACTGGACCTCAGTGTCCGGGCAGAGTGACGGAGGTGGAGAGGCTCCTTCAGGTATACTGGACCGAGGCCGTTTAGGGCTTTAAAGGTCAGCACCAACACTTTGAATTGTGCTCGGAAACGTACTGGGAGCCAATGCAAGTCTTTCAAGACTGGTGTTATGTGGTCTTGGCGGCTGCTCCCAATCACCAGTCTAGCTGCCACATTCTGGATTAGTTGTAGTTTCTGAGTCACCTTCAAGGGTAGCCCCACGTAGAGCGCATTGCAGTAGTCCAAGCGGGAGATAACTAGAGCATGCACCACTCTTGCTAGACAGTCTGCAGGCAGGTAGGGTCTCAGCCTGCATACCAGATGGAGCTGATAGACAGCTGCCCTGGACACAGAATTGACCTGCACCTCCATGGATAGCTGTGAGTCCAAAAGGACTCCCAGGCTGTGCACCTGGTCCTTCAGGGGCACAGTTACCCCATTCAGGACCAGGGAGTCCCCCACACCTGCCCGCCTCCTGTCCCCCACAAACAGTACTTCTGTCTTGTCAGGATTCAACCTCAATCCCAAAGAAAGATTGTACATTCTTTTTGTATGCCACAACAGCAGCCAGATTACTAATAGCCAAATTTTGGAAACTGCAAGGGATGCCTACTATAAATGACTGGCAGACGAAAATGTTGGACTACATGGAACTCGCTGAGATGACTGGAAGGATCCGCGGCCAGAAGGAGGAGAAAGTGGAAGAAGATTGGCAGAAATTTAGAGAGTATCTGAAGAAACATTGTAATATTTAACTCAGTGTTTCTCAACCAGTGTGCCTCCAGATGTTTTGGGACTACAACTCCCATCATCCCTAGCTAGCAAGACCAGTGGTCAGGAATGATGGGAGTTGTAGTCCCAAAACATCTGGAGGCACACTGGTTGAGAAACACTGATTTAACTTACCTTTAAGGAAGTATAGTTAGGTTTTCGGTAAAGCATAAGATTTAATTTCTGGTAGAATGGTGTTAGATCTTCTTTTTATTTTAGTTCAAGACTTTAGAAGAGGAACCTGCTAAGTGTGATAAATGGACAATGTAGCTCAGAGGGGGGGGGACTGAGGGAAGTCCCAATATAATGAAAGTAACAATGTGATGAATTGTGAAATTTTTTATGTTTTGTTTGTGTGTTGAGTTTTGTTTGTCTATAAAATTTAATAAAAATCATTAAAAAATAATAATAAATGAGCTCGCAGCCAGTTGACTTGTCTTGGCGTCCAGGCTGCTGCTCGTTGAAGTCTTGAAGCAGAGGGCATCGGTTGGCGGGGCGTGGAGGATAAGATGCAAGAAGCAAAAACATCCCTGCGTTCCTGGACAGCTCCCTGTATTTTCAGAGATTTATCATACAAGAAAAGTTGTTAGTGGATTTTTGCCCCCAAATCTCTGATTTCCTCCCCGCAAAGGTGATGCCTTGTTAAAAGGCCAGGGCTTATTGATTTCAAAGCCAGAAGGTAGAGTTGAATGAATAATGAACAGCAGCTGCTGGAAACACTTTGTGGCAGCCTTGGGACTGTCTTTCCCTATGTTGCAATTACACTTTGACTGACCTCCAAGAATAACGAACAAGAGTGCCCAACTGGATCATAAGCTCCGTGTCTGTGTTGTCCAGAGTAGGTGTAATGTTTCACATCCACGGGGTCCTCTGTGTCAGTCGAACATTATACCACGGTACACCCGCCAGGCTTGCAAAGCTAACTCTCAATCCTTTATTTTTATGTTCTGATTCAGCATTGCTTTGCAAGCTGCGCTGAAAGTGCAGATAAGATTTTCCATCTCCGAAGAAGAATGCTCTCTCTTATTCTCTGAAGGCAACAGCGTGTGTGTTAGTTGTTTATGGCCTGACTAAGAGCAGGTGCTTTCTAGTTTACAGCAAGCAGGGAAATCACGTTACTTGGGGATTGCGAGGAGATTGTGGATGGCGGTGGTGGGAAATCTCTGCTTTATATATTATTGTCGTGGAGTGCCAAAGTAAGCTCAAGCCCTCAGGATTTCATCCATAACTCCTGTCGATCTGAATGGCAATTTGATCTGTCTGTTTTTAATGGGGCGTGAAATGCTATGTCAGCTCCGTTCTCCAGGTTTATACATGAAGCTGAAGCAAACCTAACAACTTAGACAACCACTGGTTTGGTGTTTACATTCCCTCTATCTCTCCCACTTATGTATATTTGTGCATATCTGATGAATGGGCTCCAATCTAGCAAAGCTTAAAAAAAGAAAAAAGGTAAAGGACCCCTGACAGTTAAGTCCAGTCGCAGACGACTCTGGGGTTGCGGTGCTCATCTCGCTTTACAGGTCGAGGGAGCCAACATTTTTCCAGGTCATGTGGCCAGCATGACTAAGCCGCTTCTGGCGCAATGGAACACCGAAACCAGAGCAGCGCACCGAAACGCCGTGCCACAAAGCTTACGCCACAAGAAATCTATGAGTTCACGGTGATGCGAAGCTGCTTTTTTTGTCTGGTGCTGGGAAAGCCCATGACTCGGGGGCCCCCGGTCATGAGACTTCCCCAGGGGTCAGTTGTAAGCTGGAACCAGACCTCTTCTACACCTTCCCCTTTTAAAGGGAGGAACTACATAGGAATTAAATCCAGAATGCACCTGCCAGACTGGTGACTGGGAGTGGCTGCCGGGACCATGTAACACTGGTTTCAAATGAACTACTGTCATAGGCTCCCAGTACGTTTTCATGCACAATCCAAAGTGTTGGTGTTAAAGCCCTAAACGGCTCCAGCCCTGTATACCTGAACTGTGGGATGGAACACTGGGGCAGACAAGTCACAACAGTTCCTAGAGTGTCCACTAACAGGAACTTACCTGGAGGGACACCTGATTAAGTTCCTGTTCCTAAAGACATGCAAATGAGATGGACTAGCTGGGACAAAAGCCTCTAGCCAGCAGCCATTCTCTCTCTTAGCCTTCTCTCCTTTGATGGGAACACATCTCCAGAGAATCTCCAGTTAGGATGGTTCTCCATCTTGGCCTGCAGCCAAGACAGAGACCAAATGGAGCCTTACTTTACCAAGTAGTCTCCACATGTATATATCTGTAACTTTTCTAAGCAAGCCTGCTTTTCTGAGATTATGCTGTTAACTCAGGATGAAACTGTAAGTAAACTCTATCCTATTTTATAAACACTGTTGTGTATTTCTTTTAAGAGGGACAAAGGGGACTTTGCCGGGAAGTATAATATTGTACAGGTTTTAGCAAACCTGAGCGCACACGCTTTGCTGCGAACAAAAGGGGAATGTCACTCTGCTGATATTGGAAGCTTGCTAACACAAGCTTGGATAGGATCTATCTAATAATATATCCTAATCCACATCCCTAACATTCCCACACGAAGGAGCGTCTCTACCCCCATCGTTCAGCCCAGACCCTGAGGCCCAACTCTGAGGGCCTTCCGGTGGTTGCCTCACTGTGAGAAGTTACAGGATATGAGGCTCCCAAGTTTTCCTGAGGGAAGCCATGGCAGCTCCACTGGGATCAAATAGATAAAACTGTACGGCACAGAAACCTGCATGGTTTGGAAACATTTCCAGATATTGACTCTGATCTTGGAGCTAATCACTCAACAAAGGCTTTGCAGTGAGTGACCGCCTTGAGTGGTTGCAGGACTGCAGCGAGAGGGTCTTAAGCGCTGGTATCGGCAAAGAGGAATGAACGACACACCTCATTTCTGCCGTTGCAGCACTTTAAACAGCAAGAGGCAATTTCTCAAATAAGCAGATTTCAAGTCCTTCAGGGCCTTATAAGTTATGGCCAAGTAACAACACAGAGCATTCCATCCAGAAACCTATTGGCAGTCGCAGCAGATCCCCGGGTACTTTTGCAAAATATTCTTTGCACACAAGTCAGTTTAATGAGCGGGAGGCTGCCTTTTTTCTTTTTGGCACCAGATCCAATTTCTTCAAGGTTTCGGTACCTAGCTTCTTGCACAGGCCATTGCTTTAATCCAGCTGCAAGGTGCCAAAGGCATGGTTAGCTGAAGCTACGCTTCTCCACCAGGGAAGGAAAGACCTTAATTGCAGATTTCTGGAGCAGCCTGCCTTCCCCTTGAGGCCTTGGAGCTCATTCTTAAAGCCATTCCAGCCTATAGCAGTTGTAGTTGTTCTTCAGTTCATGCTAATGTCCTGCTATTGCAAGGGTGGGCAACATTTTTCAGGCCAAAGGCCACATTCCCACCAGGGCATCCTTCTAGGGACCATGTGCCAGGGTAGGTGGGGCCAGAGGCAAAAGTGGGCAGGGCAATGCATGCAAATTTAACTTAGGCCTACACAAACTCCCACACCTCTTTTCATAGGTGGCAAGTCCCTGGGGCCCTGGGGCCCCAAGCACCCACAAAATTCTCCATGAAGAGGCCGGGCATCCACAAATTCCGGTGCTAGGAATGGCACACTGCATGGCACCCGCAGTCTCAGTTGCAGGTGGACATGACATGACTCTAATTTTTGGTTTGGTTTTTGGCAGAATTTAGGCCACAATTTTATTGATTACAAATCAAGTGAGTGGTTGCATAGGCTCTGGTTCAAAAGCTACCTACGGTAGCGCTGACTCTGGGCAGCAACCGTGAGTCAGCCTGGGGCGGGAGCCTTCAGATGACTGAGCCCGGGTCCACCCAGATGTGCTCTGAACTCTGGGTCAGGGCACAACCTCGATTGGGGAAGACCAACCATGAGTCCTAGGATTCCTTTTACAGGAATACCCATGCATAGGGATGGCTAGGAATCCTGCCACCCCTATCAACTGGAACCAGAGCCTATTCACCAACCTTACAAGTTGTGGCGATTTGCTACGTGGCAGGCGAAACCCAAGTAGCACCAGCCAATCAGCCAAATGGGGAAAATTCCTGCCGTGCCCCTGTCCCAACGACAGGCAACACACGACGGCATAGCAAGGTCAAGCGCAAGCCCTGAAATTAGGGAGAGGTGGGCGGGTGTTCCGATGCACTGTGACCCGAAAAGAGGATCTCGAGGGTCACGTGCAGCAGTTAAATAGTGGTCCCTCTGACTCTTATGACTGGCATGCCCTTCGCCCAGTTGCTCACTGTCAGAGGGACCACCAATAGGGTGTTGTGGCTGCTCCAATTGTCCCCGCCCCAACACCTAGGCCTGATTGCCGGGTGCCCCCCCTGTCTCCAGGGAAGCAGACAGTTATTCAAGGTCATTCAAGGTTACATTGCAGCAAGGCAACTAGGCATAGCTGTCAACCCTCCCCCCCTTTTTTGCGGGAAACTCCCTTATTCCAAGCCACAGCTGTCAGCCTTCCCTTTTTTTTTGGCTGGAAATTCCCTTATTCCAGCGCCGTTTCCCGCTGCTATCCTGGATTGTTAGATATACCATAGACTGTCCCTGGGACAGTTGAGGCTGCTGCTGATCCCTTATTTTCAAATCTCAAAGTTGACAGCTGTGCAACTAGGAATCACAGAATCATAGAGTTGGAAGAGACCACAAGGTCCAACCCCCTGCCAAGCAGGAAACACCATCAAAGCATTCTTGACATATGCCTGTCAAGCCTCTGCTTAAAGACCTCCAAAGAAGGAGACTCCACCACACTCCTTGGTAGCAAATTCCACTGCCGAACAGCTCTTACTGTCAGGAAGTTCTTCCTAATGTTTAGGTGGAATCTTCTTTCTTGTAGTTTGAATCCATTGCTCCGTGTCCGCTTCTCTGGAGCAGCAGAAAACAACCTTTCGCCCTCCTCTATATGACATCCTTTTATATATTTGAACATGGCTATCACATCACCCCTTAACCTTCTCTTCTCCAGGCTAAACATACCCAGCTCCCTAAGCCATTCCTCATAAGGCAAGTAAGGAAGGTACTTAGTATGGTATATTCACAAACATATGCATTTTAAATGCCCCACTTTCTGATAATGTACACATTTTGGGTTCGAGAACCACATAACAAAAATAAAAAAAGCATGAATTTTGGTGAAAAGCTAGATTTCAGTCCTTGCGCTTTTTCGAGAAGTGCGATCGACACAGCTTCATGTTAAATGTGATCCGAACTGAATTCTTCTTCTTCTTCTTCTTCTTCTTCTTCTTCTTCTTCTTCTTCTTCTTCTTCTTCTTCTTCTTCTTCTTCTTCTTCTTCCTCTTCCTCTTCCTCTTCCTCTTCCTCTTCCTCTTCCTACAGAATGCTATCTGTCTTGGTTGCTGCCTGCCTATTTTAGTGTGAATCATGCCTATTTTATTTCAAACTACACCCAAAGCTATGCTTAAAGAACCCACATTAATTTCCTCTAGAGCCTTATGAAAAAAATATATATCAAGGGTGAGGCAGAGTTGTGGTGACAGACCTTTTCAACATGTTGGGAGAAAAAACTTCTGGTCACACATGGCAGGCAGATCCTACGTGTACACACGGGATATACAGAGCCGAGCTTGTTCATTAACTTTCCCTTTGCGAATGTGCTGGCCAGATAACTTTGCTGGTCACACTTAATGTACCATCACATGCCAGGTGGGGAGTGGGGGGTCAAATACTAGCAACATCCAGCTGCAGTTCAGGCTGGATTTCAATAAGGCTTCAAACCTGACCATGAAATCCTAATATTTTGGGGCGTTATAAATCTCTGCTGTCTCGCATGCCGCATGAAGCACTCATAAAATGGGAAAGCTGATTCTGTTGACTGGTGCACGACACGGCTAGGAGTTTTGGAGATCATTCCCACCTTCTCAGCGTTAGCCTTAATAATGCAATCCTAAAGCAACTGTTTGAGACAAAAACAACCAAGCCATTGTATGTCAGGGATTGATAAGATAAGCTCCTTGCTCAGCAAGATCTAAGAGAATGCAGATAGCCAGGGAAAGTCTAGAAAACAGCTCTCAGCTTGAGATGATTATGGAATCATGCAAGTGCATGTAAATGAAAATGTAAATGAAAGTTTCCCTAGGTCAACAGATGGTTCGAGAATATTGTTGTTGTTGTTTAGTAATTTAGTCGTGTCCGACTCTTCGTGACCCCATGGACCAGAGCATGCCAGGCATTCCTGTCTTCCACTGCCTCCCGCAGTTTGGTCAGCTTTGAGAACACTGTCCAACCATCTTGTCCTCTGTCGTCCCCTTCTCCTTGTGCCCTCAATCTTTCCCAACATCAGGGTCTTTTCCAGGGAGTCTTCTCTTCTCATGAGGTGGCCAAAGTATTGGAGCCTCAGCTCGAGAATATTAGATGCTTGAAATGTTAGGAGCCTAGTTTATCGAGGTTAGTAGATGATTTGAGAATATTGGGTACAAGAAACTGATGAAAAATGAGTGGCACACACTATGCTATCCCAGAGGGATAGTATTATAGGGCTCTCTCATGCTACCCAAGGGGGGTAATAAACAAGAAAGCACCGAGCTCCGTCTATGAAGCTCTCATGCCTTTGTGTCCTCATATTCAATTGAAAACAGTAGCTGTTTTCAGATATTCTTATGAATACCTGAAGAGAGCAGCTTGTGGGTATAGATAATAGGGCTGGTTCCAAGTTGCTGTCTCCCCCTAAAGTGCTCTGTGGGAGATTCCTCCTATGTCATTGGGTTCCCCCATTCACACTAGGGCCCCCCTTCCATTCATTTGCTTACACATCTGCCCTGGGACAATGTGCTCACTTAAAACAGCGGACAGCTGACAGAGGCTGGGTCTGAGAAACCACCCACCATTTAAAGTGCCCATAATGCCCTGGTGCTATACTGTACATTGGTCACGCTCTGGGAAATTCAAAATGGCGACAGATTAGCTGCCACAGCGAGGGAACAAATCAAGTAGGTCTCCCAGGGTATGTGGACCCTGAAGGATGCTCTATGATGCAAAATATTGCTGCTGGCCCAGAATGTTGGTTGTTATTATCATTCTTACTTATTAAATTTGTATACCACCCTTCATCTGTGGATCTCAGGGCAGTTCATAACATAAAAATACAAGATAAAAACGTGAAGTATGTCATGAGAGCAAAAAAAACTACAAACCCACTCGCTTCCACAAACACATTTAAAAGAAAATAAAAAAATTCCTTCAGTAGCACCAACTAAGTTTTTATTTTGGTATGAGCTTTCGTGTGCATGCACACTTCGTCAGATACACTGAAACAGTCTGTTTCTGTATCTGACGAAGTGTATCTGACGAAGTGTGCATGCAGACGAAAGCTCATACCAAAATAAAAACTTAGTTGGTCTTTAACGTGCTACTGAAGGAATTTTTTTTTATTTTGTTTCGACTCAGACCAACACGGCTACTTACCTGTAACTACATTTAAAAGAGTATAGGGTGTTATTCAGTCAAAGGCCTGATTGAAGAGGGACATTTTCACCTGGGGCCTAAAGGCGTATAATGAAGGTGCCAACTGAACGTCCCTGGGGAGAGCATTCCACAAACAAGGAGCCACTGCAGAAAAGGCCCGTTCTCATGTTGTCACCCTCCGGACATCTTGTGGAGGAGGCACAGGAAGATGTGTGAAGAAAGCCTTTCTTGCACACAGTTGTACATACATATAAGCAGAGCCCTGAGGGATCAGGGCAACCACCCATCAAGCCCACCATCCTGTTCTCCCATTGGCTAACTGGATGCCTATGGGAAGCCAGCAAGCAGGAACCAAGCACAACAACACTGTCTTGAGATTCTCAGTAGCTGGTATTTAGAGACATACAGCTTCTGACTGTGGAAGCAGAAGCAGGGGGTCTCTTTACATATTAATAGTAAACACAGCTAGGTTGAGGGTAGAGACTAACTTCTGCAATGTTCTCCTGCATTGTCCATTATCCTCAGTGAATAGGGTTAGGGCAATAGATGGTATTTAACACCAGTAAAACTTGCTAAGATTTACCATAATCAAGACAATAAGTGTTGGAAATGTAAAAAGGCGGAAGGAACATTCTATCACATGTGGTGGACTTGCCCACTAGTTAAGGATTTCTGGGAAAAGATTTATAATGAGTTGAAAAAGGTGCTGAAAAACACTTTTATTAAGAAACCAGAATCCTTTCTATTGGGCATAGTAGGAAAAGAATTGCCTATGAAAGATGTAAATTTGTTCTTATATGCCACAACTGCAGCCAGAATATTGTTAGCAAAGTATTGGAAGACACAGAAGATACCTACAGTGGAAGAATGGCAAATAAAGATGCTGGATTATATGGAACTTGCTGACCTGACTGGAAGACTACGTGACCGGGGAGAGGAGAAGGTGGAAGAGGAATGGAAGAATTTTTGAATCTATTATTAAAAATATTGTAGAATTGATGTATGAGGAGAATTATAAGCAATTGTGAAGTTGCAGGTTAAGAAATTAAGCGAGATATAATTGAAAATAGGTTAGAATAGTACAATGAGTGGTAAAATTGAGAAAAGGGTGTTATATTTAGATTTAGATAATAAGATATCGAATTTGCCAAGAATGTTATGCAATGAACCGTTAGAAGGGGGACTCGGGGAAGTCCCTTACTAAAATGAGGAAAAATGAAATGTATATGTGGTTGGTTTTTTTTTTCATTTTTGTATTTTTGAATATCGATGTTATAACAATGTATAATTATATGGATGTTAGTTTTTTCTTTTTATAAAATTTAATAAAAATTATCTTAAAAAAAGAATAGGGTTAGGGCAAAGCAAGAAGAGGAAAGTTTGGGTTGATCCAGGGATGTGTCGGTTTTGTGTGACAAAATTAAAAAATCGCTCTCAGATTATTTAGCAGCTTTAAAACTAGGCATGCTCAGTCCACCCAACGTGCTAGTTAGCATAACGATCCTGTTCTTGGAAGCACTGAGAAATTATAACAGGCCAAACTCCACTGCTCTCTAAACGTTTTAGAAGATTACATCTGTCTTTGCTGCCAGCTGAAAGACGAATTCGGTTTTCAGCCAATTAGAAGAATGGATCGGTTGACCAATTAAATCATTAACTTTATTTTGAAGTAATAATAATTCCCATTTGAGATAACTGAAATGTGTAGAGGAAAATTGGATTAAAAGGGTCAAATGGCAAGCTGCCATCAGCCAGTTCTTTCCCCTCGGATGTGTAGATATTCCCAGCCTTGAATTTAGGACAAAACATGATGTCTTTTTATTACTTTCCTCTGCTTTACAGATAAAACTTCAAAACAGAAAACAACAAAAGAAAGCGGGAATATCACATATCTGTAGGTTATGCTTTTCTTCTTCTTCCTGTGACTGTAAGCAGCTGTCTTGACTCTACTCACACTGCTTTTGGCAACTGAAAGTCTTCTTACAAATTCATTTGCAGCAATAATAAATGAATTAACCGTATACTGGTGTGCTTTTAAAGTTTTCTGCAGGTTATATGCCACTGAGAGGTGCTAATAAATCAAACTGGGAGGGAAGGAACAAAGCAGTTACGTGCAAGTGTGCTCTCAATCGAAACCGTGGTTGTTTTTACTCTCCCCCGGCAATCTTGCTGCTGTAGGAACCAGAACAAGGCCATGGTTTGTCTTAGTGCCACATCTGAACTTGGGTTGTCCATTTTCCTCCCCCAGACAAACTGCCACAAATGGTAAATCAAGAACAAAACCATGAGCTTGAGTTTGGACATAATGAGCCTAACCATGGCTTACGCCTGGGTTGAGTGGGAGTACCTGGACCTGGGGAGCAGTGAAGTAGCTGCTGCACTCATCCACATTCATGCTTGGCCATCTTTTGGCTTAGTGTTATGTGTGAACTGGGCTACTGTAGAGGAAAATCGCAAATGCCCACCGCTGGCCAACAAATGAAAGCTTATTCTCCTTGCCTAACATGGAGGGGTGCACTGGAGCTGGTTCATTGCGGTGAATGGAACAACGGCCACCAACCTCAGTCTGCCCTCGTTAAGGTTATAAGTTTAATGTACATAAAATCTTAAGATTTCTCAGTACATTCAAATATATTTCAAAAAGGCTGGTATTGCTTGGTCTCCTGACTCAACTTGTGAGTTTGAAACATGAGAAGGTGTTTGTGTATAATCAGGGGAAATTATAGCAGCTAGTTAAGCCTGCCTGCTTGGTCTCTTTGTCTGTATTAAAACTGCAGGTTTTTACACAATCCTGCCAATGTCTCAATCTGTTTACAGTTTGTTTGTAAATACTCAATAAACCATTTCCATTCTTTTCTAAAAAGTTTGTTGTCTTGATTTCTTATTCTTCCAGGAAGTTTTTGCCATTTCTGCATACTCCATTAGTTTCTATATCCATTATTCTTTTGTCGGGACCTCCTCATCCTTCCACTTTGGGGCAAATAACATTATTGCAGCTGTAAATAAATTTCTATACTGTTTAGGTAGTTCTAATCCCATAATTCCCAAGAGAAAAGCTTCTGGGTTTTTTAAATGAATGTTATCTTAAACATCTTTTTCATTTCATTATATATCATTTCCCAGTAAGCTTTAACCTTATTGTAAGACCACCACATGTGAAAAAGGTGCCTTCTTTCTCTTTACAACACTCATTTGACTTTGATTTATACATTTTTGCCAATCTACTAGGTGTTTACAGTAGGTACCATCTATCTAGCATCTTCATATAATTTTCTCTTAAACCATAACATGCTGTAATTTTTATATCCATATTCCATAATTGTTCCCATGCTTCCAATTCAATATTATGACCAGTTTCAATTGCCCATTGTATCCTTGAAGATTTCACTTGTTCATCTTTTGACTCCAATTCCAATAACATCTTGTACATCTTGGACCAGGGGTCAGCAACCTTTTCCAGCTGTTGGCTGGTCCACTGTCCCTCAGACCATGTGGTGGGCTGGACTATATTTTTTTGGGGAAAAAATGAACGGATTCCTATGCCCCACAAATAACCCACAGATCCATTTTAAATAAAAGCACACATTTTAAACACACACTGATTCCTGGACCATCCATGGGCCGGATTGAGAAGGTGATTGGGCCGCATCCGGCCCCTGGGCCTTAGGTTGCCTTCCCCTGCTTTAGACATTACTTTAACATTACAATTTAACAGGTTTCGCTCTAATTGTGATCGTTGTTCCCCAAACCCCCGCTTCCTTTCCTTTTTAAATATTTCATTCAAATGATATTGTAACCATGTTGTTAACATTCCTGGTAAATCCTTAAACTCTTTTAACTTAAATTCTCCACCCTCCTTTCTTAGCAAATTTCTGTAAGTCACCCAACTTTCTGTCAATTTTTTCTTTTTCACCGCTATGGCTTCTAAAGATGAAAGCCAAAGAGGTGTTTTAATTTCCAATAAATTTTTATATTTGTCGCATAATCTATACATTTCCCCCCTAATTATATGGTTTGTGAAACCTTTATGTACTTTCACCTTTACATACCACAAATAAGCATGCCAACCAAAAATATTATCATGACCTTCCAAATCTAAAATATACAGATTCTTCAATAGCAACCCATTCCTTCAACCAGCACAGACAACATGCTTCATAATATAATCTCATACCGGCAGGGAGAAGCAACCTATCTCTTTCATGTCTATCAGTATTTTACATTTTATTCTTGGTTTCCCCCCTTGCCAGATATATAGAAGGAGGAGAGATTCAACATAGGTTCAGTGCTGGGAGTCCTCTCCAGCCTGAATGCATTTCAATGATACGCAAACAATAAGACAAAACCACTGTGACAACTCCCTGAAATGAGATGTATTGTGAAGACAACTTAAAACTAATGACTATTCAAATATATATATATGTCTCCCGAACTTATGTAGATAAGAAGGAAATTAAACTTTTTCTAAGTGACCTATAAATCAAATAACCTGACGAGATGCCAGCTATATACTCTCGTTTCACTGGAAATATCTTCCTCAGAAGGAAAAGGCTTTTTAGTTTGGTTTTTAATATCTTAATGTTTAAACTTACTCAGACTAGAGTAATGAACTCTACAAAAACTCTACAAAAGGTTGAATTAAACAGAGCAGTCGGGGAAATTTTCCCAAAGAAAGCTAAAATTGTTTTAATGTAAGGTTAGATAACCTCCAAAGATTATTAATCAATAAAAAACATTTTCTTGCAACATTAAACTAATGGCTGTGCAAGTTTACTAAAGCTAAGGTGTTCTAGTGGACATATCTCAAAGTTTAAACCACAAGCTGCATCAGCCTTCTAAAATAAAGGTGTTCAAACAAAATGTTTGCGTATCATTTGTTCCCGTGATTGTCTGAATGCATTTCAAAGCATTTCACAGAGCAACAGAAGGAAGCTTATAAAGTCAGCATAATATATTGCAGAATCACCAAACCCCTGTGCGCAACAAACCTTCATAGACATTTGTTTCAACGGTAGTTTTAAAATCCTAAGTAGATCGAAAAAGCTGTATAAATAATGTTAATCTATTTCCACTCCTAGCTCTTGCTTAAGCATTTTATAGGAGCTGGATAATTTTTTATTTTTTATTTATTTTTGGCATGGAAAAGCACCAACCTTTCCCACCCCTCCCACCCCAAAAAAGTGGGATCCAGACCTTGGCGGTTTTCTGTTTCTGTGTGTGCTCCGTGCCTTGGAACGACATCTGCTAGCAGTTAATTTGCAAAACGGGGAGAATGTCACCGCAAAACGTAGGCTTTGTTTTAAAATAAACACTAGAAAAATATTACTTGGGCAAAGAATAAATGTGCATCAGAGAAAGAAGGTGGGTGGCGGCTGCCCACAAACCGGATGGTCTTCATAACAGTTCAAAGCAATTGGCGTATATTGGTGGAGACCGCCGCTCTGGCCCTTGTGGAGGAAAGGGGCTGCCGGAGCCAGCAGCCTCTAAACCAGGAGTTGTTCTCTCCGCACCATCAGCTTTCTTTTAAGAATGTCCTGATCACCTGACTGTTTCCCTGGGCAGAAATGCTGAAGGAAAAACATACCACAGTGCCAATCCCCGTCTCACCCCAAGTGCTCGTCAGCAGGAAAAGCAGCCCCCCCCATTGCTAATGGTCGCAGAAACATGGCCGGCACAGCGTGCCAGTAATAGAGAGAGTGAAGGGAGAAGTCCGCAAACAGGTCTCGTCTTCCTGCTATGGGTTGGCTGGATTTGCCAGCAGAAAGGGAAGAGTGGATAAAATGGCTGGCTGTTTTGGTGGGTGTTTGGCACTCTCATCCGACATCCCTGTAGGTAGATTAGTTTATTTTATTTATAACACCTCTATCCCACTTTTCCTGCAAGGAGCGCAAGTTTACTAAGGTTCCCTCAGAGTAGACCCATTGAAATTAATGCATCTAGCTTAGGGTTGACTTGAGTGCAACTGAGTTGAATATTGCCCCATGGTTAGGAATGCTGATGCCCTGACCCAGGAAATGTTTACATAGGACTCCTAGCCAAACAAAGGCCTACAGCATGCATCCCCAAACTGTGGCCCTCCAGATGTTTTGGCCTACAACTCCCATGATCCCTAGCTAAGAGGACCAGTGGTCAGGGATGATGGGAATTATAGTCCAAAGCATCTGGAGGGCCTGGCCTACAGGATAGGGAATTCCACATATTGTCAAGTCTTCCAGTTAACTGGCTAAAGGTCTTGGCAAATGATCAAGCTTCTGGTCCTGTTTATGCCAGCACCTATTCCATTGCATACTAGTTAATCAACTCCTTCCTTTTGTCTGATTTTTTCTTTTTACAAAAGGAAAGGAATGAAGGAGAAATCTGGTGTTTTTGTACAAGGCCACCCATTTTGCATCGCTCTCAATGCCACATTTTTAAGCTACTTGTCTTGACCACATTAATATTATAAAATATGATCTAATATATTGTATAACTTAACTGCCAATGTGTCTCCACGGCAGATAAATAGAACTATTCTGGCTTCTTTGGGTGGGTGGGGGGAAATGCAACAAATAACTAGTAAAATTTGAAGGTAACATTCTTGCTCAAACCTTAAGAGGATTTGGCAGAAGCAGAAATCCAAAGAAATGCATCTCTCTGTTGGAAACCAGTGGGAATTTTGCCACTGACCCCAAAGGAGCCAGGATTTCATTCCAAGAATACATGTATAAAAATTCTATTTCCAGATTCTCAGGGGCCTCAAGAGGCTTTATGATAATTCTTGTGGTTCAAATCAAGTGAGATCCTCAAACACTGATGAAAGGGGATTTGACAAATGCTTGCTAAGCTTGCTTAATATCAATGTGATAATCCCTTTGGTCCTGTTTTGGAGGAAAACAAACTCTTGTTTCCCACAATCGCACAACATCACTATGTGTGTGGGGAAATGCCACAACACCGAGCAAACTTAGAAAGGGTTTTGCTTAGAATCCATAAGGAAATAAGAAACACATGACTGGATTTGACCAAAGGCCCACCTTATCCAGCCCTTTGACTACAACTCCCATCAGCCAAAGCCAACCTATTGCCTGGAAGTGATGGGAATGGGAGGCTATGCAACACATTCCTGCTTAAAATTCATCTAGGCCATCCATCTTCTCAGTTAAAGGCAAAGCTGTTTTAGGAAAGAAAGTAATCAAAACACAGTGTATGACAGGATAGGCGCTGATGGTGGCTTATGCTGTGTTTACACAAAAACACATTACAGTGGTCCCTCAACTTACAAATTACTCGACATCCGTAGGTTTTGACTTACGAATGGGACAAATGGCCGCACGGTTATGAATTTTTCTACATCCGAACGGAAACGGTTGGTGGCTTTATATGCGGTTTTTTCGACTTACAAATTTTTACATGCGGTTTTTTCGACTTACAAATTTTCTGAATATTTTTTCCCTCTAGGAAGCCGCGTTTCGACTTACGTACTTTTCGACCTACGAATGTGCATTCGGAACGGATTAAGTTTGTAAGTCGAGGGACCACTGTGTATTAATTTTGCAAATGATTTGCAATATTGCAGTTTTCAACAACAAAGCAATTACTGTATTGCATTTTACGCGTTGTCAATTCTTTTGATCATCTTGTCATTGTTATTGCGACTTCCACTGACCTCTTATTTCTCGGTCTGATACGATAAAGTTGCTATAAGGCAATTTTATCAGATCTCTTTTGCATGGCAGACATTTTGCTTGAAATGTCCTGCAAAAGATGGCTCAGACACAGAACGAAAGATCATCAGCCCCTCTCCTCTCTCTTTCCTTGCAGTGTCTATGACAACAGTGTCTCATACCAAATGTAAAACAGACTGTGAAAAAGACTTTGTTTGTTTTTGTAACACAGAAAAATCTTCAGTAGAAGTTAGAAGGTACAGTGTGCACACAGTTTTATACTGTGTCAGGCGTATCTTTCTCGTTTTCTGCCACGTGATCCTCTAAACTGGAGCTTTCAGAGACTGAACCTAAGCCCTTCCACATAGAATGCACCTGCTGTACAACTGAGCTATCCCTTCAGCTGAGTTTCTGATGCTGTAGTTAAAATCAAAAAGGCTCCTGAACTGACTATCATGTTCCCCAGGGTTTTTTCCCCAGCAGGATCACACTGGAACTTAGTTCCGGCACCTCTCAGTTGGGCGCCATCGCCATTCTAAGAGAACAAGGGAGGTGTTCATGGTGAGTTCCGGCACCTCTTTTTCTAGAAAAATAGCACTGATGTTTCCCATGATTCTGATCTCCCTGCAGTAATCTAATCTGCTATATTTACCATTCTTCCCCTGCAGAATTCAAGAGTGATTTACCTATGGTTTCTGGGCTGTCTGCAAGCTGTTTACAAAACAGAACTAATTCAGTTGGAAAGAACAACAGAAGTTCATCTAAAAACACATCCCCCCCCCCGTGTTTATAGAATAAAGATATTACCTGATTTTTTAAAATGTTGCTTCGGAATTCCTAAACAATTATTTGCCTGCTATAACTGAAATAGTCACTAGATGGCACTGTCAACACACGGAAATACAATTCCCCAGGCCTGGAGGGTCAAAGCAGGATTAAATGCGCAATTTCATTTTAGGTTATTCATTTTTCTCTTCTATGGGCCCAACTAGATAATGTGATGTTCAGTGTCCCCCCCCCCCCAAATGAATTTAATGTGCAGATAGAAATAGCCATTGATGGATAGTGGAGAGAAATCTAGACAAAGTCAGGTGTGGAGAGGGGAGTTTAGCCGCCGGTCCTCCGACAATCCCAATGAAAATCACGCCTCACTGATGTTGAGAGGAAGGCTTCCATCTGTGCCAGGATGGTGAGGCTTAGCCAGAAGGCCAGGGAAAATATGCCCCAACCATATGAGGCAAAAGAGGGAATTCCTGGATTATGGTAAAGATCAACAACTGGAGTCTGCCCCACCGTTAGGCAGAGTGAGGCTGCTGCCTCAGGCAACAGATGTTGAGAGGCAGACAGTGGAAAGTGTTGTGTGAGCCATGCAGCCTACCTGGAGGGCTCTGTCCATTGCTAGTGTTGAAGCAAGAGTCAGCTGCCAGTTGGACTGGTTTTTGCACGTGGAATGGGGGAAGTGCCATCTGGGAAGAGAGCCAGTGTGGTTAAGAGCGGTAGTCTTGTAATCTGGTGAACTGGGTTTGCGTCCCCGCTTCTCCACATGTAGCTGCTGGGTGACCTTGGACTAGTCACACTTCTCAGCCTCACTTACCTCACAGAGTGTTTGTTGTGGGGGAGGAAGGGAAAGGAGAATGTTAGCCACTTTGAGACTCCTTAGGGTAGTGATAAAGTGGGATATCAAATCCAAACTCTTCTTCTTCATCATCTTGTTCTTTGCCTTGGGCAGCAAAGTACCTTGGCTGGGCCCTGTCAGGAACCGGGAAATCACAGCACGCAAACATGTCAAGAGTACTGTATTTTTCAGTGTATAACCCCCCCCCCCAATGTATCAGACGACCCCTATTTTTTAGGACCGGAACAAAAAAACTTTTTGGGGAAAATTGCCCAGAGCTGTTGAGCTTTTTTTTTTTTGGGGGGGGGGGGGTCACCGCCGCCAATTGATCTACAGCCTGCATGCCACTGCAAATTGCACAGATCGCCGCGGCCACAAATTGTCTGCGCGCTCATCGCAAAAAGCCCACTTGACTGCTTGACGGAACCACAGGCGATTGCACGCCTCGTCACTGCCGTAAATCAATGTCAAATTGCTGAAGCCACAGCCAGTTGTCACCAGGCCTTGACGCAGCAACCAACCAAACGCCCAATTGCCGCTGCCAATCTCCTGCTGTCTGCCACAGCCAATCACCCATCCCCCCTCTGCTATCCGTGTATAAGACGACCCACAATACATGCCAATTTTTTCTAAGGAAAAAAATATCGTCTTATACACAGAAAAATACGGCACTTGTTCTCTAGGAACAAGTTGCTAAAGAGGGAATGCTTGCCAAAAGGGAGGATGTCGTTTGCAGGTTGTTTTTTTTTAATTGCAGGCCACCACTATGGATAAAGGGGAAAATTGATAATAATAGAATTATTATTCTCCTTGTGGAACGCCCTTGGAAGTCAAGGAGATAAATAACTATACAGCTTTTAGAAGACATCCGAAAGCAGCTCTGTATTGGAAAGTTGTCAACGTTTGATCTTTATTATGTTTTTATACGTGTTGTAAGCTGCCCAGAGTGGATGGGGCAACCCAGTCAGGTGGGCAGGATGCAAATGAAATAATAATAACAATACAGTTTGCATTTAAAGGCAAATTTACCTGATTCTTTCCCAAACAGTGCATGGGCTGAAACATAAACTTGCACCTCTCCAAATTTAGCCATGCAGTTCTCCACATTACGAAATATATAGATGCATATATTTGTGAAAGAACATGCAAAACTGTATTTTCTTAGAGGAAATTGCTTTGCAGAAAAGGTGTACATTATGAAAGAAATGCAGTAAAATGCTGATGGGTTTTATTGAAGATTTTTTTTAAAAAATCAAACTGATATGGAAATTTGAAGAAATACAGTAAAGGAAACAGACAGATTTGCCCATCCTTGGAGATGCCCCTTGCAAAATAATAAAGAAAAGTGGTTGTAAAGAAAAGTGTCCCTCTGAAATCTGAGTGCTTCTACTCTTTAGGATACAACACAGAAATGGCTTTTCTGTAGGACGCTTCAAATTGCATGGAGCAACCCTGTTTAACCTTGATCTCCTTACAGACCATATTGACTGATTTCCATAGCGTTTATATATCACACTTTTCTCCCATCAGGGAGCTTTGTGCAGGAGGCATAGGACTCCTCAGCAGCCGTCCGTCTAAGCACTGATCAGACACAGCCCTCTTTCCTCAAATTTCTACATACACTTAGCTATATTTATTCATTTGGAAGGTTTTTATCCTGCCTTTCCTCAAACAGAGTTCAAGGCAGCTGGCAAACTGATAACGAAAGCCTCCCTGATACCGTCTTAGAATAAAAGATGCAAAGCAACAAAACTAGAGCAGAAGAAATAAAGATGACACGAAAAGAAATCCCTTTAAAATAAAAGCCAGCAGAGCCCAAAACACACAAGACCCCAAACCGGTTTTTTTAAAAAGGAAAGGTTTTCACCGTGTGCTGAAATATCAGTACTTGGGGGTGGGTACAAGGTGGGTCTTGAGACATAAAATTGAGAGAGGCAGAGAACCCATCACTTCTCGGGGATGTCTAAAAAGCTCTAAACACCAGGTACTTTATATCTGAATGTTTTTCTAGCAAGCTACAGCAAAGTTTTCGCAACGTATACCCCCCCCCCCGGGACCATGGGCTCTTCCAGATGGTAAAACTGCATTAAATTGGTACTGGGGTGGGGGGTGGGGTATGTGACCGCATTTTGTTGAGGATGACATCACAGGAATGCTGAGAAAGACTTGCATGTGTGAGTAGCACCCAATCCACAACAAACAGCTGTATAGAAGTTGAAACTGGTGTGCAAAAGAAAGCCCAAACCCTTTTCAAAGCCAGCATTTCAGATGGAGCAGAAGCTTAATAGTGGAATGACCTTTTTTTTGGTTCAATTAATGAAGAAACATTTGGTTTCTTTCTTTCTGTAGTCTGTCGAACCCATTGAGGATAATGTTCGCTGGGCTGTTGTTTTGTCGTTGATGTCAAACACATTTGGCTCATTGCTTGGTGCTGCAGCACTAGCGACAGGGTGGAAAATTGGATTCTCACCGAAACGCAAATCTACCTAATCAGCAATTTCTGAAACAATACATGAACCTTCGAAACCCACCATTCTCTGAATTTTGCAGTGGGGTTCTCCAGTCAAGTAATGTGTCCAAAAATGCATATAACCTGGTCAAGTGTGCATAGAAATGCATATGACAGTGAAAATAATATATCAAAGTGCATTATAGTAGGGGAGCATCGCCTGGTAACAAAAAAAGGTGTACATTATACAAGCATGTGTATATTAGGAGAAATTCACAAAACGATTTGGAAATGTGGCGAACTGAACTTAATGCTGGGGAAAGGAGAAACTGAGCAAAACCAAAACTGACAAATTTGTCCTTCCTGACACAACACCCATGCTTTTCAAAGGCAATTAGGAATATTTAAGCCATGTTTTCTGTTGGAAAGTAAATTTTATGTTGAGGGTGGGTGGGTGGGAAAGAGAGAGTACATTGATTCCTGGGGAAAAGCATAGCAGGTTAAAGAAAGGGACAGTTGTTTCTTTATAAGGTAGACTCAGGGGCTGCCTCACTCTAGCATGTTAACATATGATCAAAATCTAATGCTGACAGTTTTAAACACCTGCAATTGGCCTATGGTTGACCTCCCTCCCCCCATTTGTTTAATCATTTGCCTTGTCTCCAGGACAGCCTGTCGAAATGGAAGATTGGGACTTTTCACTGAAAGGCTCCTGTCATTAGCTGCTAAGACTTATGCGTGACAGTCTGCCCATCACATAATATGCAGACAGATGACAGCCACTTAGCTCTTTTATGTCATGAGAGAAGCCCAAAATTGCCCATAAATGAGGAAGAAAGCCATTATTTAATCAATCAAAATTGTGTCAATTGGCTGAAATTTGTCTCCAGTATAAACAAATGGAATGTTTCTTTTCTTTTCTTTTCTTTCTTTCTTTCTTTCTTTCTTTCTTTCTTTCTTTCTTTCTTTCTTTCTTTCTTTCTTTCCCCTTTTACTTTTTGGCACTCTGGGAAAACACAGCTAAATTACTTGCAGATCGAGCCGTCCGAAAACAACGTAGGAAGTGAACCGGGAGTCCGAGCCATTAAAAATAATTGCGGAGATTATGCTGAATCACTCCTTTGTACAGTGTGTGCATGCACCTTCTCTCTCCATAGAGGGAGAAATATCAATAGCTACTCTTCTGAGTATGAACATGTGTTGGCTGGGGGCAGGGGTGGTACCATGATGCCTGACCATGGGTCAAGACAAAGGCCTGTGGAGGCCAACCAGTCTTATGATCCACGCTGGCGAACCAGATGTCAGTGGGAAGCCCACACTAACAGGAAATGAACACAACAGTCCTCACCTGCTTAAGCAACAACACTCATAGCCTGAACATGGGAAATAGAAGGAAGCAGTGCTGTTTGTCTAGGGAAAGGGGTGCTGGAGCTCACCAGGAACATCTCCCTTTTTCTCTTTGTAGTCAGAGGGCTGATTGGGATGGGCCCTTGGTCAAATCCAGCTATGTTTCCAACAAACCTGACTGGACAAGAGTCGTCAAGCTCATGCAAAGACATTTCAAAGAGTAGAAGGCATAAATTCTGCTGGCCTGGGGTGGCCCAATGTCAGCAGGGTGTTCTCTTATAATGGCAATGGAACCCACCTGAGAGGTGCCGGAATTGAGGTCTGGAGCGAGTTCCGGCTGGAAAAAAAGCCCTGGAAGGAACGGTATGTGAAGAGTCAGCGGAGTGCTAAAGAAGTTAACAGTTAAGAGTGATATTTTTTTTGTTACTCCAGAATGGATGGAACTGAAAGCAGCAGTGTCAACAGGGCCGTCTTAAGCATATCTGGCGCCATGGTGCGGAGATCCCTCCGGCTCCCCCCCGTTTCCCAGCGCGGCTGTCTGGCAGGCGCAGCGCGGCGCCCCCTGGTGCCCCGGCGCCTTGCGCCACTCAGCCTTGCCTTAGGGCCGGCCCTGTGTGCCAAGTATTCTTGAAGGACTTGCTTAATTACACAGCTTTTACAGGGCTCCCAGATAATTGCAGCATTCATTTCATTATTGCCAAATTCAGTTATAGCAGCTGAACTCTTTTCAGTTTGCTCTGCGGCAGCACAGTGTGTTTAGTCCCCAGAGTACGTTTTCTGGAATATTTTTAATATACATATTTTGGCCGGCCCTGCTAGACTGTCTGTAAACACAGTTGGGATTACAGCTGAACTGAAGCCTTGGCTAGGAAATATGATAAATTTCAGCTGATGATTCAGTAAGGAATTGCTCATGAAAACAATCCTCGACCGTGTATATTGCTTCAAGGAAGAAAGCTAGTGCATCAAAGCCTCTCTTGGTGCTTTGATAGGTTCGAATATCATACCGGAGTGAAAAATTGATCATTCCAGAGTGAAAAATTGATCACTGGAGATGTAGGGGAGAGATTCAGCAGAGATTAAGGTTGGGTTCAGCCAATGTAATGAATGAATCCCAGGAATAAAGTCTCTCATCAATCACAGGAAGCTAGGATTTATTCGTAGAAGCACAGTTCCTAATATTTCCAATGGCTTGGGAATCTTTCTCAGTGGGAACCTGTTTGCCGACAAACTTTGACAAATAAACTGAGTGAAATGCACAAGAGGGAGAGCCAACTCTGTTTGTGTAGCTTGTAGCTTCCCCCCTCCCTGTCGACGATGTTGCTATGCTGGGGGAGAAAAGTGAAACGAAACAGTAGACTTGTCATTTAAGGATTTGGCTAGAGCTGTTGACAAGCTCCTCTCCTTGAAGACAATGTGGCCCTGTGCCTGAGTCACATGCTATAAAAGCTTCCCACTGAGGTCCTAACATGCTAAATGCATTGCTGTCAATCATGTCAGAGTTTTTGCTTTTTGCTTATTTAATACAAGCACCCTCCATTTTGGGGTGGGGGTGGCAACCACAGCACAAAGAGAAAGCAGGTGAATGAAGAAGCCCTTCTTGAACTGGGCTACTTCAGAAATCAGCCAGGCAGTGGGGGCTGGTGCCCTTTGGGATTGGCAGGACCGAAGGCAGGGAACCCAAACAGAGAGTGGAGCCAGAGCCAATGACAGGCAGAGCCACTTAACTCTGGTCCCCATCCCCTGCGTCCTTCTCCTTGCTAAGTGTAGGAATGGATTTAGATACCAGGAGAGGGTACCATTATACCTCTAGATACGAATGCTGCGGGTTGTGTACAACACGAGTTACATACATGCCGAACCTGGAAGTAATGGAACGGGTTACTACTGGGTTCAGCAATTGGTGCATGTGCAGACGCGCCGAGTGATGTCACTCGCATGTGCAGAAGCGCCGAATCATGTGGGGAGCACGTGCAGATTCGGTGCTTCAGGTTAAGTACTGCTCTGGATGCGTACTGGGCTCCGGAACGGATCCCTTTCGCATCCAGAGGTACCACTGTATATTGTTTAGTTATTATCCTCCTTTTTTCACATTTGTGAGACCAGCAGAGTACCATCCTTTGCAGCTTAAACTTGGGAGCTAAAACAAGATTGATTTAATCTTCTGCAAACAACAATCCAGGAAGCTTTAAGGCAGACTGGGTTTTCCTGGTAACGCCCCTTTTCTACCCCTTAAAAACAATAATGACATAGATTTTTAAATAAAAATAAACATAGCATTTATTTATGTAATCTAGGTCTTGAAGCATTAGTTATAGTAGCAAAAGGAAGGCAAATTTCAAACTACTGTATTATTTAAGTTACAAAAGTAAGTTAAAAAATGGTCAGACATGCATGTGTCGTCAGCTTGGAAGCATGATGAAGAACAGAAAGGCTGCCCAAACAGGGAAGAAGTCTGAAGTGTTACGGCTTCCGGCCAAGGCAGACAAAGGAAGTGATCTCACCCAGTTCTCTCTAGCAAATTAACAGGAAAGCTCTGTGAGCCTCAGTCCCTTCATGTGCCTATCTGGCAAAACATGAATTGTTGGCTTGACTGCAATAATGTCCCACATTAAGTTCTGCAAGGGAAACATGGAGACCAAAGAGACAACATGGAGACTGCTCACAGAGGGCCACTTCCTGAACTGGTTGTAAGTAAGAAGGCAGGCAGGTGGGAGGAAAAGACAGAAATTGAGCAATTAACACAGCTAAAATTTTTCCTCCAAAATTTTCCTCCAAAATTAAATATCTTGGGATTTGGCTAACACCAAAAAATATTAATCTTTATCAAGTTGTTGTTGTTGTTTAGTCGTTTAGTCGTGTCCGACTCTTTGTGACCCCATGGACCATAGCACGCCAGGCACTCCTGTCTTGCACTGCCTCCCGCAATTTGGTCAAACTCATGTTCGTAGCTTCGAGAACACTGTCCAACCATCTTGTCCTCTATCGTCCCCTTCTCCTAGTGCCCTCAATCTTTCCCAACATCAGGGTCTTTTCCAAGGATTCTTCTCTTCTCATGAGGTGGCCAAAGTATTGGAGCCTCAGCTTCACGATCTGTCCTTCCAGGGAGCACTCAGGGCTGATTTCCTTAAGAATGGATAGGTTTGATCTTCTAGCAGTCCATGGGACTCTCAAAAGTCTCCTCCAGCACCATAATTCAAAAGCATCAATTCTTCGGCGATCAGCCTTCTTTATGGTCCAGCTCTCACTTCCATACATCACTACTGGGAAAACCATAGCTTTAACTATATGGACCTTTGTCGGCAAGGTGATGTCTCTGCTTTTTAAGATGCTGTCTAGGTTTGTCATTGCTTTTCTCCCAAGAAGCAGGCGTCTTTTAATTTCGTGACTGCTGTCACCATCTGCAGTGATCAAGGAGATAACTACATAAAAAAGATAACTACATAAAAACATGGGAGCAAATAAGAAGGAATATGGTGATCTGGAACAGACTAAAACTGTCTTTTTGGGGACGTATCTCGGCAATTAAGATGAGCGCCTTACCGAAACTTATGTTTCTGTTTCAAAATATACCAATTCTAGGAGGTACAAAATGTTTAACATCTTGGCAGAAAGAAATTTCGAAATTCATATGGCAGGGAGCAAGACCAAGAATCAAACACACTCTCCTTATTGATATTCAAGAGAGGGGTGGGTTTGGCCTATCCGATCTTAAAATATACTATGAAGCCGCGTGCTTTTCATGGATAAGAGACTGGTTCTTGCTCCAAAGAGCGGACCTCCTAGACATAGAACGATACGATTTAAGATTCGGCTGGCTCGCCTACTTGAATTATGACAAGAACAAAGTTCATAAAGGATTTACCAACCACATAATAAGAGGCTCCCTGTTCAAGGTGTGGGTTAAAGATAGGGATTATTGGAACCAAAAACACCATTGTGGATATTCCCCGTGGAGGCCAAGGTGGTTAAAAAAAAGAATATGGTAGGAAATTGGATAACCTATAGAGCATTGTTGGTGAGTGAAGAAGGCCAATTTAAACTAAGGACATATGAAGAAATAAAAAACAACCTAATGAGTTGGCTGGAGTACCATCAGTTAAATGAAACTTTTAAACAAGATAAAAAGAAGGGATTTAATTTACAACCTACCAGACTGGAAAAAGACCTGCTGGATAATAACAACAAGATTATATCCAAAATGTACCACCTCCTACTTGACTGGGAAGTCAAGGAAGAGGCGGTGAAGGAAGTTATGATAAAATGGGTCCAGGATATCGGCCGCACGATAATGATTGATGAGTGGGAAACCCTCTGGAAGAACAACATGAGATTTACAGTGTCGTGCTCCATCAAAGAAAATATGTTCAAAATGTTTTACCGCTGGTATCTCACACCTGCCAAACTCTCCAAAATGTACAAGAGTATATTGGATCGATGTTGGAGGTGTTGGGAAGCGAGAGGGGATTTTATGCACATGTGGTGGGGATGCCGCATGGTTAAAGATTTCTGGAATATAGTATATGAAGAAATGAAAAAGATTTTCAGATCAACTTTCCAAAAAAGACCAGAGGCTTTTCTGTTGGGAATCCTGAGCAAAGATATACCTGCTAAATACAGGGAGATCTTCTTATATGCGTCAGCCGCGGCCCGGTTACTAATAGCGGCCAGGTGGAAAGGGGACATCGTCCCAACACTCAAAGAGTGGCAAAATAAATTGTTAGATATGGTAGATTTGGCTCAACTAACAGACAACTTAAGGGGAATCACAAAACAGGCGTTTGCTAAAAAATGGGACGTGTTTAGGAGATACCTGCAAGAGAATAATAGTTATAATGTAATTTCCATGGCAGCCTTAGAATGACTGGCTTTATAATGCAATATTAGAGCGTACAAGAGTTGTTGGTATGATTGGATTTATTGACGTACAAAAGAGATTATAAGAAGACGAAGAGGAAAGTATGTATTTTGCAAAAAAAAAAGATGAGATGCGCTACGGGAGGTGATGGGAAGTCAACAGTTTATTAATAGTATAATTTAATTTGTTATCTTTGTTTGATGATTAACCTTTATCTGAGCTACTTGATTTCTGATTTATTGTTCTATTAGTTTGAAATATTTGTTTTGTTTGTCTTGTTTTAAATTTCAATAAAGCTTCTGATAAAAAAAGAAGGTAGGCATGTGAGGATAGTCTGAGTTTGGTGGGGCAGTGCCCCATTTTCCCTAGCTGACCAGCCTCCACTGCCGACGGGGCTTTGCACACTTAATTTTTTCACCATGTAGAAATGACCACAAACTATTCGCTGGTCACAGACAAAAGCAACATGCTAGAGGAGAGGAGACTAGTCTACATCCTTTTCTTGGGCATTCTAGCTAGGTAGGAAATCCTTCTGCCGGTGGGGGTGTTCAATCATGCAATCAGTCACCTATGTTCCACAGTGGCACAGTCCAAGGTGAGCTGTGCCAATTTAGTCTTCTGGGTGTGTAGATGAGCTCCTAGGCTGGCCTTCTAATTTTTAGAGCTCTGGCAATTGAAGAAAAGAGCACATACCCTTCTAACGCTTCATGTGTTTCCAGTTCTTAAAACACTTGCATTTCAAAACTTCCATGCGGTTTGAGAAAACACACAAGTGGGCTGTGAAATGAATGGAACGAAAGGGTGGCAAGATGAACAAAGCCACTGACAGGCAAGACAAGAGAATTTCAGTTTTCACTTTTGGAAGAACACCTGCAAATTTAATGAATAGCCCCACTCCTTAATTTTTTTTTTTATAAAAAAGATCTGGGAATAAGAAACGTGCAAATCTGCCTGGTGAAAAGTTCACAAGGGAGGGTGTAGTTGGCAGCTGCAAGGGAATGTTAATGCATTCTCCCCCCCTCCCAGGGGGAAGTAAGGAGGAGGTCTGCCAAATCCATGATGGATCCTTTAGATCTCTCCACACAGCAAGGCTTCCCCCAATTTAAGGCAGCCCACCCTTGAGGCCTCACGTCAGAGTCAGCATATTTCTGGATATAAAAAACTGGACAGGACTCCCTTCTGAGCCTGTCAGCACCTCTCCTGCATTCGCTCCACAGGGATGCAGTTGAATGACACGAAGCACTCTGCTCGCCTCTAAAGGTTTGGTCCATTGACTTCCTGTCTCATTCATCCCTTGTCCGACTAGAGGCGTTTGAAGCCACAATTTCAGATGTTCTCACAGTGCCAAAGAACGGTTCTTCCCAAGCCGTTCCTTTTTATATTTCGGTGGCGCTGTGGGTTAAACCACAGAGTCTAGGGCTTGCTGATCAGAAGATCGGCGGTTCGAATCCCTGCAATGGGGTGAACTCCCGTTGCTCGGTCCCAGCTCCTGCCCACCTAGCAGTTCGAAAGCACATCAAAGTGCAAGTAGATAAACAGGGACCGCTCCGGCGGGAAGGTAAACGGCATTTCCGGGCGCTGTTCTGGTTCGCCAGAAGCAGCTTTGTCATGCTGGCCACATGACCCGGAAGCTGTCTGCGGACAAACGGCGGCTCCCTCGGCCTATAGAGCGAGATGATCGCCGCAACCCCAGAGTCGGACACGACTGGACCTGATGGTCAGGGGCCCTTTTACCCTTTGGATTATATGATACTGGTTTTTATTATTACTGTTTTTATTGTTTTGACTTTGTGTTTCCGTATACCGCTTTTCCATTTTTTCTTTAAAAAATAAGTAGCTTAGAATTGCTTCTAAAAAAAATCAATGAATTTACTTCTTAATCAAATTCTGATGTTATAATGAGCTTCCTGTTGGACCAGCAACCTAGGACAGCCTGATGCTCTCCAGATCTTGTTGGACTGCAACTTCTGTTCCTCTAGACTACTCTAGATGATGGGAGTTGGAGTCCCAACAATGTCTGAAGGGTACCAGGTTGAAGAAGGCTGATTTAAGATATCTCAGGGGTTGCCACTTCATCTTTGAGCCTGCCTGGGTGCTTCTGCCTTGGGGCCCACAGCTCTGACAGAATCAGGGTTGGCAGTCCCAGAGGGACCAGGAGGAAAACGAAGAAGCAGCAGATGTGGAGACGGGGGGTTGGAAGGCTGGAACCCAGTGTTGGAGGACAGAGGTCCTCCCCTTGTGCCTATGATGTCAATGAGGGAGAAGGAGCAGAGGCAGATTTAGGGCAAGGTGCCTCAGGGGGGCGCTGCAACTGTGATGTAGAATGGAAAGTGAGAGGTGGGGGCACGCCAGATTTTGGTGTTGCATAGGGTGCTGTTGAATTTGAGACCCCAAGGTCTGCCAACGGAAGCAGATGAAGAAGAAGAGTTTGGATTTGATATCCTGCTTTATCACTACCCGAAGGAGTCTCAAAGTGGCTAACATTCTCCTTTCCCTTCCTCCCCCACAACAAACACTCTGTGAGGTGAGTGGGGCTGAGAGACTTCAAAGAAGTGTGACTAACACAAGGTCACCCAGCAGCTGCATGTGGAGGAGCGGAGACATGAACCCGGGTCCCCAGATTACGAGTCTACCGCTCTTAACTACTACACCACACTGGCTCTCAGATATGCTGAGAAACAGATCTGCTGTTTCTCTCCTCCACCCCTTTGGTGGAACCTCATGAAGGTCAGGGGGCAGACTGCCACCAGTTGTAGGGAGGGACTGAGCAGGAGATGGTGGCAACGGAACTTGAATCAGAGAAACAAGGCATAGCCTTGCTACTGAGAACCAGGAGCTTCCTTTGATCAGACACACTAGTCCCAACAATGTGTATGTGTGTGTAGCAGATTCGTAGGGCGAGAGACTCCTGTGAGTTACCTCGTCTTGTTCCATCTTCAGAAGCTTGACGGCAGGGACGTGTCAACTGTTGGTACATCTTCGTAGCTTCTATTCAGTTATAAACATCTTGCCTTGCTCTTGTGCCTTGGAATCTTGACTTCTAGACCCTGTGCTTGCTGCTGAGCCTGAACCATTATTAGCCTGAATAAAGAGATCTTCCTTATTTAGAAATGAGTCAATGTTCTGGTGTTTTGGGACAGGAGCCTGACAGCTCCACTCAACAACTCAAGCCATCTGAAGCGAGGTGGCTGGGGATGTAGGGCAGGGCTTTTTCAGCAGAGGCCCCTATCCTGCACATCTCACAATTTTCCTTTAGATGAATAGCTAAAACATTTTTGCTTACTGTAGTTGTTGCTCACTGGTTCCCGGCTGTTTCATGTTTTCCCCTACCTCTTTTCATTTTTGTTTTATGTCGCAGGTTTTAAGAGAGTTGCCTCAAGCCTTTCTCAACAGAATGGATGTGCAATATATATTGTTTTTCAACCCAAATCTCTCTCTCTCTCTCTCTCTCTCTCTCTCTCTCTCTCTCTCTCTCTCTCTCTCTCTCTCTCTCTCTCTCTCTCTCTCACACACACACACACACACACACACACACACACACGTCCTATAGCTATAGCAGTAAATCTATATATTATTGATGTCTGGCCCTGCTATTTCGAACATTAGATTATGCTCTAATGTGCTGTCACATGAGATGAATTTATTAAGCTGCAGTGCTGTGGGGCCAGTTGTTTACAAATTGCACATGTTTTTGGTATTGCTTAGATTAGGCACCGGCAATGAAGTCAGCTAACAGGGTCTTGATCAAGATTTTCCATGGTTTTCTCCAAGCAAATGTCAATTGGAGGAGTGAAAAATTAGTTTCACTCTACTGAGATTTATTGAACCATAGAATTTCAAGAATATGAACGGATAAGCCAAATATCTGACATCCATAAGTAGCGCCAGAGGGAGCAGTGAGGTTGGGACACGCACCCCCCCTCCGAACAAGTAATTTGCCTTCCTACTATGCATAAGGGGGAGAGAAGTAGGTATACCATTCGCCACATGAAAAATGGCAGGTGGTGTATCACTTTTAGGATTGCTCTCACCTTTAAGATTCACCTCATGCAAGAGTCCGGGTACAGTCCTTGGTTTCTCCAGGTAGGCCAGGGAAGGACTCCTCTCTGAAATTCTGGGGGGCAGTTGCCAGTTCGTTTAGACAACACTTGATCGGCTGATGGTCTCATGCCAAGCTCTGGTAAATTGAAGCACCAGGAGAATTGAAAAGAGATTTGCCTGTCACCAGAAAGACATCATGATCAGGCAAGCTCCCCTGAGGGAGAATGCTCCAAAGTCAGGGCATTGCCTGTATGTTTTCCTTAAGGGTGCACACAGCAACTGGAAAAGGCCAATTTGGATGAGGAAAATGGTGTGGGAAGAAATGGATAGACCCTTCCCTCCCTCAGCATCACAACCGCAATCACAATTTCTGTTTTTCTCCCTAGCTCCTTTGGAAAGACATTAAAAGAAACGGGATACCCAATCACAGGCTCTTCAAAGTCTTGCGTAGTCTGGCCCTCACTGTGGTTTTTAAACTAAGAGGGTAAGCGAAGGGAAAGTGATGGAAGTCACTACACCACCTTGAGCTCCTTTTAGGGTAGATGAAATATAAATCTAGTAGTATTAGTAGTAATAATAAAGGTAAAGGTAAAGGGGCCCCTGACCATCAGGTCCAGTCGTGTCCGACTCTGGGGTTGCGGCGCTCATCTTGCTCTATAGGCCGAGGGAGCCAGCGTTTGTCCACAGACAGCTTCCGGGTCATGTGGCCAGCATGACAAAGCTGCTTCTGGCGAACCAAAGCAGCGCACGGAAATGCCGTTTACCTTCCCGCCGGAGCGGTCCCTATTTATCTACTTGCACTTTGATGTGCTTTCGAACTGCTAGGTGGGCAGGAGCTGGGACCGAGCAACGGGAGCTCACCCAATTGCAGGGATTTGAACCGCCGACCTTCTGATCAGCAAGCCCTAGGCTCTGTGGTTTAACCCACAGTGAGATATTAGCTTCGGGGAACCTAGGGAAATGAAGGATTTGTCCCGGGGCTTTCTGCCTGGGTTTGAGAACTTGGGACAAGACATTTCTGTTTGAGGGGAAACATTAGTTCTGTTCATTACAAATCTACAAAGCATAGGCTTGGAGAGATGCCCCACCCCACCCCTTGTGGTGATAGCCTCTAGCACTCATTGGTTCAGCTACTTGCCTGGGTTACTGCTGATTGCCATTGGCTGAATTCCATTAATCCAAAGGGTCTGTGCCTGCTATTGGCTGAACTACCTTGGCCCTAGAATAGGCTGGGCAAGAAAAAGGCTAGGACAGAATGGGCAGAGCAAAACTAGCACCTCAGGAAAGGAAGGTTGTAGTGGCCAAGAATCTACCCCATACATTTAAATCATATGGCTCCCCCCCATAAAGAACATTGGGATATACCAGGGGTCAGCAACCTTTTTCAGCCGTGGGCCGATCCACCGTCCCTCAGACCATGTGGTGGACAGGACTATTTTTTTTTTTTTTGGGGGGGAGGGAATGAATGAATTCCTATGCCCGACAAATAACCCAGAGATGTATCCTATATAATAATGTGCAAGTGTATCTGCATCCAGATTCCCTGTGTCCCTGTGTCCACGCTACTGAGCATGTGCCCCAGGGACACAGGGATTGGACGCAGAGACTGCACGCACACACACACACACACGTTCTCCCCACCCCACCCCCCACCCCTCTGCCCTGCACTGGCTCAATAAGCAGTTAAAACAGAGGCCACCAGGTGGAAGGCAGGAGCAGGCAGCAAGGCTCCTAAGCAGGGCAGGTCCTCTCTCAACGTGCCCAAGGGCCTGAGGAGGAAGCCGGGATGACCAAAAAATTGAGGCCCCGGCTTCTCCTCACTAACAGGCCCGAAATTGAGGCCCAAACAGCGCAAGCAACCGGGAGACCCCCGCTGGGCCGGAACGGCCAGGAAAGGCGCGGGGAGGCCACCCAATGCTCAGCGCCAACCATGGGACCCTCAGAAAGTGCTGGGGCAGGCGCAAGCCCCCCGGATGGCAAAGCTCCCTCCCGGACGCAGCAGGCGACTGAAAAACAGCAGCGGAGGCCAACAAAAGTAGCGGGAGCCACCCCCCCGAAAACTGGGCGTACACCCCGGAGCAGCCGCCCGGGCCGTCCAGGAGCCAGAATTCGGCCACTGGGCCCTGGCAGCAGCAGCGCTATTGACGGGGGGGGGGGGGAAATTAGGAACCAAACGGCAGGTGCAAAAAGCGCCTGAAAACAGGGTGGGGAGGGATCTGCACTCCAAACACAAGCTTCGGAGGGGGTAAAGGAAGAAATACCCCCCGCACCCCCCAGCCGAGCCCGGGCTGTAAAGGTAAAAAAGGGGGGGGGACTTTGGCTTGGGGTTTGGGAACGGGGGGGGGGGGAGAAAATTAGGGATAAATTAAGGATCAAAGGGACGGGGGAGGAAAAATCAATTAGACAAGGAATAAAAGCCCCCCACGCGCCGCTGCCACCGATAAAGGCCGAATGTTCTAGCGCCCGTTTATTAAACGGGCTGAATGGCACTAGTTTTACATAAAAGGACACATTCTACTCATGTAAAAACACTAGGCAGGCCCCACAAATAACCCAGAGATGCATTTTCAATAAAAGGACATATTCTACTCATGTAAAAACACGTTGATTCCCAGACCGTCCGTGGGCCGGATTGAGAAGGCGATTGGGCCGCATCTGGCCCATGGGCCTTAGGTTGCCTACCCCTGGGATATACACATTGAACAGGAGTAGGTTCCACTGAGCTCACTGTGACTTACTTCTAATGTGGTCAGTCGAGGCTGACCTGATTGGGCACGAGCAAGCTGGATTTAGATTAAACCGATCCACAACAGATCAGGCAATTATTCTTTATCACTTAGCCTGGAAATACTCGACACCTCGACAGGGCCAACTTTGCGCAGCTTTCATAGATTTGAAAGCTGCGTTTGATAGTATTCCGAGGAAATTACTATGGGATAAACTTGCCTGTTGGGGAATAGATAGAAGGCTTCTGTGACTTATCTCCCAACTATATGCCGGGTCCGTGGCCAGGGTGAGATTAACCCCTGCTGGAGACCTAAATAACCCAATGCCAGTAAATAAGGGAGTACGCCAGGGTTGTATTTTAGCGCCACTTCTTTTAAACTTATTTATCAGCGATATGAGGAACCCATTAGCCGACTCACAAAAATTTACCCACGCCCCTCGTATAGCAGATTATCGTCGTCCTTTACTTTTCTACGCAGATGATGCGGTGCTACTTCTAAGTAGCTGTGCCTAAGAACTGGGCTGCCACTGTCCTGAATTCAGTGCTAAAATGTCTTTTGTATCTTCTGTCTGCTTCCAGTTTTTATCTTTGGAGCTGAATGACCGACAGTTTGCACAGGGCTTTTCTATCCTGGGTTGAAGTTTGCAAAAAGGCCTCTAGAGATTTTCCTTGGGAATCTGATTATTTTTGTTGGTGGAACTGGCTATCAAATGTTACTGAAATTAATTTAAAAGGGGGAGAAGCACTGCCCTGTATGTAAGAAGCCAATATTAACAAAAAAAGGAAGGGTGGGTGCTGGGGGAAGAAAAGCATAATAAACTTAGAGAGGAAAAGGAGCTTAGGATGACCTCTCTTGACCTTTACCATCAGGACAAGGGGAATGAGCTTCTTAAAGTCCAAGTTTTGTTAAATTTAATCCGTGCAATGTCTGCTTTATTCTCTCGTGGGGATTTGAGGTCTGACTTGCATGTTATGTTCTCACATTTAAAATGTTCCGTCAGCATCACTGGGGGCTATGGGGAATATTAGGTCGGCGGGTTCTGCGGCCTTTCGAGCTTAATGAAGGGGCCAAAGTTCATCAGCTTCATTAATTTATTTGGGAAGAAAGTAAACTAAAAGTAAACCACGTATTTGCTTTCATTGAGTTGCCATTGGTTGGTTCCCCCCCCCCCGCCCCAGTTCCTGCACCTCACCTCTGAGTCCTTTCCCACTACTAGAAATAAAAGGACAAAAATTGTGGTGACCACAATTCGTAAAGTAGAGGGCTGCCACATCCCAAGTCTATAAAACACTTAGATTTACCAGCATGGTGATCAGAATAATGTGTGCAATGAAAAAAGTCGCTTCTGGTGGATTTCTTCTAAAACTAAGATTTTTCAGGATCTTCACTCCATTTCAAACTTTTGCAAATAAAGACAATTGGTAAAACTCCAGTGCTACTTTTTGCTCGTGGAATTGCTTTTGATCAGCAAAGGCATTCTTGCAACGAACACTTGTAAAATCTGAGCGCATAGGCACATTCTGACTTCTATGAGTAAAATCTGAGCGCATAGGTACATTCTGACTTCTATGAGTTGGCTACCGTAATAAAATATGGACATTTGGAAACATTCTGAGCATGATGAAACTGGTTAACACAGAAGCTTTACATTTGAAGAATGCTTTGAAAGCAACAACCTATCTACGCTGGTATCACCATGAACATATTTTCTTAGCCTTGATCCCAGCCCTTTTCAAACTTTCTTCAGGCAATCTTTTGCGTATCATCTTATCTGCCTGAAGAACTGCAGGTGGGGAGAGTGCTGTTATTGATGTCAGGTCCTGCTTGCAGGCATCTAGTGGGTCATGGTGAGAAGAGGATGCTGGACTCAATAGGCCTTTGGCCTGATTCAGCAGAACTCTTTTTTATGTTCAACCAAACATTTTAGAAGCAGTTTCACTGCCGCAGCTTGATGAATGGCCATAAGGCAGCAAAGCTTATTATTTGAAACTACGTTTTTTGTTTGCTTTGCTTGTTTGCACGAATAAGACTTTTTGGTTGTCACACAGTTGGGTTCCTTCTATTTCGTGCCACGTGAAAGAGCTGAGACACGGAGGTCACAAGCTGGATCCAAAAAGAAAACAAAAGCATTGTGATGGATGAGCCAACAATTCTCCCCCTAAGCCATTTGATTTATTGAAAACCTGAAACCTTCTCATCTCCCCTGCCGCTTGGCCTGGAACCCATGTCAAAGTTTCCAAGGAAACTGGTCATATCAAGTTTACCAGAAGATGGCTCCCCCACAAGCATTGCGTGGGAGGAGAGTATCCTTTCACTTATTTTAGTAGGCATTTCCCATGCAGGTGTCTGCTCATGTGACCCGTCAATGTTCTCATCCCAGCTGATGAGAATTTCCCTTCTTTCTCTCTTACACGCTTGGCCAGGATTATATTGCAACAAATGCTAGGGAATTTCAATCCCCTCAGTGGGGCCTTCAGGGCAGAATATTGTGTGAGAAGCTCGGGATCCCACTTAGCAGAATGAGCAGCCCCCACCCTCCCGCCTCAAACACAGCAAGGCTGGCTTCCCACATTTTTATGTAAGGGAAGCAATGCACCGGGGATGAGGAATCTGGGCTCTCCAGATCGTGTTGGACTTCAACCCCCATCAACATTGGCTATCATGGTCAATGGTCAGGGAAGGATGGGAATTGCAGTTCAGCAACATCTAGAGTACTTTGGCCACCTCATGAGAAGAGAAGACTCCCTGGAAAAGACCCTGATGTTGGGAAAGATGGAGGGCACAAGGAGAAGGGGATGACAGAGGACAAGATGGTTGGACAGTGTTCTTGAACCTACCAACATGAGTCTGACCAAACTGCAGGAGGCAGTGGAAGACAGGAGTGCCTGGCCTGCTCTGGTCTACGGGTCACGAAGAGTTGGACACGACTAAACAACTAAACAACAACAACAACAACATCTAGAGGTCTGTGGGTACCACACCTCTGCAGCACACATTGACATCTAAAGCAGCAGTTTGGCCCTTGGGGCTATTTTGGCCACCTGCCCTACCCCTGATTTCATATCTGATGTCAAACATAGGGTAGGTGAAGTGTGGCTCCCATAGGGCTTGCACTTTGCAGGTACCATCAATGAGCTGATCACCAGCATTTGCTGGTGCTACCCCATTGCAAGTGCCACCCTGATTGTAAACTTTTTTTATAAAAGAATGGAAATGGTTTCTTGAATATTTACAGATAAATTGCAAACAGATAAAGACATTAGCAGGATTATTGTAATAGCCTGCAGTTTCATAAGAGTATATATTTAAAGTAGATAATTAAATGAGCAAATTAAATGAGTTTGGATATGCAGAAGATATTAAAAAATAAATTTAAGGAACCGCAGAAGGATGGGGAAGGAAGTCAAATTCCTTCTAATGAAATGTATAAACTTGAAAAGTATAAATAAAAACTTTTTTAAGAAAAGATTTGCAAGTGCCATCCTGATTGTCATTGCTTGCCAAAGCACAACACTTTGTGTGTGCTTTCAATCGACAGATTGGTAGTGCTTGCAAAGTACTGTGCGATTAGATTTAGATTAGATTAATCCAGATTAGATTAGATTAGCCTGTCCGATTAGATTTCAAGATGTGTGGGCAAAAGAAAACAGGTCACCTGACCTCATCATGACATCAGGTGACTGACAGATCACAATGGCAGGTCAGGTCAAAATTGGCCCATGGGGTGGGTCTTGAGAATTCCATTCCTCCCGTGCTGCGGATGTGTGTGGAATTGTTACATGTCACATGTCTGTTTACATTCTAGCACTGATTGTTGGAGTCTTGTGAGAGGAAATTGAGATACGCTGTTTCCGCTCTGTATAGCTATTGCTTTTGCAGCTCTCTCTCCGAGGAAGAAAGACAGAGAGAGGAACCATGTTTTCTTTGCTCTGTTACGTTTGATTTAATTTGCAATAAATTAGGCTTAGTTGCTACTCCTCAAGGCTGAGCTTCTGTTTTGAACTCTGCTTGTCATGTGCTTATGTCCCTGGATATGGGCCACATCAGTGTGATGGGAGATGTGAGGAATGAATCCCTAGCTCAGCTGTGTTGCGGGGAGGCACCAGGCCTTGGCATTATCACCCAACAGTGGGAGGTGGTTTATGGAAGATAAGGCAAGGGTCCACTGATCTGACTGAATCTTCTGCTTGACCCCAAGTCACCAGCCTTGACAAATCCATCCTTTCTCACACATTTGTTACCCATTCCCCTTGATGCTCAACATACCCTTGGTGTCATTTTGCCTCTAATCTATTGAGCGATAAAGCAAGGGAGGAGGGCAGAGGCCACAACCTTGTGCCACAGCGAGGTCCCTAAATCTTCCTGTTCATGTCTAGCAGTGCCACACGACTCCTTGCTGCTGCTTACGGCATCAATCAATCCCAATGGCCACCTGCCTTTCTACTTCATCTATGTCAGTGGAATCCCAGGGAGTGACTTGCCATTGCTTGGCCATGAGTCAGATGGAGTCTTTGAAAGTTTCCTTCAGGCAATCATGTACTCTGCAGTTGTGTGTTCCAGCTCTTGGTTCTAAAAATGCTTTCCAATATGTCACGACAGGAATTACCACTGTTAAAAAATAATAATGCCCTGGAGCTTGGCCGCATAAATATTCCTCATTGTGCTTCTGCAAACATATTCATGGTGTTACAACAACTGTCAGAAAGTGGTCACACATATGTGGCCTCAATGGAATCTAATAAAGGCACAATACTTGGGTTAAAGGGATACAGCTGACGTAATGTCAGGATCTTAGAGTGTCAAGTATTTGGCCTGGTTCAGCCAAAGGACTTAAATTCTTGATTTTTTTTAAAAAAGATTTCTTCTCCAACTCAGCCAAAGATCAATTTACACTAAAGCTGTGTCAAAAACTGCTTTTACAGTTTGGGTTTAGGGCTTTTTCAGACTGTTAAAGCCTGTGCACTTAACCGTGCGGCCTTCACATAGAGAGTTTCTCCTAGCACTAATCCCTTGCCAACGATAGGATATGCTGTCATATAAGAAATACCCATTCCATGGCCATGTGTCCTGCTTTACAGAGGACAGTCCTCTGTTTGAAAGACTGTCAACCTTCTTTTCAAAGGCACCCTCTGTTTGGAGGCTGACTAGCCAAATCCTGATTAAAGAGAAAATAATGTAAAGAAGAGAGAGCAGACAGGGGCCTTGAATTGTACTCTTGGATGAAACAGTCTATCTTGACCCATTCAAACTAAGTTCAAGCCTGGCAATGGGATGGAATTGACCTTGGTCACTCTGATGGATGATAATTATCAGAAGAAGGATGGGGAACGCAACCTTGTTATTTTTTTTCTTGTTTTTTTTAAAATAAATGAAATACCAAAGATAGAAAAACGCAAGGATGGCTTAACCTTGCTGGTGTCTACCATTTTAAACAGACAGATGTAAATATTTTTATATTCTAAATCTCCCTGTGATCCTTGGATGAAGGGTGGTATAGGAATTTAATGAATAAATAAAAATAAATGAACAAGATCTGCAATAAACCATTCCCACTTTTTTAGGCAATCTCCCCCTTCAAACCTGGGTCCTATAGGAACTAGGAATATTAAGGCAAATTCATTATTTGGATTGAGCTGCGCAGCAAGCCTAAAATATGCCACTTCTCTCTCTCAAATATCAGTAGAGGGGGAAGAACAGAACTGGATGATAACTCTAGTATGCAGAAAACTCTGAGGCCCAGAGCAGCTCAAAACATGAGAACGGGGATATGAAATCAAGGCTCTTGATTCTTCACAGACTGGGTAAGCATTTTCTTCTTCTTCCAGAACCTCACATTTAGGTTCACTTTACAATCCTAAAATATCCATGTACGCTTCTGAGTGGAAAGTTTGCACCAGGCTACCGCAGCCAAATGGAAGGAGCCGTTGGCCTGCCTTGAAACAAATGAGAAATGTTTATAAAGAGCAATGAAAGTGTGAGTGCTCCTCCTCCCCTCCTCAAAAAGAAAAGTGTAAGGTTTTTCAGCTTTGCGGGGAGAGCAGTGTTGGTTCGTCATGGTGACCTACATGCATTCTAAAAAGTAGTTTGTTTTCATTACTCAGTATAATTCCTTTTGACTTGAACTTGGCCTCAGCGCTGCATTTTAGAAGTTCTCAGGATATGGCAACTGCCATCCAGTTATTTTCCAGTAGTTGTCATTCAATTACATCTTGGCTTTTGTGCTGTTACTTAGAGGCCAGCTGTGGTTTTCCTCAGTCTGAGCCTATGATGGGATGTTTTATAACGATTTGTTGGCAACTTTCTTTCTTACACATTCAAGTCACTTCAGCATCACTTTGTATCTGGGATCCTAAAGCCTGGACCCGCAGCTAGGCCCAAGAGTGACCGTGTGACATGGAGTGAGGCTGCATTCATGCCACATGTTTAGAGCACTAATATAGCATTTGAAAAGTTGCGGCTTCCCACAGAGGATCCTGAGAACAAATATTCATTTCTTTTTTTTTGCTGTGCTTTATAGTCGCTGGACATTGCCACATGGCCTACAATATACTCTCTTAGAAGAGAACTAAATTCGATATGAATGAGATTGAAGGCCCTTTGCTCTCTCCTCACCTGTGCAATAAACATCTCAGAGGAATTAAGCATTGTGTTCTCCTGATACTTCTATCAGTGCAAGGATTTTTAGCTTGTCATAGGAAACAATCCCCCCTCTCCTCCCCTGTGTGCTTATCCAGGGGTTCTCCTGACCCCCTGAGTCAACTTTGGTGTGTGTGTGTGTGTGTGGGGGGACACAGGGCATGGGGTGAGGAGAGCAGGGACCCCTGTGGCACAACCAGAAGACCTTGGGCAGGGTTTCTGCTGGTGGGACTCATTACTTCAATCCCGTCCCCTGTTTCCACAGCCCCAACAGACTGTGCTGTCCAGTTGGTTGAGGCTGAAGGTCTGAAGCAGGGAGCCTTCTGAGCCTAAATCTGCTCCCTGCATGATTTAGAACCCCGGTTTTGCAAGGTGGCCAAACATTATGTTCAAAGAAGCCACTGACGATGTGGGGGCACAGGGTCATGCATGACGCCCACACCAAACATCCCTGGGCACGTCAGCCCCACCTGCTCTATTCCAGACCTTCCCATGCTGACCAGGGAAGGTCTGGAGGTAATATTCTACCCACATTCATGTGGATGTTAACAAAAGCCTTTAGGGATTCCTGTGTTTCAGAGAGCTTCCTTCACACCTTCCCTACTCAAACATGGGAAGGTATGAGACTGGATGAATGTGGACATGGATGGTGTGTGTGTGTGTGTGTGTGTGTGTGTGTGTGTGTGTGTGTGTGTGTGGCTTTGTGCCCCTACTACACACTGATAGTTCCTTCTCAGGTATAATGCTTGAACAGAGCTCTTTTTGAATGAGGAGCCTACACCACTTCTGGCTGCCCCAGACAGCTTACTTAGCACTTCAGATATTCCCAACCAAACACATGGAACATAAGAACGTAAGAGGCTTGCTGGATCAGGCCAAAGGCCCATCTAGTCCAGCATCCTGTTCTCATAATAGCTAGCCTGATGCCCGCCAGAAGGACCTGAGTGCAACAGAGTTCTTCCCACTGACAGAGGTAGAACATACTGATTGCGGCCACACATTGGATTGAGTTGACAGGACACAGCGGATGGTATTTATATGAGCTGCTAATGCTCAAATGGGGCTTTATTCATGCAATTTAAGGCTACAATTACATGGCTGAAAATTAACTTTGCCAGACACATAGGAATATAATTTAGTAGTATTGTACTGCTATATTATAGAGCAGACAAGAGACAGACAGACAGATGGAGAAAAACATCTTAAGGGGTAAAAAATGGTAGGTGCAGAAATCTTATTAAAGAATGCATCTGTTTCTTATTCATTTTAGGGGGGGAATTCTCCATGTGTTTTTATTTTAAATTTGTATGTGTGTTGTTATCCTTGTGTCAAGTATTAGGTAAATAGAAGCACTGAGAATCCATTTTCCAGTGAAGTTTGGTTAGGAATATTTGTATACATTGTGTGGGAGATAATTTGACAGCTAATTGGATCTTTGAAAAGAGTCAACTCCCTGCAGAACTTCTAATTCAAAATACCTGCTTCTTGTGTACAGCTCTTTACCATACACCAGTATTTGTTTTGGATATGAAGTTACATTACCCTTCAAAGTGCATTTCTGACATGCTTCGCCACAGCTTTGTTTAACGCAAAACAGTGTCGTATAATGGGCTCCAGGATAACAAACACGACTAGAACAATGACTTAACGTTAAACCAAAACCAAATGTGTTTTCTCTTATCTTCTATATCCTATTTCCGAACTGTGTGTGGACATGATGTTAAGGCATCTACTGTGGGGTTCCACAGACTTGGCTTGGGGCTTAAATGAATTCACACTGTAGATCCGCAAGGAAATCAGTATTGTGTCAAAACCTGGCATCACCATTCCATAGCTGCCAAGTTCTCCCTTTTTTAAAGGGAAATTCCCTTATGTTGAATAGGCTTCCTCGCGAGAAAAGGGAAAACTTGGCAGCTATGCAGCATTATCTGCTATGAGCACAGAAACCTAACTTATGGTCAGGGCCGGTGCTAGGGTTTTTTTTTGCACCCTAGGCGAGATCACCTTCTGGCCCCACCCCTCCGGCCAATCATATTTCAAACACAGATGTATTATAGGAAGAATGAAAAGCACAGAATTTGAAATTGTTAATTTATTTTTTAAAAATTGTGAAAACAAGTCATGAAACAATTTCTGATTTATTTTCTCAAACAGAACAGTTTTAGCACAGAAATCACTTTGAAAAATGTTAAATGTGATGCTGAAATTTAAGTCTCTTTAATGTTTCAATTTCAAGCAAATCAAAATCTTATTTTATGTGCCTTTTCCTTTGCAAATTTTGTTAACAGTTCCTTCAGGTCAAGTGCTGATGCTTCAGCATGTTCGATTGATATAGTTGCCAGACCAACTAGTCTCTTTTGGAGCATAGTTGGGCGTATGTGTGGTTCTCCCTCCACCTATTATAGCCTTACAATGTTGTACTGTCATGGCTGTATAGGAATTGGTGGAGGCAGTGTTTTCTGTTGCTTCACTTTACTTCAGTGGGAATGTAAACACACTACCTCTTTTGCCAGCATAACATTATGACATTGTTGGGGTCCTGACAAAGTTCTGTGGAAGTTTAGGATTCTTAGTTCTGCTCCTTCCCTGACATTCTCCAATGCTGCCTGCTTTTGGGTTCTTTTTTTTCTTCCACTGGGGGAGTTATGATACACCTGAGCATTTTCAAGCTCCATCAGCACTGATTTTGTCACTCTCCCAGGCTTGGCTGCCAAGTCTCCCGTATTCCCCGGGAAAACCCAGTTTTTCCAGCTGCTCCTAGTTGAAAAAACGGATTTTTTTGTTTCCCCCCCAGTTTATTCTGGCGCGGCGGCCATTTTGGAACTGGGCGGAGCATGCTCAGAAGCGACTTTTGATGCTGCTCTGCCCAGTTCCAAAATGGCTGCAGTGCGACTTCTGGCGTGGCGGCCATTTTGGAACTGGGCAAAGCAGCATCAAAAGTCACTTCTGAGCATGCTCCGCCCAGTTCCAAAATGGCGGCAATGCTACTTCCAGTCTGCTACTTATTCCGGTCCCTTATTTCTCCGACAGCAACTTGGCAGGTATGCTCCCAGGGGTCCCAGCTGTCATAAGATGACCATAGGTCTCTCTGGTCAATCATGCTGCTGATGTTCATCAACACTTTCAGAACTGAGTTACTCTTTGCCACACCATTCATGAATAACAATCCGCCTTACGAGCATTTCCTTAAAAGCTTTGTGGAAGATGAAGGGGTACAGAGGTGTCTAACAATTATGTATTTCAAGATCACAAAATAAAGGATTGAAACTACTTTCAGCTGCACGAGGGATGTGAAAATCCAAAAAGAAATTTGGGTTCAATTATGTTTTCAGAAAACAAGTAGTAATTATCATTGAAAAGCCATCTGCCCTTTTGAATTATGGCAGGTTCTGATGTGTGCCCCCTTTGCTACAAAATGATTGACTTCTTACTTACATGGAAGATGCTGGATGTTTTTTGTCATGCATAGTACAGTCACACTGCATCATGGGTTTTTCAGTTTAAAGGATACATGAACAGGTGGTTTTGCACAGGCTAATTTTGATCTCAAGATATCGGTAAAGAAGTGCAGTGAGGTGCCCCAACGACAGGTTCCCTCATTAAGACCAGAGCCGTGGGGAGGGAAACCACACCTGGTCAGCTTTCTCGCACAATGACCCAACACTGCCAGTTGGCTGCTGCTGCACTCCTGGGTCAGGCCTGACAGGGGGGTGGCCACAAGTTCGCCGGAGAGCGAGTTCTGCGTTCCCGCCCGCCGCGACGTGCCCTCCAGCTTTCCATTGCGCCCTCTAGCTGCCCACCACGCTTGGCCTTGCCAGAGGGCGCAGTGGGGAGCTGGACACACGTGTCTAGGGCGAGAGTTGGTCCTCAACACACCTGGACTTGGACGTGAGTCCTGGTGAATCCGGCGGCGCCTCCTTCCAAGGCAGCGCGTGTGTGTGTCCTTAGGATCTCGGCTGTGCTCGTTTTTCATGAGCACTAGTCAAACAAGAGTCTGAACTACATCCTTGCAAATATTGACAGTGGCCCGACGAGTTAATTTCCCTGGTTACTTGGACGTTTTCGGCCAAGGAAAAGCGGCTGGGCACTGGCTGCTTGGCGGATAAAGTGGTACTTTCTCTCTCAGGGTGGGGGTGAGGGTGGGGGAAGAGACGCTGAGAGGCTGGGAGCAGCCCAAGGAAGAAAAGGGCCCCGATCTTGTTTTTAAAACCACGTGGAAGGCGGACCCCCCTCCTGCCACTGCTCGTGCTGCAGCTGGTGGCTTGGATCACGCTGGGCTGCGAGGTGGAAAGAAAACCCTCAGCCGAGAGGGAAAGGTAGACGCCGGGGCCAGAGGTGGGCGGCGGGTGGCAGCATCCTGCTCAAGAATCAGACAGCGTGTGGCATGGATTGTGCCTGGACACAATGGTCTAGGTGTGTCAAGGTGCTATGGACGCCGGCTTGAGACGGGAAGGGAGAGGCGAGCCAGCGCCCCCTCCATTTTTGCGCTCTAGGCAACTGCCTAGCTTGCCTTAATTGACGCGCCGGCCCTGCTTATGGTGACTTGTTCTACCGTATCTGCTCTGGCCAACTCCTTTAAACTGTATAAACACTGTCCTGAGTGTTTTTTGTCTATATTTGCCTATATTTGCCACGTAATATCCTATGGTAGGCCTCATGGGGAGTTTCTGGCTATGGTGTCCTATTATAGGAGATGTTCCTCCAGCTCCCAACAACGTTATTAGCAATTTGTGAAGGTTTCATCTTGTTCAAACATATAAGCAGCCATGACCAGTTTACATGCTGCATGACGACATGAAAATGAGTTTCCTCCCAAGTATCCAAAGGAGCACATGTGGATCTAGTTAGGTACACGTGGATATAATAGATGCTTTGTTTTGGCCTCCTGTGCTAATATCTGCCTCTCTTCAAAGAGCAATATTAGTGGTGCAGAGCTGGAATGTCTAAGGGCATTTTTGTAACTCCAACAGCACTTGCATGAGGCTGTTTCAGGGCAAATTTCATGTTCTGAGAATCCAACAGCTCAGTGGTGATCAGGTGGCAGATGGGCCTGGGTGATAGTTTGACTTTTCAATTTTCAAAGTTGTTCACACACTCATAATTCTCACTCAGTTTGGCACGTTTATAAGTTGAAACAGATAGGAAAAGCATTCTGCTTACACTTGCATTAGTGATGTAAAATAGTTTGCCATACAAATGGGATCTTCTGCTCTGTGTTGAGTATTACTAAGTGGAAAAATCAGTATCTGATTTTCTGGGCCAAAGAGGTACAATAGGTCAAAAACCAAATGGTTCCCCTGATATGTCAGTTGAAGATGATATTGTCTCAGCAAAGGCTGAGTCCTCTGAAGGAGGACTATCATGGCTTGACCATCCAGAGACTCCATTTCTGTGGGAGAGTGGTTTGCAATATTTAAAGGCCCTGTATGCCAGGCATCCCCAAACTTCGGCCCTCCAGATGTTTTGGACTACACTTCCCATCTTCCCCAACCACTGGTCCTGTTAGCTAGGGATCATGGGAGTTGTAGGCCCAAACATCTGGAGGGCCACAGTTTGGGGATGCCTGCTGTACGCCTATTCAGCAGTTGCATGCTCCTGTGTGATTCTAGAGTTGCTGGACAAGTGTCCTCAGACTCTGAGAATAACGGAAGAGCTACTAGGGCACTGCAGAATGGAGTCCTGGGGGTTCCCCCTCAAGCGGGGCAACTGGTGTCTCATCTGGATCAAAAACCTCCTCAGGCTAGCACTGAGACCCTAAGGCAGGTGGCCTGACAATGAGTACCCTGTTTGAAGGTATCTTCTATTTGAAGTCCAAGTCAGGCTTAAAGATAAAGAACCATTTGCAGGAGGGACCCTGAAGTTGCCCATCAACAGTTAGAACCTAGACAGCAGGTTGAGGAGGCATACAGATCACCTGGCTGCAGTCTTCCCCACTAGGGTGAGACAGATTTCTGGTTAAATTAAATTAAATTGGTTCTCATTTGCCCTGGTACTCAAACAACTTGGAACCCAAACACTCCAAACCCGGAAGTAAGTGTTCCGGTTTGCGAACTTTTTTTGGAAGCCAAACGTGCTCTGTTTTGATTTGAGTGCCACACTTCCGTTTTGAGTGCCACGCTGAGGTCTGTCTGTTTTTGTATTTATTTTGTATTTTTCTTTTTGCGGCTTTTTTGTTTTGTCTTTGTGACTGTGTGGAACCCAGTTCAGCTACTGATTGATTGATTGTGTGACTGCAGTACATTGAGTATTGCTTTCATTTTCTGGATCAATGCGTTAGATAGTAAAATTCATGTTTAATTGCTGTTTTAGGGGTTGTTTTTAGAAGTCTGGAACGGATTAATCCATTTTGCATTACTTTCTATGGGAAAGTGCGCCTTGGTTTTGGAACGGACTTCCGGAACAGATTAAGTTTGAGAACCAAGGTACCACTGTAATGGTTTCTAAATATGCATATGAAAATATTGTTTTCTTTTCTGGTGATGCAATTTTCTCTTGTTTGGCAAGCTGTAAGTGGCCACCCCAAACAATGGCGAGAAGAACTGGGCAGTGCATTGTGGGACATGTAGTCCAGTAGAGGTGAAGGCCCATTGAGAAGAACAGTCCCAGAAGAATTAGGAGCGAGCTCATGAGACATATTGCGGTGCCGTATAAAAGCTTCTCATTTTGCCACTGTACTACAAACAGCTAAATAAAACAAAAATGACAGAGCGGGCTAAAATGTTTAGCCCTGATTGAAGACATTGGCACAACATGTCTGAGTAGAAACATTTTGTTCCATGAAATGACTTCATTTGGAATTTCCTGTGGGATAGAAAAGTTGCATTTTTGAGTAGCTTTCTTATTTAGGGAGAGGAGAATACCAATATGGTAAAACTATTACTATTACATTTTTTGCAAGCGTAGTCAGATTTGGAATCCACTGGAAAATCAGAGACTGCTGTAGGCAAAAAAGAAAAGAAAAAAGAGAGAATAATCTTCAGACAATATATATCTTAGGACATTTCATCCCATTATTTTATGCACAGACCAGATGTCACAATTTTTATGATTGGATCCAGCAATGGGCACTGCTGCCTGAACTGCTTGTAGCAGAAAACAGCATAAGTAGCAGTGGCAAAGCCTGGCCTATTCTTCCTTTCTTAGAAATTTGCTGTATTGACCTTCTCGATTTCTGGCGCACAGAGCCCTGAGTATTTTTATTTATCTGGTGCGTCGCACGTTCTGATCTGCACGGCCTGCCTCACGCAGCAGAAACCACCTTTGCTGTGGCGACGAATAACTCCTGCAGAGGGCAGGGCAGACAGGGGTTCCGAGAACCAGCATGTCACTGTCCAGCTTATAAAGCTCTCATTCTTTTTCTTTTTCTTTTGCCTGGCCATCTGCGAGTGGAAAAGGACTCAGGCAGGAGTCATGTTGAGCTTGGCCTTCGTTTCTTCTTCTTCCCTTCTTCCTGATGTTGCCCAGGAATGAGGGAGGTGGCCGAGGGATTGGTGAAACCCCAGTAAGAATTTTGCTGGGAAGCGGAGGTGGTGGCAGCAGCAGCAGCAGCAGCGGTGGCTGGATTCTTAAACCTATAAAAAATAAAAAAATGACTGACTGGTGGGAAGAGTACAGTAAAGCCAGTGAATAATTTTACTGTCCTGCTTGAGTGTCTTGGGAACATGCCATGCAAAACAATAATATCTTCCAAGCAAGCAGGAGATGGGCGGGGGGAGGAGATGGAGATGCAAGGGAAAAACCAGGGTCTGGGGTGGAGGAGGAAAGAAAGCGGTTGGATCTCTGCCTCTAGTTCCTGCTAGATTTTGATAGACCATTGTGTGTGTGTGTGTGTGTGTGTGTGTGTGTGTGTGTGTGTGTGTGGAACAGCTTTGCTTAACTTTTCATTAACTATTGGACAGGGAGTTCAAGCACAGAACATAAAAATCAGTATCGATCTCTTCCGCGAGCTTTGACAAACTACATTTGTGACCAGCCTTGCAAGCTCTATACACCCATCTGTTAAATGGTTAACCTGTTTTGCAGCCGCGGAGGCCGCATCTATATAAAATTGTATCAGGCATGTTGGAAGGCAGCAGGAAGAGTTAACCTCACAGGAAAACAGCAAAGCAAACTCCTCCATTCTTTAGGACAGAATGAAAAGGCAATAGGAGAGATGAGATTACCAGTTCATTCAAATAGGTAGGTCTCTTATTATTATTATTATTATTATTATTATTATTATTATTATTATTATTATTATTATTAAAAAATAATTGGCAGGAAAAAACATGGAACTGTTTTTTTCTAACCTTCCCCTCAAAGAAATCTCACTGAAACTGGGGTTGGGGGATGCTCCTGGTGTGTGTCCCCTGACTCCAATTTCCACCCCTTCCAGGATTTTGTTGCACTATCACTGACCACTCCCTTATGACATTAAGGATGAAGTTTAAAACCTTCCTGATTGCCCAGGCCAAAGGTTTTCAACCTTTTTGGGTCCACGGCAAATGACATTCTTTCTGTGGCACCACTACTTTCAATGTTTTGCACAGACGGGGGCCTTAGAAGGGGGGGGGGGTCTGGTGCAAATGCAATAAATCGGGTCCTCCCTCAAAGAGGGCACGTGGTGCAGTGAGACCTGGAAACTGACACCCTGTGTTGTGGGTGGGTAAAATTGAACAGCCACAACACCTGATTGGTAGATCCCTCAATGTTGGGTTCCAGGGCCGGCCCTACGGCCAGGCTGGGTGGCGCAGGGCGCCATGGCGCCGGCCTGCCAGGGGGGCGCATCGCAGCCACGCCCGCCCGCCCACCGGCCGCTCTTCCGTACAGCAGTGCCCTTGGCAGTAGCGCTGCACGCTGAGCCCACCCGCCCGTCGCGCAGCAGCGCCCTCGGCAGCCGCGCTGCGCCTGCCCGCCCGCCGCGTTGGGAAACGGGGCAGGGGGGCGCAGGAGGGATCCGTCGCACCATGGCGCCAGGGTGCCAGAGGTGCTTAAGACGGCCCTGTTGGGTTCAATCTGGCCAATGGGGCACAGTCCAAATGGATTGAGGGACCTATATATGCCCATGCATGTGACCCAGAGCTTTCTCTCTTGGTCAGTGCATCGGAACACCCACCCACCTCTCCCTACTTTTAGGGCTTGTTGTGCATGACCTTGCTATGCCGTTGCGTGTCGTCTGTCGTTGGGACAGGGGCAAGGCAGGAATTTCCCCCACTTGGCTGATTGTCTGGTGCCATTTGGGTTTCGCCTGCTGCAAATTGTCACAACTTGTAAGGTTTTGGATAGGCACTGGTTCAGGTGATAGGGATGGGAAAACCCTCTCGCCATCCCTTTGTGAAGGTTAAAGGAATCCAGGGACTCAAATGGTTTGGCCAACCATGTGTGTGGGGGGGGTTGTGCCCGTGCCTGAGCCCAGGGGGACATCTGGGTGGTGGACATAGTTTGTTCCTGGCTTTCTGCCTATCCAGGTGTTCACCCTTGGCTGACCTATGTTGGTGCCCTGGGTCAGCGCTACCTGCAAGGGTGCAGGGAGCTAGTCGAAACAGAGCCTATGCAACCACTAACCTTCTGTAATCAATAAAGTTGCGGCCTAAATTCTGCCAAAAACCAAACCAAAATTTGAGTCTTGTGTGAATTTATTTAGGGGGGAGGTCTCTGGGTCTGAACACGCAAATACGGTACATGGAAAGCTTTATTATGAAGATTTCCAGAGTATCTGATAATGTAGTTTGATACGCCAAATGCATTTATGAATGTTTATATGAACTGAATCTGAACTCTGAACCTTTGGAGGTTCGCCCATCTCCATTAGGGTCCAGTTCAGCATTAGCAGAAGACAACAACAAAGACTTCCCATCGATTCTTGCTAGAGAAAAACAAGCTGGTCTAGGAAACATGCAGACATTTCATTTTTGTTTCTCTCTGGTAGAGCATGATTTCATCACCAAGAAAATCTGTACATAGCGCTGAGTATTAAACAATTATATTGCGGCCTGAAAATAAACCAAACGGGCTCAGCTGTGCAGTGGGAGTGCCAATACTGTTGAAGAAACTGAAGTTCATTCTTGTTGCCTTTCCTCTCTCTATCGCTGCTTCTGTTCCAGGCAATTTTACATCTGGAACGGAAGACAAAAGGGCTATCAGGAAAATGCCATTGAGACAAGCATTTTGGGAAGGGAAACGTTTCATGGAAAACCAAATCTGTGAAATGTGAAATGTGTGTGTGTTTGTGTATTGTAGATGAATGCAAAAAAAAAAAAAACTCTTTTATTATTCAATTTTCAAGGGGTTACTTTGCGGGGGGTGGGGTTATTTCCCAAAGATTTTCATTTCAGCTTTGGAAGGTGTCTTGAAAAGGTTTACATGTTCACCGTTGAATTTCCCTTGACCCTGGATCTCCACATTGCACTTCATGGCTTTGGAATGGATGTGTTGGAGAATCACTATGAGCAGGAATGAGGGGCCTATCTAAGAAGGATGCACTGCATTTTGTGCTTTTAGTAGGGCTTCGATGAAAGTGACATTGCCTTCAAGCACGAACGCTGCTTTATCTCTTGTGGACTGATGAACTTTGGGTGGCAGGAAACCTGGGATTATCGGCAGACATGAGAACACTAAGCACAAACCTTTTTTAAAAAAAAGAAGAAAAAGAAAAGAAAAATGAGAACATGCAGTCTCACATTTCACCAGAAAAGGAATTTTCAGCTGGAAGTGCTTTTGTAGCCATGGGAACATTTGTGTTCGCAATGGCAGGAGGGGATCCAGGTCTTGAACCCTGAAGATGCACAAATCTAAATCTTAGCCTTGATCAATCATCAGGAATGTTGTTGCTCATGTCCCAGTTTTCTGAGTGGTGCAAACGCCGGGTTCTGTTTCCTCTGAATGATGGAACTGGAGGCTTACATGTATTTTGTAAATAGTCGCATTTAGTCACAATTATACAGGTTGAGCACAAATGGAGACTCATAGCATTACACCCCCTCCAGCAAATACAGTGCTCGGGAACCTTTTTTGCCCAACGGGGGGGGGATCCCTAAACCCCACAGACCACTATGGAAACCACCCCTCTTCAGTCAAGGCATTGACTTTGACAAAGATTTGCTCTCACGGTGGCCTACAAGATGCCTGTGAGAATCCTGATAGCAGGACCTGAGCACAAGAGCACTGTCCTCGCTTGTGATTTTACCTTGTTGGGTAAAATCTCTTGTGCCTGTCTCGAGAGACAATGGAGTGCGCCTCTGGGGGTGAAGTCAAACCATAGCTGCCAAGTACCCCGTTTTCCCCGGGAAACCCCCCGTTTTTACTTACCTTTCCCCGGTGGTCCCCCGTATCACTTCGTCTCCCATTTTTCTCCGTTATTTTCTTCTGCCGGTGGCCATTTTTTTCTTTCCGATTTGCCCTTCAATGGGCACAAAAAATGGCCGCTGGCGGCTTCAAAAGTCGCATCTACGCATGTCCGGAAGTGCATAGACGCGACTTCCGGTGTCGGCAGCGGCCATTTTGGGTGCCCATAGATGGGCGGAGTGACACCGGAAGTTGCGGCGACGCACTTCCAGACATGCGTACAAGCGACTTTCGAAGCCGGCGGCGGCCATTTTGCGTGCCCATAGAAGGGCAAAGCGACACTGGAAGTTACGTCGATGCAACTTCCGGTGTCACGCGGCTGCCGGTCCCAGATTCTGCAGTCCGGGACTTGTAAGGTAAGAGTCAAACTGCTCCATTAGTAGCTGTCAGGGGACCACCAGGGGTCATAGTCCAGGAAGTTGGGGCCAGGCCTCTCCGAGGGAGAAGCAGCCCGAGATGCTAGCGTCTCGCAACATCCTCCGGAAGGTGGTGCCGAGGCTCAGGAAGCGGTGCAGAGCCTTGGGGATGCTGAGAGTGCAAGGTTCCCAGAGGGAAGGTTTGAAGGGTCGGACCAGAGTGCTCAGGAGGGGGAGGCTCCAGAGGAGACAGCACCAGCTCCTCAGCTGAGCAGTTTGGGTAGAGAGGGCACTCCACCAGCCCCAACAGCAGAGGGGGCAAAAAAGGCGCGAGGAGAGGAGGAGATTCAAGGCGACAAGGGTGTTTTGTTGGCGGAAGTCCCGACGGGCGGTGCTTCCGGATTCTGATTTGGACTAGGACAGTCATGGATTTCGATGCTCTGTTTTGTACATATGTATATAACAAAACTCTGTAAAAACCAGTTGCAGAGTTTGGAGCGCTTTACTCGTGAGAAGGCAACCAGCATCATTATAGTAGCACTGAAGTGACCGCTCTGGGGCACAAGTAATGGCAGTGTGCATGGAGACCCTGGGCTGCCCAGATGACAAGACTCCCTTTCTTGGCCTCGCTGATGTGGTCCAAAGGAAAACAGAGTAATGTGTTTGGCACCAGCTGGGCTGCAGGTGTTGCTGGAAGGAGGCACAATCCAGCTGCCTTAGGAAATCCGTTCTAGAATTGCGTAGGGTTTACTCTTCAGCCTTTTCTTCTCCTGAAGATATCCTGTAAGGCAGCAGAGGTTTAAGACCAGAGTTTCCCTTCTCCTAGAGCAGGCATGTCAAACCTGCGGCCCTCCAGATGTTTTGGACTACAATTCCCATCTTCCCCAACCACTGGTCCTGCTAGCTTGGGATCATGGGAGTTGTAGGCCAAAACATCTGGAGGGCCACAGGTTTGACATGCCTGTCCTAGAGGAAGATTTCAAGCACCTGGTATTCAGGGTCATACAGCTTTTGACCACGGTGATGGAACACAGCCATCATGGCTTGTAAAACCTCTTGCAAACTTCATTGCTGAGTAGAGGCTTGATCCCTGGTCTCATCAGTCTAAGTCTAACATTTTAACTCAGAGCTTTCCAAACTGTGTGTTGCGACACGTTTGTGCAAACTTGGCCCTGCAGCTGTTTTGGGACTACAACTCCCATCATCCCTAGCTAACAGGACCAGTGGTCATGGATGATGGGAATTGTAGTCCCAAAGCAGCTGGAGGGCCAAGTTTGGCCACCACTGCATTAATGTGTTGGCTGCAGTTTATAGGTGTGTCATGCAAATGATCCCCACACTCCTCCCGGGGCTGGTAAGGGGTTAGTTTAACCTCTGGTGTGATAGTAAAACTGAATTACTGTGTCATGAAATTATGCATGTCTAAAAAATGTGTCACCAGCATGAAAAGTTTGGAAAGCTCTACTCTAACCCTTGTATCACAGAGGCTGTAAAGGAAGAAGACTGCTGGAATACTTACTGTCATGCTGGGTGTAGTGACAGTTCCTTCCAGACCATGTTTGGAGGTCAAGGCACAGCAGGCAGAAGAATCAGGTATGAGTCAACAAGGGAGGGAGAGAATCACTAGTTAAAGACTAGCTTTGGATTCTAAGAGACCAGATGTGCTCACAACAGAGGGCTTCCTTAGATGCACCAGCTTTCTTGCCTGCCTTGACCTAGAACTCTGTTGTTTTTTATCCCAGCTCGTGCTGCCTCACCTTGCCCATTCCTTTTACCTTCTACAAACAGGCTCCCATTACTGATTCCCAGCCTGCATGCCTGAGAGTATGGTGCCCACACAACTGACCCAGCTTTTTGCCTTGCAGTTCTGTAGCTGTGGATGGAGCGAAAGCAGCACTTGTCCTTGGTGCAGCCTAGATGGATGCAAATGGGCATTTAAAGTAATAATATATATACCGGTAGATTGCCTTTTTCAAGGGGAAAAGCCATCTTGTAACTTACAAGGTGAAGAGTCGAAGCAAGCAAGCAAACCAATAAATAACCAACAGCCATTAAATGTAAACCCTTCTCTTCAGCAAGATATGGTTCATCAAGGTGGTAGATCAAAGAGGTTTAGAAAGGGCAGCTGGCCTAGGAAAGTGGCACTCTCAAAACCAGGGGTCAGCAACCTTTTTCAGCCGTGGGCCGGTCCACCGTCCCTCAGACCATGTGGTGGGCCAGACTATATTTTGAAGAAAAAAAATGAACGAATTCCTATGGCCCAAAAATAACCCAGAGATGCATTTTAAATAAAAGCACACATTCTACTCATGAAAAAAAAAACGTCAGGCAGGCCCCACCAACAACCTAGAGATGCATTTTAAATAAAAGGGCACATTCTACTCATGTAAAAACACGCTGATTGCTGGACCGTCCGTGGGCCGGATTGAGAAGGCTATTGGGCCACATCCGGCCCACGGGCCTTAGGTTGCCTACCCCTGCTCATAACTATTCATTGGCTCTCTGGACTAAGATGGTAATGCCCACTTTGGGGAAGAGCCATGACTCAGTTGGTAGAACACTTGCTTTGCGTGATGATGACCTTGGGTCCAATCCCTGTCGTCACCAACAAGGGCTGGGAGAGAATGCTGTTTGAAATCCCAGAGAGCAGCTGCCAGCCAGTGCAGACCACACTGAGCTAAATTGACCGATTGTCTGACTCAGTATCATTCAGCTTCCCATGTAAGGAACATTGTTGGGGAAAGGGGAGAACCAGGAAAATGGGGCTGTTTTGTTTATCTTACCCAAGACTGTTCCTTTGATCCATTCCTTAGGAGGATGTGGAATTGGGAACCTGCCACAAACATAGAAATGATCAGTAACATCACTGCTTGAGCTCACACCTGGAAGAAGCTGCTGGCTATTGGCCAACGTCGTGACAATTGCAATAAACAGCCTAACTACACCAAGGCCGTTGTGAATTTTGGCACTTTGCTAACATTTATGTGTCTGCTGTGAAATTAGCATCTACATAAATAATTGTCTCATTGGGAAAAAAAATAAAAATAATTTTTTTTAATCTACTAATATGCGCCAGAGTTTCACATGTGTAATTGCATGCAGAATTAGACTATTATCTGTGGTATGCTTTTCTTGTCTGTACAGTGGGGCAGAACGGTTCTTGACTGTAACATTCCATAACGTTTATATTTTCTGAACTCTCCCCCCCCCCCACGGTCGAAAGCAATCTGGAATGAATGAGGACAGTGAGGATGTCTGGATGAAACTATCCCATGGAGACATATTAAAGTCAGTACAGAGGTGAACTATGATCTTTCAGACCTCAATCCATGTATCCTAGGCTATATTTCTACAGCTGAATCATTTGAAATATGAACGTTGTGTGCCTGGCCTCTAGTTAAGCTGTCATGGGGAATAGCTACCAGAAGGATGGAGGAATCTCAGGAGTCATTCTTAGGTGTGAGTCAAAATGTAAAACTTCTCCCCCGTCCCAATCCTGTGGGTTGCAAGATGAGTTTCACCTGAGCAACCCTTACTGAAAGCCACAACTTTTCAGTGTGTCTTCATTGTGTTGCATGTTCACATAATCTGCCTCAGTTTCAGGTGGATAATTTAGGACCAGCCTACGCTATATAGAGTGACATCCATCATGATAAATATGCCCAGTAGTTTATAACAGATTACCAAGAGCCCATAATGGAAAAAATGATTCAGGGCCTGTTCCAACAAAATGGACCTGTACTTCCTCCTCTTCCAGAGAATATATATATGCTTGTACATCCTAATAAGTTTATCATGTCCCCAGACACATCTCAAGAACTGAAACAAAATTAAACGTTGGGTATTCTTCCACGCAGTGGCGGGACGCGGGTGGCGCTGTGGGTTAAACCACTGAGCCTAGGGCTTGCGGATCAGAAGGTCGGTGGTTCGAATCCCCGTGATGGGGTGAGCTCCTGTTATTGGTCCCAGCTCCTGCCAACCTAGCAGTTTGAAAGCACGTCAAAGTGCAAGTAGATAAATAGGTACTGCTACAGCGGGAAGGTAAATGGCATTTCCATGTGCTGCTCTGGTTCACCAGAAGCGGCTTTGTCATGCTGGCCACATGACCTGGAAGCTGTACGCCGGCTCCCTCAGCCAATAACGCGAGATGAGCGCGCAACCCCAGAGTCAGTCACGACTGGACCTAATGGTCAGGGGTCCCTTTACCTTTTATTCTTCCACTGTTCTTCAGCTTTCATGATTTTTCACATAGGCTATGAATGTGGGCATCTATATCTGACACCCAATGTGATTTGATTTCAGTCTTGATATCTGCCAAAAAATATTTGACAGGTGACAGGATGGCATTTAGGCATTTCACAAAATTGACCCTTGACATGCAGTGTGCACAGCATAGTGATTTCCATACTTCTGAGCTTCAGGAAACACTTTTTGCACGCATCAGAAAGCCCTAAACCAGGCTTCCTCAAACTCAGCCCTCCAGATGTTTTGAGACTACAATACCCATCATCCCTGACCACTGTCCTGCTAGCTAGGGAAGATGGGAGTTGTAGTCCCAAAACATCTGGAGGGCTGAGCTTGAGGAAGCCTGCCCTAAACATTTTGTGAATCTTTGTACTTTTGTCCATTTACTTTATTTCTTTTCCCCGATTTGAACGATAAAATGGTGATTTTCTTAAGTAAAAATGAGAGTATTTCTAATTTTTGTAAAGAGAAAGAGCACTGATTCTATTTATGCAAATCTATCTAATTCACACTTCTAGATTCCACACACGAACTGAAATGCAGCACACAAACTTTGGAATTCCCAATTCTCCAAATTTTGCAGCAAAAAAAGCACAAAAAGTGTACTTTAAGGAAAAGGGCACACAAAAACGCTTATATTTAGTGAAAAAGTACAAAAATGTATTATGTAGGGAAGAGCTTGAAAAACTGTTTTGTTTTTCTTACTAACGACCCAAAGGTCCATTCGCAGGGTATCACATCACATCATACCATATACAAAGCAAACAAACAATACATATTAACAGGAAAAAGTGGTAACACCAACAAAAATGAAGGCATCCATGTTTCCTGAGATGGCGTGGATGGTGAAAGTTGGGCATCTAAGTGCAAATGATAAAAAACAAAATCCTATAAAATGACCATTCTAGATCCTCCATCCCTCTGGAGACAGGACTTACCTTTGTAGAAGGCATGTTGATTCTTCTTCAGGAAGACCTGGAGATGGTGAAGACAGGAACCTTTTGTGCCACTGAACCACTAACCCAATATTGGTTTCTCTCAACTTAGAATCATAGAATCATAGAGTTGGAAGAGACCACAAGGGCCACCCAGTCCAACCCCCTGCCAAGCAGGAAACACCATCAAAGCATTCTTGACATATGCCTGTCAAGCCTCTGCTTAAAGACCTCCAAAGAAGGAGACTCCACCACACTCCTTGGTAGCAAATTCCACTGCCGAACAGCTCTTACTGTCAGGAAGTTCTTCCTAATGTTTAGGTGGAATCTTCTTTCTTGTAGTTTGAATCCATTGCTCCGTGTCCGCTTCTCTGGAGCAGCAGAAAACAACCTTTCTCCCTCCTCTATATGACATCCATTTATATATTTGAACATGGCTATCATATCACCCCTTAACCTTCTCTTCTCCAGGCTAAACATACCCAGCTCCCTAAGCCGTTCCTCATAAGGCATCGTTTCCAGGCCTTTGACCATTTTGGTTGCCCTCTTCTGGACACGTTCAAGCTTGTCAGTATCCTTCTTGAACTGTGGTGCCCAGAACTGGACACAGTATTCCAGGTGAGGTCTGACCAGAGCAGAATACAGTGGTACTATTACTATTACTTCCCTTGGTGCCCTGCAGATGTTTTAGCTTACAACTTCCATCATCCCTGATCATTGGCCCTCCTAGCTGAGACTGATCTCAATTTTAATACAAAATTCATGGAGGGCTGTTCTATATATTTGATAATTTTCTCTTTAATAATGCTTTTTAATCAATTCCCATAGAGCAGACAAGCTAATCAGTCTGTAATTTCCCAGATCCAAAAGTTCAGTCTGTTATTTATTATCTCTCTTGTTGATTGATTATGCATAACGTTCTCTTCCCAGAACAATTTTTATATAGGAGTTTTTTCTTGTGGCACTTGATTGGGGAAGAAATGGCAATGGAAGTGCCCAGAGTCCATCCATTTACCTGGCTGCCCTGTCAATTGGTACATATAACGGAGGTCCTTTGGTATTACTGAAATGCACCCTTTCTTTGTTTTCCCTATGCACATCTTTCTTTGAGAGATCATCTGGAAGACATAATGTCTCTTGTTTCATTCATTGCATTAGTCTCCTGGCAAGACCTGCTCCTTTGTGTTGCGAGTGCTGGATGCTGCCAATGAAGGCATTAGTTCATGTCTTTGGTGCAAGACATTTTGTGTAAAATATAGACTCTAATGTGCAGAATTTGCAGGTCACTGAAGTGTTACAGTCTACTGAGATGGGTCTGGAATCAATAAGGTTACAGATCAAACTCAATTTCATTTAATTTTCATTATTACCTAGAGTAAAGCCCCACATGGTTTTACATGAAAAGGAATAAAGCATTAAACCTCATTCAAGCTCTAGAATCAATATTTTATATGACCTACAAATAGAATCAAATAACTTTGCTAAGTACATCATGTTATTGCCTTCTCCCACTTTCCCCCTGTAGTCCCAGAGGGTTTTGCAGGCAGACCAGACAAGATACAAAACTACTATAAAAATCAAGAGTAACCAGCCAGTTCCCCGAAAGCCTTGAGAGCCAGAGTTCTGACCATATTTTAGTTCTGTGTTTACCTTCAACGTGGGTTGTTAAACATCTGTGGGAAAGAAAGAAAACAGGCCGCATAAAGGAGGTGTGGTTTTTTGAGCTGAGTTTGATTTTGTAAACCTTCACATCAAAGCTGTATTTATTGATATGGTTATTACAGTGCAGTACAATCTAAGTTCTGTTTCCACTAGAGCCTTTTAGAGCTGCTTTTCTATAATTAGCTGAAAGTGGAATTAAAATGGAGGTTCCCACAAAGCAATTCACATATTGCTGTATTATTCCTTTTGAAGATCCTTCAGCAATATTGACTCACAAGTAAGTGTCATTCAGTAAATATCCTTTCTGAGATTAGTTAGAAGCTTCCTGTTTGCAGGTCCTGCCTCTTTCATTGCTTCCTGTTGATTGTTGGCTGGGATTAGTGATGATTTCCCCTTGATAATGTCAGTTTCTGTTCTGAGGTGGGGCGGCGGCTATAATGTTTTCTTTTCAATGTTTGCAACAATGCTGATTCACTGAAAAAATTGCTTCTCTCCCCCCGCCCCGGCTCTCCATCTTTGCTCCAGCCATCCCTCCTGATTCCATCAGTCCGAATTTCCTTTCCTGAACATTGTTCAGTCATCTTTTTTTTGGGGGGGGGGGTGCAGTCTGCAGGAGTTTCTGGAACCCCTTGAATTCTGTAGTTTTGTGGCAGACCCTCTAAGTGTCCCTATTTTCCAGACATGTCCCTGATTTAGAGAAGCCATCCCAGCTTCTGATTTGATTCTGGCATCTCCCACTTTTCCTTAGGATTTCCCTATTTCCATTGGATAAATGTTGGAGGGTATGGAATTATCCAACCCCCGAGCCGTCAGAAGGCAAACGGTACAGGGAAGTTTTTAAAGACGTTTTATTATGTTTTTATAGGGTTGCCATATTTCAAACAGTGAAAAGGAAGAATGGATACAAAAACTTTTGGAATGTGCAGAAATGGCGAAACTTACCAGAAGAATAAGAAATCAAGATAACCAACTCTTTATAAAAGAATGGAAATGGTTTATTGAATATTTACAGATAAATTTGTAAACAGATAAGAACATTGGCAGGATTATTGTAATAACCTGCAGTTTTATAAGAGTATATATTTAACGTAGACAAATAAATGAGCAAATGAGGTTAATTTGGATATGCAGAAAATATTAAAAATAAATTTAAGGAACCGCAGAAAGAGGGGGAAGGAAGTCAAGTTTTGAAATGTTAAAGGGATTGTAAAATTAGTGAAATGTATAAACCTGTAAAGCATAAATAAAATTTAAAAAACAAACAAACAAACAAACAGTGAAAATCCAGACAGGAAAGTTGTTGAGCTATTTTCATTGGAGAAATGTTGGAGGGTATGTTCTCCTATAATGGCAATGGCACACACCTGAGAGCTGTCAGAACTGAGTTCCAGTGAGTTCTGGCTGGAAAAAAAGCTCTGGCTGTGTGTATGTTGATGTTATGGGGGGTATATCCCTGTCGCTGAGCGGTATTGACCCGTTCTGCTGTGGTTGCTATGTGGGACACCTTTGCATACCTGCCAAGTTGCTGTCGGAGAAATAAGGGACCGGGCGAAAGTAGCAGACCGGAAGTAGCGCTGCCGCCATTTTGGAACTGGGCGGAGCATGCTCAGAAGTGACTTTTGGCCGCCATGCCAGAAGTCACACTGCAGCCATTTTGGAACTGGGCAGAGCAGCATCAAAAGTCGCTTCTGAGCATGCTCCGCCCAGTTCCAAAATGGCCGCCGTGCCAGAATAACCCGGGGGAAAACAAAAAAATCAGTTTTTTCAGCTAGGAACAGCTGGGAAAACGGGGATTTCCCGGGGAATACAGGAGACTTGGCAGCTACCCTGTTTCCCCCTTTTTAATACATAGTCATAAAGTAAGCCATGGCAGGGTTTTTAAGCATTTGAGAAATATAAGACATACCCCCAAAATAAGCCATACTTCCGCGCCATGGAAACCAACCCCCACAGGCACCTCCACTCACAGAGTCACTCCATGCGGCCAAGAGCTCTGCTTAACAGCTGATCGCGCTCCCGCCTTGCTGGCTGCATCCCCGTGCTCCGCTTGCCACCACCGCTTGCCACCACCGCTGGGCTCACTGCTTCTTCCTTGCCTGGCCCAGCCAAGGAGCTTGGAGCACCCTGCAGCGGCGGGGGGAGCGCCTGAGCCAGTGGCCTCCGCCTGGCCTGGCCAAGGACGCCTGCTGCCCTGCCGCCCGGAACCGGTGGCTGCTGCAGTGCTGAGCACTCAAGAGAGCACAGCAGCGCCCTGAGCCGTAAAAACCGTACCAGTAATTAAAAAATAAGACATCCCACCGAAAGTAAGCCACCCTGTGTTTTTTTGAGGAAAAAAAGTTATAAGACGGTGTCTTAAAAAGGGGGAAACACGGTATGCATCTTTGTCATGTCTCTTTGTGGAGGACAGTGTTGCTGCCATTATCACTGTGAGAGTGAGTGCTGGAGTTGCTATGTCCTGTGTTGTTTGGAATGCTGCCATTTTCCCTTTACTTTTTATGCTTGGAATACATGCATGTCTGACACCTTAAGCTGGCTGCAGTGGACAATGGATTGCTCTGCCCGAGATACAGCATAATTATTTGCCAAAATGCATTTTAATCATTTCCTGCTAAAATAAATAATTGCAAATCTGTAATCACTAGATTCGGGTCCAAGTAAGGAAATCTGACATCACTCCTAGGCTTTGCCCAGAGTTCAGATATTGGTGAACCTCAAGAGGCTGAGTTCACTGGAAATTCATTTCAAGAAGGCAGAATTTCCAGAAGGCCCTCCCAGCATTCAACAAGTTGATATGGAAAAAAACCTTCAGGTAAATGAAGAAATGAACAGGGCCATCTTTACCCGGGGGTACAAGGGGTGCGGGGCACCCGGGCACCAAATTCTGGGGGGCGCCAGGCGCCTGCCGCTGAAGCCGCCTAGGCTCTTAACTATCTACAGTACCTGTTATAAAATAATAAATAATTTTGATCAAGCTAGAAAAACAAAATACATATATACCTAGGTATTACCAAAATGTATACCTACTATTTCACTAAAGGACTTTTGACTTTGTGCACTCATTTACCAAAGATCCGCCGTGCCAGCTGTGGCGCTTGTCATTCACAATGGCGGCGCTTGACTCAACGATGGCGCTTGTCATTCTCAATGGCGCCGTGCACACAAAATTAACTCTTACATCATAAAAGTTAATTTGGGGGCGCTGGGCGGATCTTTGCACCCCAGTGGCACATATGCTAAATACTGCACTGGAAATGAGCATGGCTATGATGACTTAGGTCACCAACAAAAACCTCTGTTCTCTCAGTTCCTTTAATTTTAAAGCAAATTCTTGGTCCAAAAACTGCCTAGAAATGCCACCTTATGCCCTTCAGATCTGGTGTGTGGCTGCAGTTATTTAGTGGAGATCGAAAATCTGCACATGCTCTGGAATGCTCTTCTCCCAGTGTGTTTATGCCGCATGCTTTTGGCAGTGAAAATAGGTTCTGTAAATGAGGCCTGGCAGGACCTATATCTAGTTTAGTCCATCTTTAAACATTCGCTCTGCACTACCCCCCTTCCTACTTTCCTGGAAAGGTTTTGAAAAGACACAGTCAAAATATAATAGAAATCAGGTGGATTGCTGATGAGTTATGGGTCAATGGTGAAGCGCTGAAAGGTTTTAGTTTTCTGTAAATATATATCTATATATGCATAATACACATGGACTGGAACGCTTCCAAGCCAGCCTAAGATAATAGGAGTAGCCTTTTGTGAGCACATAAAACGATGACATTCATTGTGGTAAATAAAACATTTGATTACTTTTTCCATAGCTTAAAAGAACTGGTACTTTCCTTTGCAGACTGTCTTCCAGCTCCATATTTGTATTCAGAAACTTTTCCAAGACAATTTGCCGTGGAGTGGGGGAAAGAAACTGGGAGATCTTAGATGTGTTGAACACACATTTCAGGCGGAGCGGGGAAGAAGATGAATAAAATTATATGTTATGTACAAGGCAACCGGATTGTCAAAGAAGAGCTTCTATAAATAAAACTTTATTTAGGAGCTCCGTGGGAGCTTTTTCCAATTAGAGTTGAGGGCTTCTTCCTCTCTTGTCTCCTCCATCCCGCAGAACCTATTGTTCTTCAGATGGCATTAGACTATAACTCCCATCAGCCCCAGCCAGCATGGCCCTACCTCAGGGTCGATGGGAGTTAAAAAGGTAAAGGGACCCCTTACCATTAGGTCCAGTCGTGACCGACTCTGGGGTTGCGGCACTCATCTTGCGTTATTGGCCAAGGAAGCCTGCGTACAGCTTCCGGGTCATGTGGCCAGTGTTGTGACATGGGGTTCGTGATTTCAGCTCTCTTGACATAATATGTTGGAGACAGTACTCTAGTAACACTTCTTTATTAAAGCAAACAAGACTGAGCTCTGAGGAGAGGAAAGCAACATTTAGAGGGATGGGGGACTAGCTAGAAAGGGAGGGAACAATATCAGGCAATCAAAGTGCTGCCTTTTGGAGGAAACCAATAAGACAGAGGATCCAAATACAGCAGCTTAAATGAACCAATAGTAGCTGTACCTTCTGGAACCAAAAGGCAGTAAATGCCGTTTACTGTAGCAGTACCTATTTATCTACTTGCACTTTGAAGTGCTTTCAAACTGCTAGGTTGGCAGGAGCTGGGACCGAGCAACGGGGGCTCACCCCGTCATGGGGATTCGAACCTCCGACCTTCTGATCGGCAAGCCCTAGGCTATGTGGTTTAACCCACAGAGCCTATCTGTGAACAATATCTGGAGATCCACAGGGCCTCCATCCCTATTATAAGATGGTCACAATTTCTATGAAAATGTAAGACAGTTGAGAAGCTGTGAGTTGTAGGAAGTGGTATATGTCCAGCAGTTCCTATTTTTTGCTTTTTTGGAATGCCTTGCTAAAAAATTGTTAGTGTGGGAATGATAACTTATTTATAACTTATTTATTATTCATTTACTATATTTATAGATCACTTTTCTCCCAAGCTGGGATTCAAGGTGTGTTACATTTTAAAACGCCATTGTAAAATACAAAGTAATATACATACATGCAAACACTGCAGATGATCACAGCCTGGAGACAGACAGGCAGGTCGTGTTATTCATAGCAGTGACCAGAGGAGGAACGACTGCTGGGAGGAGCACCGAGAAAAGAAACGCCATGGTACAACTGCATCAGCACAACTGGAAGCCTTCTGCCCCAGATGCAACAAAACATGTCTCTCCTGTATCGGTCTCTACAGCCACAGCAGACGATACAACCTTCCAACAGTTTGACTTCGCCCCCCAAAGGAACACCCTTCCATTGTCTCCCAATACCAACAGATGTCCACAAAATCCTTGCTCAAACATGTAAAAGTACGTAATTTCAAGCATAACAAAAGTAGTCATAAAGAACAAATAAAACAAATAAAGTACACAATCAAACTGAACCATTTTCACATGAACCATAATAAGATACTGTAAGAGAGCAGCCCACTCTGCTTACTTCCATCAGATGGGAGAGAAGCAGCAAGAGCATCAAGGCAGGAAGGAGGTTCCAGGGCTCTAGCAGCATACTGGAGCCTCAACTGCAGTTGGGAAGCAGAGAAGAAGGGGTGGAGCCAGCTGCATCAGAGGGTGGAAAGGAGAGGGAAGAATCAGCGGCAGCTGAGGAGAAAGGTTTGACACAATGGGGATCCCGTAGGGCCAGTAGGAGGGGCATTTTGGGGACCAGTCTTAAAGGCTGGGTCAGAGCCCGCCAGAGGCTATTGCGGGCTTCTGCCCCATGCAGAGCAGACATGATTTGAGACATCTCACCACTGTATATAGCATGCACAATAAAACTCTGAAAATCCAGAGGAGGTGTGGAGTGCTTACTCGGGAGTAGCCAACACCCACCTGTGACAGATACAAAATAAATATACAAAAATTAATATCAATAACAGCAACAACACCCCAACAAAACCCCTTAAGCAATACCCCAAAAATTAAAAAAACAAACAAACTTCAACCTGCCCCAATCAGCTGTCCGGCCACAGCATTCTCGACCATTTTCAAAGGCAGCCCCTTGGAGAGAATGTTGCAGTAGTCCAATCGGGATGTAACTAAGCCGGCATGCGTCACCATAGCCAAATATTGTTGCCCCCCCCCCAAATTATTTATTATCTGTTCATAAAAGGTGAATGAAAAGCAGGTGTCGGAAACAGATCTCTAAACCTTTCTGTTCTACAAAGAAGATATCGTGAGGGAAATCAGAATCAACCTCAAGGAGCGATAAAGGAAATTAAAAATGTCAGAAGACTGTGGGAAACCTTTTCACGCTCACAGTAACTTTTGAATCAGAAATACAGAATATTGCAAAACGTTGTTTATTTTAAAAACTTGCACCCAGCCTAATTTTCAGCTTACAATAAAAGCAACAACATTTTTTAAAAAACAACAACAACAGCTCAGGCAAATAATAAACCAAACTGTTACCTTAAACGCTTACATTGCAGAAACAAATACAAAACAGCAATATATATATACAGTAGATATAAAAAATCAAATATCTGGCATCAAAATGGCCCACAATTTTGTTTAGTTTCTGCAGTTGAAGCAGTGAAAGCTCTAGTGTTTATATATGTCCATATATATTGAGATCTCTCTCTCTCTCTCTCGGGCTGAGTCATTTCCTTAGCTCTGCTTAGCTCTTTCTTAGCTTCCCTTCCCTTCATTAGACAAATATGTGTGTGACCAAGAAGCCATTTTTCAGGGTTCATTTGTCCATGCAGACTATTAGGCAGAGTGACCACCCCAAACAGCTGATTTTAAGTGTCATGAAAGGGCAGCAAATTGTCACTCACTAATGATTGTTGTTTTCACTGCCTGTAACAGAGAAGAACCATCTGTAGGTTTTTCTACTCCAGGTGTCCAAATAATTTGATTGGCTTTGCATCTTGACTTGGGGGGGGCATTCGCTGCTCTGCTTCAGGGAACAAAATGTTTTGGACTGGGCCCAAACATTTGTACCTATGAGGCAAACAGTTGCCAATCTTAAAAGGAGAACTTCAGTGACAGGTGAGAAACTGGGACAAAAAAAAAAAGCACAAGATCACAAAAGCAGAGGTTCACTTGAAGTTACCATGTCACCTTCCTATGCGAGTCAACGAGGAATTGGACCATGTGGGAGGTAGCTGAGAGTTAGTCACTTGGCTGATAGAGCAGTGAGGTCAGGCTTATCCTCGAACCAGGAAATAAGCGAGTTTTGGGGCATTATTTTTCCTTCTGATCTTTGTTATAAAAACCTTCGGCCAAGCTCACTCCAGGGATGAACTGAATTGAAATTAGCCCATTGTGTTTATGGCTGGGAAAAGCCAGAGGAAAAGATTTATTTTCCTTTTTCATTTCAGAGAAACATGAAGCTCTGGTGGACCCGGGAGCAACAAAACCCCCTTAGGAAACATCCACCTTGTGGATTTTGCTGGGTTGAGTGTTTATTTTGCTCTAGACTTGAAGAAGGCATAACTCTACACCGTTAGCTGGAATGAAATAAATCCTGCCGATTGCAGTCACACTTTGTAGCTTGTGTAAAACCTGGAATGAAAGACACTTTGCCTGCTCTGTGGATAGCTTGCTTGTTCCTCTGTTGTATGTGTCTGCTATTTTGCCTTCCCCGGGGGCTCGCTCTCTCTCTCTCTCTCTCTCTCTCTCTCTCTCTCTCTCTCTCTCTCTCTCTCTCTCATATTTGATTTTAGGAGAGAGGTTCCTCTTACTCCTAAAGCCACACGGCCAGCTCTCCATCCTTCCTCTTGAAATTGATTATAAAGATGAACTTTCTTTTTTGAGGCGGGTAACCTGGAACATTTATTTACATTCTGGGATTCAGCTGAGTCCCTGACCTGACCTTAAGAGGAGGCCCATTACCTGTAAGTTTGGCTGGATTCCGTTCTCTCCATGCTTGAGGAATACATTCTAGGTGGCTTCCTGTGTGGTCTTTGATAATTGTAAAACTTAGAGGGGGAAACTGTTTGAGGTGTGTGCGTGTGTGCGTGTGCGTGCTTTATTTATGTATTTCAAGTTATGCACAGTCTAAAACGTCATTCCAAATAAATAAAAAAACACACATCCATAGGCAGTTTTGTATAAATAAAATAAAACCCTCTCCTGTGCAACTTCCCTTGCCGCCGTTCACTGGCATTAGTTTCAAGGACCACACAGGGAGTGACAAGAGTAGCTCTGAAACAGAAGATGGAGGTAAAAAGTCTGAAGGGAACTGGAATCTGGATGCGAGAACTGCATTCACTTTGGTTTTCTGCAGCTTCTATAAACTGTCCACTTAGTCCAGTGTCTTCCCAGTGGAAGCGGGAAGTGGGGAGTGGGTGGTGTTGTGGTCTAAACCACTGAGCTTCTTGGGCTTGCCGATCAGAAGGTCGGTAGTAGATAAATAGGTAGGAGTACCTTCTCTGGCGGGAAGGTAAATGGTGTTTCCGTGCACTCTGGTTTATCATGGTGTTCTGTGCACCAGAAGTGGTTTAGTCCTGCTGGAAAGCTGTTTGTGGACAAACGCCGGCTTCCTCGGCCTGAAGCAAGATGAGCGCCACACCCCATAGTCGCCTTTGACTGGACTTAACCGTCCAGGGGTCCTTTACCTTACCTTTTACCTTCCCAGTGAAATCTAGGGGGCAGGACTCTAGGCGCTACTTAAAAGTGCAAGAGTACTAGAGGAGACCTGCTGGATCAGGCCAGGGGCACATCTGTTCCAGTGTCCTGTTCTCACAGTGGCCAACTAGATGCCCACGAAAAGCTTGTAAGCAGAACCAGAGTCCAATGCTGCTCTCCCCATCTGCAATTCCCAGAAACTGGAACATATGCTTGTTAAATCATGTTAGCCCTATGCAACATATCATTGCTCAAAACCGCTGATACTGATGGTATAGTACTGATTCCCCCCGCGCACTAAAATTTGGCACGGCACAAATATCTGCAGTTTTCTCAAAGATTCTCGAAAGAGCTTCAGTGTAGAGTTTTGGACAAATTGATATGTTTGAATTGATTTTGAAAGAACTTCTCAAGGACGTGCTCTACAGGGAGCTGGCACCAGGCATCAAGCCCATTGGCAGACCAACTCTTTGTTACAAAGATGCCTGCAAACATGACATGAAAGCTGGCAACATAAACCCTCTTGTGTGGGAACCCCTTGCAGACAACCGCAGTGCCTGGAGGCAGACGGTCAGGACGTGTATCTATAGCAATGGCCAGAGGAGGAATGGCTGCTGGGAGAGAAGAAATGCCGTGGTGCTTCTGCAGCAGCACAGCTGGACCCCTTCATCTGCCTCAGCTGCAGCAAAACATGTCTCTCCCATATCAGTCTCTATAGCCACAGCAGGCACTGCAACCTTTCAACAGTTTGACTTCACCCCAAAGGCACACTCCTCCACAGTCTCCCGAGACAGACGAATGCTAGCAACTCTGATTCCCCTAATAAAATTTGGCACGGCACTATTTTGCAGCTTTCTCAAATATCTTCAGTGTAGATTTTTGGGCAAATACATATTTGAAATGATTTTGGAAAAAACTTTGTATAGGCTTTTGCTTTAAAAGTTGTTCTAATAATACACTTGTGACATGGGGGCATTCTTGCAATAAACAGCCTTTTTGTGGTTATTGCTTTGGAATTTAACTGGCCATAAAAGCCGTTTATTGCTTTGTACACTGCCCTGACATGAACAATATCACTATGCTCTGAGTTACTACAGCAAAGAGAGCTTTAAGTTAAGCCAGAGAGAGAGAGAGGAGGTGATTGTACCCTACATGACCATAGCTGCCAAGTTTTCCCTTTTCTCGCGAGGAAGCCTATTCAGCATAAGGGAATTTCCCTTAAAAAAGGGAGAACTTGGCAGCTATGTACATGACTGAATGATTGATGTAACATGAACCATTTTCTTTTCTATGCCTGGTGAGTATGGCAAAACAAATATTCTTTCCAAAGGTATCTCTGCGAGAGGAATCCAGAGGAAGGAAACTCTCCAAAAAGCAAAATAGAAAAAAAAATCATTTAGTAGCACATTAAAGACCAACTAAGTTTTTATTTTGGTATGAGCTTTCGTGTGCATGCACACTTCTTCAGATACACTTGAAACAGAAGTGTCAGACCCTTATATATATCGGTATACAGAGGGTGGTGGGGGTGGGTGGGAATGGGTGATGGGCTGATGGGAGTGGTAAACCTGTAGATGGCTGTTAACGACTGCTGATGACTGCAATTAGTCCTGGGGGGGGGGGGGAAGCAAGGGCTGAGGCACCAAAGAAAGCTTGATCATGCATAATGAGATAAGAATCTGATGTCTTTATTCATCCCAGGTGGCTCCATGGACACCATGGCTTGTGACACAGCTCAGCTATTTGTGTGCATAGGTACAGATTGCACACACACCGAATGTAATTGCATTAGATTGCATTACACCGAATGTAATGTGTGAACAACCCAACAGCCCTTATAGGAGCCTATGAGTATTTCTGCATGTGCGTACAGAGTCCTTGCATACAGAGTCCCTTGAGGGTGAGGGTGTGACCAGCCGGTGCAATATCATCTCCACTCTCTACTGCATTCCTTTTTCATGGATTAACAAAACTGGGTGAAAGTTATCAAGGCAAAGAAATTCAAGTCTTGGGGAATCTTCACTATTCAGTAGCTACTATTCCACTATTAAGTTGCCATTTTATATGTTGTTGTTGTTTAGTCGTTTAGTCGTGCCCGACCCTTTGTGACCCCATGGACCATAGCACACCAGGCACTCCTGTCTTCCACTGCCTCCCGCAGTTTGGTCAGACTCATCTTGGTAGCTTCGAGAACACTGTCCAACCATCTCGTCCTCTGTCGTCCCCTTCTCCTTGTGCCCTCAATCTTTCCCAGGATCAGGGTCTTTTCCAGGGAGTCTTCTCTTCTCATGAGGTGGCCAAAATACCGTGTTTCTCATATTATAAGACACGTCTTATATTTATTTTTTCCTCAAAAAAACCACCATGGCTTATTTTCAAGGGATGTCTTATTTTTTTCCTCCTCCTCCTGCTGCGGCCGGCATTGCTGCTGCGCCTATCACTATGTCTTATTTTCAGGGTATGGCTTATATTCCTTGAATGCTTAAAAATCCTGCTATGGCTTATTTTATGGGTATGTCTTAAAATATGAGAAACAGGGTATTGGAGCCTCAGCTTCACGATCTGTCCTTCCAGTGAGCACTCAGGGCTGATTTCCTTCAGAATGGATTGGCTTGATCTTCTTGCAGTCCATGGGACTCTCAAGAGTCTCCTCCAGCACCATAATTCAAAAGCATCAATTCTTTTTATATAATGCATTCTTTCCCCCCAATGGGCATTTGGAGAAGAAGAGACCTGATTAGATGAAAGGGTCAGTTGCTGCTGCTATTAGGAACTGCCGTTTGGTGATTTTCTTTTTTCTTTATAAGAGTATTTGTCTTGTTTTTGTTTTTTATGGGTTTTAGATATCTGAGTTTATTGCAGACTGCCCTCGGGCTTGTGCAAAAGGTGATCTATGAAATAATATAAATGAATGAACTGAGGTTTGTGTGTGGTGGCTGTGCCTGATGGGAGTTGAGGTCTAAAATGTCTAGAGGGTGCCAGATTGAGGAAGACTTCTTTAAGGCCTTCCTGTCTTATGCCTCGGTTTCTTCCTCGAGCTGTTTTGCTGTTTGGGTGCCTCGGCAGACAAAAGACGCACACGAAAACCTCACTGATACAGCAGGTGTGTGTTTGCAGAAGGTGGAGAGTTACAGCAATAGATGACTCACTGGCTTCTGTTCTGATAAAAATCTACAGGGCCAGTCCTGCCATTAGGTGGATTGAGGCAGCTGCCTCAGGCAGTAGATCAGGAGTGGTGAACCTTGAACCCTCCAGATGTTGCTGAGCTTCAACTCCCATCATCCACAGCAAGCATGGCCAATGTCTGGGGATGGCGGGAGCTGTTGTTCAACAACATATGGAGGGCCAAAGATTCCTTACCCCTGCAGTGTCTAGTAGACAGCTGTGTCAGCCATTCAGTCTGCCCTGTGTCCCCTAAGCTAGCCTGGTACCCTCAGGTAAGTGGAAGATTCTGGCTATGTGCAAACAACATTTCATTTTAGAATCAGTGGAGACCGAATACTTGCTTTTTCTGCATAGTCCACACACAATCTAGATCAGGCATCCCCAAACTTTGGCCCTCCAGATGTTTTGGACTACAATTCCCATCATGCCTGTTAGCTAAGGATCATGGGAGTTGTAGGCCAAAACATCTGGAGGGCCGCAGTTTGGGGATGCCTGATCTAGATCTGTTGCCTATTTTTGCCGTGGAAAAGTGCTTCTTGGGGAACTGGTTTCATTCTGAAAAGAAAAGCTCGTTGCAATTTGATTCTGCCTTACTCTGTAGTGTGTTCACTTGGAAACAATATAGGTGCTCCTGGCAGTGGGGTGGGGTGTACCCCCACCAGCCCAATGACATTGTGGGTGGATGCATACCAAGATCACATCATCCAATTCCTTCTTCATTCACCTGGGGCATGTGCAGAAAGGAAAAGGCGTGGATAATTTAATCAAGGGGAGATTTTCAAAAAGTATATCAAGTAATCGTTGCTAGAATGACACATACTCTGGTGGATCACAGGATCTAGAAGCAATCCAGTTTGAAAGCAGCTTGCTGAGGATGAGCCTGAATGATTCCAGTGCTACAAACAGGTTAGAGTGTACACAGTCCTTGTCTTATTGTCAGTGCTGAAGTCAGAGTCAACTGCATGTCTGGTCGACTTTTGTACCTCTGCAGGCGGCAAAATGTATTGGGCTAGCCCTAGAAACCTCTTCTTCTTCTTCTTCTTCTTCTTCTTCTTCTTCTTCTTCTTCTTCTTCTTCTTCTTCTTCTTCTTCTTCTTCTTCTTCTTCCTCCTCCTCCTCCTCCTCCTCCTCCTCCTCCTCCTCCTCCTCACCCCATATTTCTTAAATATACAGATAGATTATTTAAAAAATGAAACTTCCAGCTCTAAGTTTAAAAGTTTAAAATGAAATCTGAACCTAACACTAACATTACAGCTGAACTCATGACCCTCTTATAAACTTAAGAAAGGATTGTTTATCTTTAGAGATCAAAGAATGTAAAAGGTAGAAAGGTAAAGGACCCCTAGATGGTTAAGTCCAGTCAAAGGTGACTATAGGGTTGTGGCGCTCATCTAGTTTCAGGCCGAGGGAGCCGGCGTTGGTCCACAGACAGCTCTCCAGGTCATGTGGCCAGTATGGCTAAATTGCTTCTGGCACAACGGAACATCATGACAGAAGCCAGAGTGCACGGAAACGGCATTTACCTTCCTGCCACAGTGGTACCTATTTATCTACTTGCACTGATATGCTTTTGAACTGCTAGGTTGGCAGAAGCTAGGACAGAGCAACGGGAGCTCACTCTGTCACAGGGATTCGAACAGCCGACCTTCTGATCAGCAAGCCCAAGAGGCTCAGTGGTTTAGACCAGTGTTTCCCAACCAGTGTGCCTCCAGATGTTTTGGGACTACAACTCCCATCATCCCTAGCTAGCAAGACCAGTGGTCAGGAATGATGGGAGTTGTAGTCCCAAAACATCTGGAGGCACACTGGTTGGGAAACACTGGTTTAGACCACACATACATATATAACTGTAGATAGATATGGCGGTGGTGGTGGGTGAGTTGTAGTATAGATCAGGTATTGGGAACCTGAGGCCCTCCAGATGTTTCTGGACTACAGTTGCTCTCATCCCTCCTTTGGTCATGCTGGCTTTGGTTGATGGGAGTCCAACAATGTTTGCGGAGACAAGAGACTTTCCTGGTGTGTAATAAACTTGCATTGTATTCTCTGAGGTTGTAACACAGTTCACCTTTAAATGAATATGTTTTTATGGCTGTACCAGCCAGTTACAATAAATGTATTTTAAAAATTAAATCAGTCATCTTAAAATGGACTTCTTCTTTTAGTTGATAGATGAACATCTTTAGCTGATCCATTCACTGATCCTAGCCAGGATTGTGGAGGTTACTGGGTAATTGTCGTTTTCTATTCCCAGTCTTACGCTGATTGAACTCATAATGGGGATATCTCAGTTGAGTACATGTTTGAAAAATGAGACATTAAAATTATCTGGTCTGTGTTAGCGTTTGAAAGACTCATGGATTTCTGTAATTTTCTGCTTCCCAGCGCATTGGAACTCAACAGTACCCTTCCATTCAGTTGGTTATTTGGGGTAGATTAATATCTCCTCCATAATGATATCAGAGCAATATGCACTGTGAAGTTTATTGAATGCTAGCACAAGACCCCGCATGTTCTCCTAATGCTACGTTGGCTATACTTTGTGAGCTGTTGGCCACCTCTTGCAATCTGCTCTGGCAAAGGATATATGCAGTCAGTGATACTTGTCGTGTTTGTTCATTGTGATGCTAAAATCCTTCATAGCCCTTCCTTGACTTATCAGGATCCTCATCCCTGGAAGTCTGGCAACAACCTAATTTGGAGACACTCCCAACATCCCACTAGAAATTCCCGACCCACAAGCTGGGAACTGCTGCTTGTCGGAACAGGGATGATCGGGTTCCAGCAAGCCACATAATAATTTCTGCTGTTGATCAGTTGTAATTCATTTTGTCAGGTCCAGCACTTTTGGCTGAATTATAGGACATTCTTGCTTAACATGCAGCAATGTCTGGCATAGGACAGATCCTTCCTTGGAGCAGTAATATAAGCCATTCTGCTGGTCTCGCTGGTGTAACTGAGAAAGGGACCTTGGCCAGCGAAATTTAACTATGCTATCATATAAAATAAAATATTTCTTTATACACTTTTCTGCTTGGAGTTGATATGACCCGATGGTGTCCTTTTAGCTAAACATAGATTCACACTTTGGCTGCAATCCTGTGCAGACTTATTTTCACATTCTTTATTAAGGTCCAAAGACCTGCAAAGAAAATGTTGAAAGCAAAACACAGCAGAAATACAGGAAAACATTGCTAGGCAGTCACTGTGTTTTATCCAGAGCATGTTGATTTCTAATTCTTATTACTTCTAAGATAAATTTTCGCCATGACCAGGGTTATATGGTTTATCTTATCTTTAAGGAGATACTTGAGATAGAGGGTATCAGAATTTCCAGGTAAATTTACCAATAAGGGTTTAATTAATTGGTTCTTGGCTTGTTTATACAGCTGACAGTGTAGTAAGGTATGTTTCATACAATCAACAGCCTGAGACTTACCTAGGAGTAAGTCCCAGTGAATTAAATGAGGCTTATTTCTGACTAGATATGCACAGTGATTATGCTGCCCGTAAGTTAATGATACTGTTCACAGCACTGGGTAAATAATATATATTTTCCAGATGGTAAAAAAAATCTAAAAGTCCCTTTTTGAAAGAAAGAAAGAAAGAAAGGTAAATAAACATTAAAATACCCCCCCCCCGCATAACTATTCATTTTAATGGCACTCTAAGAGTTCATCCAGGGGTCTCCTGCTCACGTGGGAGCAGTACCATACACTTTGGCTCAATGTTCTTTGACTTGCTACAAAGAGCTAATTCTTCCAATTATTGAAACGAATGCTGCTGATGTATATGGATTGACAAATTATTTTCAAAGGCTAATTTATTTAAGCAGATGGCAAAGCCTGATATGATGCTTTTCAAGAGGTGAGAGATTGTGTGTGTGTGTGTGTGTGTGTGTGTGTGTGGAAGGAGAACTAACTCCTGGCACAACTGGGATATTCATGACTGTTCCTTTTGAGCCTAGAGATGAGATGGTTTCTTTATTGTGTCTGGTTCACTTTGCCCTGCATGGCACCGCTCCAGTTGAACTCTTCTGGAATTGGACCATGCAAGTAGGGACGCTGGAGGATTCTGATGGAAAGAAAGATGGGAGCGGAAATGGTTGGTGTTCCCTTATTTGTCCCATGACCAGAATGGAGGTCAGCCCAACCAATATGGTTGGTATTCACTGTTATCGTTGCTTTCAGCCTGCAAATGAGACCCAATTGAGTACGTCGCCCCCCTGTTCAAATTTCCCCCACTTGGAAATAAATGGGGTGAGAGAGAGAACATGGTGAGAATGAGAAAGAGAACATGGTGAGAATGAGAACTTACATGATTTTCGTAATAAATTCCACAAGTTACGTAATTCCACCACGACGGACAGCGCGGCGGATAACATTATTGGTAGAAGATGCAAGAGAAACTGAGCTGCATGCGAATACAGGGCAGAATGGAAAATGATGGCCTCTTACATACATACAAACAGCCTTCAGTTCATTTGCACTCCTTTTGTACGTTGCTGGTGCCCATTGATAAAACACTGCCAAAATGCTATCTTGATGTGATTATATGAAGGGCCAGCACTGAAGCTTGACACAGTTGGGCATCTACCAAGGACCCACACCCCAGCAGGAGCCCCGTTTACAAGAGCCTCCTGATTATGATTTTTTAACTCCAGTGTCATGAACTGGGAGAAACAACATTACTAGTATAGGAAAGTTAACCTAGCGATAGAATTTTTTATTTAGGTCATCAGATAATGCGTCTTGATTGGTGATAAGCATCTGCACATTCAGGCTGCTGTGGGACCTAGCTTAGGAGTTTCAAGGAGTGTTTTGCAAGAGGACAAGTTTTGTTTCATACAGCGACAGGGTCAGAATGGCATGGCAGCAGCAAGCATTTGTCGTTTGCTGTATGAACCCAAATATTCAAAGGAGATGTTATTTGTCTTGTGCCAAGAATGATTGGCCAATGTTTTCTCATAACTTGGGTGATGCTTGCATGACTCACTGGAAAGGTGCCCTGGCTTTCTGCTGAGTCTTCTGCATTTACCCCTCTGAGAATTTAAGGGAAGGGCAGCATGTTAACAAGCCAAACAGGAAGCAAAGCTCAGCATGTCATCTGCACCGTACAAGCCTTATCACTATGACTGAAGGTGTTTCCTCATGTTCTTGCCTTGAAGTCTCTCTGAGGGATATTCAGAAGTAATTTAAGAGCATTTCCCTTCCTAGTAACAGCACTACTGCTATTTCCAAGGCTCTTTCTTAGGGTTCTTATTCGTTAAGCCAAACGTGGACCAGAAAGCCCTTCAAATGGATGGTGGTCAACAGACTGAGGCTGTATACTGACAGAAAGACTGTTTCTGGGGGACGTGGGGGGTGGGCTGGTATGGGGGATTCCCTGATCCTGAATGGGGTATCAAATCAAATCAAATCAAATCCCTTTATTGGCATCACAGTATAAAACATTTCAGGTCACTGGGCTAATTATAAGGACAAGGGTGAAGCTGTCAAGGGTCATAAGGTCACACTGTGATTGTGCCTGAATGGGTTAAATGTGCCCCTAAAGGACCAGGTACGCAGCCTGGGAGTCAGTTTGGACTCACAGCTGTCCACTTCATTCATCATTAATACAATTGTGTTGTTGTTGTTGTTGTTATCATCATCATCATCATCAACAACATTATTAAAACAAATGTATATAATAAGAGATTGTGTAAAATAAATAAGATGACCGGTCAAGTCCAGACTCTAAAGTACCATGAAAGTTAGAAGCAGTAGATACAACGAATTTCACAGCCTCCTGATGGATTTAGGAAACTATGACTCGTAACAGGCTAGACCAGGCATCCCCAAACTGCGGCCCTCCAGATGTTTTGGCCTACAACTCCAATGATCCCTAGCTAACAGGCCCAGTGGTCGGGGAAGATGGGAATTGTAGTCCAAAACATCTGGAGGGCCGAAGTTTGGGGATGCCTGGGCTAGACACTTCTGGATCTCTGATACTTAATTAGAAAAACATTTTCCGTTCAATTGCCAAAGAAGCTATCAATTGGTGCTGTGCTATTTTCTTTTAAAGCAATTATATGGCACCATGCAGAAATCCGAGCAGCCGAAAACTAGATTTATAGAGAGTTTGGGTGTCAGCTTGGGGGCCTGAATCAACTGTAGCCTTCTAAAATGAAAATATCTGGGCATAGCTGCCAAGTTTTCCCTTTTCTTGCGAGGAAGCCTATTCAGCATAAGGGAAAATCCCTTAAAATAAGGGATAACTTGGCAGCTATGTATCTGGGGAATCCAACTCTGGAATAGTAATGTCCTTTGCATTAAGAACCCTGAAGCATAGCTTCAGCACAGCAGGTTTGTAAAGTTCTGCAAATATACTAGGCCATATATAGGACCAGCGGCAGAGCAAGCTGATTGGGCGCCTGGGGCGGGGCCAGCCGCCTGCGGGGCTGGGGCCAGCCGGGGCAGGACACTCCGTGGGACCTACTCCCACTCAGCTGCCCTACAGCTGAGGGGGAGATGGTGGGCAGACCATTTGGTGCAGGAGAGATGCGTGGCTCGGGCGCGCTGCAGGCCCCGCGCTGAGTGCCGCCCAGCATTTTGTCACCCCCCTCAGTGGTGACACCCAGGGGCGCCCTGCCCCCACAGCACCCTCCCTTCCTCCGTCCCTGTATAGGACATAAGATTTTATTTATTTATTTGGAAATCAATGGTGCATCTGTTATGTTTCTCAGGGGGACGCTGTGGTTGCTCTTTGAAGAAGGATGGTGAGATAGTTGGTCTGACCCAGGCATCCCCAAACTTCGGCCCTCCAGATGTTTTGGACTACAATTCCCATCTTCCCCGACCACTGGTCCTGTTAGCTAGGGATCATGGGAGTTGTAGGCCGAAACATCTGGAGGGCCGAAGTTTGGGGGTGCCTGGTCTGACCTATCAGGACTCTACGTATTCTGTTCCCACTGATAGTAAGAACAGAAGTAGATACATGTTAACTAATTGGTTGGTTATTAAAACAGATCTGCTTGCAAATTTCCCAGTCTTTCCATTTAGCATGGGCATGGGTGGTCTTGTTCAAAGAAGAAACTATAAGTCTCGTGAGGCATGATACAAGGTCTCGGGCACTGCTAAACCAGCTCATTGACTCCCAGTTGAAGTCAGGGCCAAACTAGATGTGATAATATTCATGTTGCTAGCTAGTCCCTGGCTGGTTTTCTTCTATACTGTAAATAGCTATCACAACAGTGATGGAGGCAGTGCTGAACTGGGATATGTTATGGGGACTATGGTGTGGAGAGTGGCTTTAACTCTTTGCCCCAATCTGGGGTCCTGACCAAAATTTGGATTGGGTTTCTGCAGTGCACCAGCCATTTGCAATGGGAGCTTTCTTCCTAATAAAGGAGAAAACACATCACTAAAAAAGAGGCCAAATGAGGACACCAATTTACATATGCTAATGTCTATGTCTAGATTTAATTTATGAATCTAGAAATACATTTCACCTTCTATTTGCCTGCTCAGTCTGCTGCCTGTGTGTGTATTAACTGCTGATGGAAATCTTCAAGGATTCCGGTCTCCCTTTCTTCATTTTTAAATTGGACTTGAACTGAACAGTCTTTCAAATAGAGAACTCCTTCAAACAGAAGACTGCAAAGTAGGTCACCCAAAGCACATATCTTGTATCTCAGACTCAGTTACTAAATTCTTTCTGCAAAATATGAGGATCAGACCAAAGGTATTATATCCCCCAAGAATTCCTGCAAGTGTTATTTATCAATCATAAGATAAAGAATGAAAGACTTCCTTTCCATTATCCTATAGCCTGCTCCTTTTATTACTTATTCCTTGATGAACAAAAGCCCTATTATTAATTTCAGTGCAAGTAATGAAATACCAAAGGACTTTATGGAGCCTGCATACAGCCAACCATTCAAGAACACTGCCATTTTTTATTTTATTTTTTGTAAAATGGCTTTTCTGTTAAATGAGTCCTTTATTTTATTTTTTAAAAAGACCAACAACACAGGAGCTTAATTAAATCTCCATAATCTCTCAGGAGGAAAAATGGCAATAACTTGCCAGTCATGCAGCCATGATCATTCCAAACACCACTGCTGTTATTAGCTTCATCAAGATTGGACGGAATGCTTGATCAAAGGAATGTTGCTTAAGTAGATTTCAGTGTATAATAGGGATAAATCAAAGCTCTTTTGGGTGCATTTGCATAGACACTAGGCTGGATTCTTCCCTGTGCTATATATGCCCGTGTGGTTCCATTTACACTATACGTCCCGCAGGGAAATAGACACTGCAGGAGCATCTTATATATCTACTGCACATTTGCACAGATCCCTTTTCATATTGCTTTCAAACAGCTCTGTAGTTCTCCCCACCTCAAAATCAGCTTTAAAGATGCCTAGTACAAAAGCCAGGAGTATTGTCTCTTTGGTTATTTAACTTATATGCAGAATTTATCATGCGAATCCCAAACCCGAATTAAGATTGCTGGAAGAAATATCAACAACCTCAGATATGCAGATGACACGACTTTGATGGCAGAAAGTGAGGAGGAATTAAAGAACCTCTTAATGAGGGTGAAAGAGGAGAGTGCAAAATATGGTCTGAAGCTCAACATCAAAAAAAGATTGTGGCCACTGGTCCCATCACCTCTTGGCAAATAGAAGGGGAAGAAATGGAGGTACCGTAGTGAATATTTTACTTTCTTGGGCTCCATGATCACTGCAGATGGTGACAACAGTCACGAAATTAAAAGACGCCTGCTTCTTGGGGAAAAAGCAATGACAAACCTAGACAGCAGCTTAAAAAGCAGAAACATCACCTTGCCGACAAAGGTCCGTATAGTTAAAGCTACGGTTTTCCCAGTAGCGATGTATGGAAGTGAGAGATGGACCACAAAGAAGACTGATCACCGAAGAATTGATGCTTTTGAATTATGGTGCTGGATGGAGGAGACTCTTGAGAGTCCCATGGACTGCAAGAAGATCAAACCGATCCATTCTGAAGGAAATCAGCCCTGAGTGCTCACTGGAAGGACAGATCCTGAAGCTGAGGCTCCAAGACTTTGGACACCTCGTGAGAAGAGAAGACTCTCTGGAAAAGACCCTGATGTTGGGAAAGATGGAGGGCACAAGGAGAAGGGGACGACAGAGGACGAGATGGTTGGACAGTGTTCTTGAAGCTACCAACATGAGTCTGACCAAACTGCGGGAGGCAGTGGAAGATAGGAGTGCCTGGCATGCTCTAGTCCATGGGGTCACGAAGAGTCAGACACAACTAAAAAACTAAACAACAACAACAACAACAGTACAAAAGCCACTGGACCTATTTCTCTGAAAATTGGCAGCAGTCTCACCCAAGGACACCTCTCACATGTCGGAAATTTCCAGAGCCATTGCCCACAAAACACCAGTGGAGATTAAATGGTTTCTTCTTCTCCAACCCCAAAACTGCAACTGCGGTCATTGCAGAAAAACCACTGCAGTCATTCTTCTGAAATTTGGTAGGGTTCATGATGTCAGAAGAGATGACCTCACTAGCAAATTTCATCTGCTTCTGCCATCATCATCATCATCATCCTCACCACCACCACCACCATCATCTATCAGCAGATTCATTTTGACACCCCCCTTCCAATTTTAGAGGTGTCAACAAATGTCTCTGGATCCATTTGCCTTTAACCACACTGGACAGGCTAAAATTAGTGCAAATTTCATCCACTTCTGCCAAAAGAGGGAAATCCCCACTGAGACATGGATCCTACTGGGTAACTTCATGCCGGTCACTATTTCCTATCCTCACCTACCCTCACAGGTTTGTTGTGAGGGTAAAGAGGGGAGGAAGAGGACCTTGAGCTCTTTGGAGAAAAGCGGGCTATAAATGCAATTTAAAAGAAAGAAAGAATAGGAAATATAAATAAATAATCTCAGTCCAAGATGCCCTGATTGCTAGGGAAATCTGGAAAAGGTAAATGCTAAAATGTCAGGAGAGGAGGTTGACTTCATTACAGAGGGCAGAGGAAGCCGAAACACACTTATGAGAAGGAGTGATGAGCAATAGAAACTCTGCTTCTTCTTCGCATGCTAGAATAGGTATGTCAGGATTTCCCAGTTACAGCCAGCTTGCATCGTGACCAGTTTCTCATCCCCCCACCCCAGATCAGACTAGACCCGATCCTTGTTATTTGGTTGTTATTTGGTTTGTGTTATGATGCCGAGGTTATATCGGCTGTGGACTTTGGATTTCATTTCGAGTTTTTGCTTTTGCTGTCAGCTTTTCAGCTGGAGCAGGATCAGATCCATATGTCAAATATTAAAGCCTCTGCCTGCAACTTGGCTTCTCGCAACAAGGGAACCGCCAGAAGGCCCTCGGTACTGGACCTCAGTGTCCGGGCAGAACGATGGGGGTAGAGATGCTCCTTCAAGTATACTGGACCGAGGGTAATAATAATAATAATAATAATAATAATAATAATAATAACTGTAGAGTTGGAAGGGACCACAGGGATCATCTAGTCCAGCCCCCTGCAATGCAGGAATCTTTTTCCAATGTGGGGCTCAAACCCATGACCCTGAGATTAAGAATCTTATGTTCTACCAGCTGAGTTGTCCTAACAAGTACATTTTTGTATGCTGACCAACATACTCCTCTAATATAAAGTTTTTTTGTATGTTGAATATGTATTTTTGCACCGATCCCCCTAAAATATGCCTTTTTGCACATATTTTTTGGCTGGAGAAATGCATCACAAAATCTGGAGAACTGTGAATTTAGAAGGTTATCTGTGTTTTGGTTTGCACATTTGAGAAGTGAGAATTAAGTAGCTTCTCATTAAAATGCAAGCAAAATCAAATGTCTCTTCCTTGCTTACATGAAGTTCGCTAGGGGATCCTGGGTCAGTTACAGTCTCTCAGGCTGATGTACCTCACAGGGTTGTTGTGAAGAAAGGGGTGGGGCAATGTATTTTGTCTGGAGTTTCTTGAAGAAAGGCAGGATAGAAATGCAAGAAATGAAGGACCAAATACATCTATACCAGGCATGTCCAACAGGTTGATCCTGGTCGACCGCAGGGTGTCCATGGTTGATTCTGGTCGATTGCATGATCCTGATCAATTGACCAGAAAACAAAAAACAAAAAAAGCTCAGCAACTTTGGTCAATCCAATGGGTAGATCACTGCCATTTTTTTAAAATAATAAGAATGATAATGATGATGATGATGATAATAATAATAATAATTTATTATTTATACCCCGCCCATCTGGCTGGGTTTCCCCAGCCACTCTGGGCGGCTTCCAACAGAACATTAAAATACAATAATCTATTAAACATTAAAAGTTTCCCTAAATAGGGCTGCCTTCAGATGTCTTCTAAAAGTCTGGTAGTTGTTTTTCTCTTTGACATCTGGTGAGAGGGCGTTCCACAGGGTGGGTGCCACTACCGAGAAGGCCCTTTATAACAAAATAAATAAATTCCTCCCAGTAGCCCTTTAGAGACCAACTAAGTTTGTCATTGGTATGAGCTTTCATGTGCATGCACACTCCTTCAGATAGTGTGAGTAGATCGCAGTCTCTTGGAAGTTGGACGTGCCTGATCTATACAAGTGGACAGAGTACAGTAAGCATTTTTCTTCCTTTTAGGCAAAAAGTACTCCACTGGCAGTGTATCAGTAAAGAGTTTGAGTGACATCATATTAATCTCCCTCATTTTCCCTCAAGGAGCTCAGACAGGTGCACATCATTTTTCCTCCACAACAACCCTGTGAAATAGGTCAGGCTAAGAGAAAGTGACTGGCCCAAGGTCACCTAGTCAGCTTCGTGGATGGATTGTCACAGTACTCTGGGAACTGTCGTTTAAAGCCCTAACGGCCTCGGTCCTATATACCTGAAGGAGCGTCTCCACCCCCATCGTTCAGCCCGGACACTGAGATCCAGCGCCGAGGGCCTTCTGGCGGTTCCCTCACTGCGAGAAGCAAAGCTACAGGGAACCAGGCAGAAGGCCTTTTTGGTAGTGGCACCTGCCCTGTGGAATGCCCTTCCATCAGAGGTCAAGGAGATAAACAACTACCTGACATTTAGAAAACACCTAAAGGCAGCTTTGTTTAGGGAAGTTTTTAATCTGTGATATTTTAATGTATTTTGATATTTGTTGGAAGCCGCCCAGAGTGGCCGGGGAAACCCAGCCAGATGGGTGGGGTATAAATAATAAATAAATAAATAAATAAATAAATAAATAAAAGTTCTGGGAGGGGAATAGGGAGTCTCCTAATGACTCTCAGCATTCTTAACTAACTACAGTTCCCAGGATTCCTTGGAGGGAAGTACAGTGGTATTGTTGGCATCTGTCTGTCTTGAGAGACAATGGAGTATGCCTCCAGGGGCAAAGTCAAACTGCTGGAGAATCACAGTGCCTGCTGTGGCTGCAGAGATTGTGCATCACCACCACCACCATATTTTTATTACTGTCCAGCCCCACCCATCTGACTGGGTTGCCCCAGCCACTCTGGGTGGCTTCCCCCATATATAAAACATACTAACACATTGAACATTAAAAACTTTCCTATACAGGGCTGCCTTCTAAAAGTTGTCTTCTAAAGGTTGTATAGTTATGTATCTACATTAATTTATCTCCTTGGCATCTGATGGGAAAGCGTTCCACAGGGTGGGAACCACTACCAAGAAGGCCCTCTGCCTGCTTCCCTGTAACCTGACTTGTCACAGGGAGGGAGCTGCCAGAAGGTCCTCGGAGCTTTAGGAATTATATCTCTTTGCATCAGCTTCAATGAAGGGGACACTAAATGCTTCAGGCACGTTAGCAAGAGAGACAGACAATGGTTTCCACATGGCCTTGCCTATTACTCTCTTCAGCAGAGAGCCCTCTTTGAAATGCAATGAATTCATGTGTGTGTGTGTGTGTGTGTGTGTGTGTGTGTGTGTGTGTAGCCAAGCAGCCAGCAGGAAGCTTGGCATCTGCCTGAGAACGAGGGGAGCATCTCATTGAGTGACAGCCCAAGCTCCTGTTCTTATTACAGAGTGATTTCCGCTTGTTTATTTACAGTGAAATTAAGACTCTCGAAGTTTTGCACGGTGGGTGGGGAAGAAGCTGGGCCACGTTCGGAGACCACTGAAGTTAATTAATTTCAAAAGGAATGGCCCTTTGTGTGGGGGGTCGGGGGTGGGGGTGGGGTGGGGGGCAACTGGCTGGGAGCCCTGCAAAGGGCTGCATTTATCGCAATTCAGCCAAGGGAGCTTTTCTCAGAAGGTCTTTGAATTACAAGGGTTTAAGGCCAACGAAGTTCTGTTTTAACAAGGTTCTTCTAAATCAAGAACTGGAGACTCTGTTTCCAGGAGTGGGTGTTGCTGTGGCTCCATCATAACAGCCCAAGAGCCTGTGAGGATTCCATTAGAAATCCATAGTTAGGTGCACGCTTAAAGGTGAAACTAGACAAAATGTTTCCAATGTGACGGGGTCTCCTGCTGGGTTCACAGCACTTGAGGAGGGTAAAATCATAGAACTGGAGACTTAGATGGGACCCCAAGGGCCGTCTAGTCCAGGCATAGGCAAAGTCGGCCCTCCAGATGTTTTGGGACTACAACTCCCATCATCCCTGACCACTGGTCCTGTTAGCTAGGGATGATGGGAGTTGTAGTCCCAAAACAACTGGAGGGCTGAGTTTGCCTATCTAGTCCAACCCCCTGCAATGCAGGATCAATGGCAGATGGCCATCCAACCTGTGCTTAAAATTCTCCAAGGAATGAGGGAGATTGTTCCACTGTCAAACAGCTCTTACTGTCAGAAAGTTCTTCCTGATGTTTTGTTGGAATCTTCTTTCTTGTAATTTGAAAAGACCCAAACCAATGAGTCCCACCCTCTAGAACAGGAGACATAAGCTTGCTCCATCTTCCATGTGACAGCCCTTGAAATATTTGAAGATGGCTATCACATCACCTCTCAGTATTCTCTTATCCAGGATAAGCAGGCCCAACTCCCTCAACTGTTGGTTTCCAGACCCTTCATCATCTTGATCCTCTTCACACGTTCCAGCTTGTCACTATCTTTCTTAAACCATGGTGCCCAGGAGAGGACACAGTACTCCAGGTGGGGTCTGACCAAGTCCCTTAATACAGTGGTGCCTTGCAAGACGAATTTAATTCGTTCCACGAGTCAATTCGTTTTGTGAAAAATCCGTCTTGCGAATCGCGGTTTCCCATAGGAATGCATTGAAATTTCTTTTTTTGCCCATAGGAATTAAATTTCAATGCATTCCTATGGGAAACCGCGATTCGCAAGATGAATTTTTCGCAGAAAAATTGGTCTTGCAGGGCATTCATCTTGTGAGGTACCACTGTACTCTGTTGATGTAGAATCTACTTATTTTTTCTGAATGGTACAAATACTAGCTTTGGATGGATTTATTTTGAGAATATCATAGAATCATAGAATCATAGAGTTGGAAGAGACCACAAGGGCCATCCAGTCCAACCCCCTGCCAAGCAGGAAACACCATCAAAGCATTCTTGACATATGCCTGTCAAGCCTCTGCTTAAAGACCTCCAAAGAAGGAGACTCCACCACACTCCTTGGTAGCAAATTCCACTGCCAAACAGCTCTTACTGTCAGGAAGTTCTTTCTAATGTTTAGGTGGAATCTTCTTTCTTGTAGTTTGAATCCATTGCTCCATGTCTGCTTCTCTGGAGCAGCAGAAAACAACCTTTCCCCCTCCTCTATATGACATCCTTTTATATATTTGAACATGGCTATCATATCACCCCTTAACCTTCTCTTCTCCAGGCTAAACATACCCAGATCCCTAAGCCGTTCCTCATAAGGCATCGTTTCCAGGCCTTTGACCATTTTGGTTGCCCTCTTCTGGACACGTTCCAGCTTGTCAGTATCCTTCTTGAACTGTGGTGCCCAGAACTGGACACAGTACTCCAGGTGAGGTCTGACCAGAGAAGAATACAGTGATACTATTACTTCCCTTGATCTAGATGCTATACTCCTATTGATGCAGCCCAGAATTGCATTGGCTTTTTTAGCTGCTGCATCACACTGCTGACTCATGTCAAGTTTGTGGTCTACCAAGACTCCTAGATCCTTTTCACATGTACTGCTCTCAAGCCAGGTGTCACCCATCCTGTATTTGTGCCTTTCATTTTTTTTGCCCAAGTGTAGTACTTTACATCTCTTCAAAGTGCTGTCCAGTCAAAGTCTCATTTCAAGATAAAGAAGCATAAGAAGGGAGACTCAGATCAGACACCTTGAAGTTGCCCATCAGCACTTGGATGGCAAAGTGAGCAAGCACATAGGTTCCAGTCTTGCCTATCTGTTGGAAGGGACGCGGGTGGCGCTGTGATCTAAACCACTGAGTCTCTTGGGCTTGCTGGTTGTAAGGTCGGCGGTTCGAATCCGCACGATGTGGTGAGCTTCCCTTGCTCTGTCCCAGCTCCTGCCAACCTAGCAGTTTGAAAGCATACCAGTGTGAGTAGACAAATAGGTACCACTGTGGCAGGAAAGTAAATGGTGTTTCCGTGCGCTCTGGTTCCCATCATGGTGTTCCGTTGCACCAGAAGTGGTTTAGTCATGCTAGCCACATGACCCGGACGGAAAGCTGTCTGTGGACAAATACCAGCTCCCTCAGCCTGAAAAGCAAGATGAGCGCCATACCCCACTGTCAAATTCAACTGGACTTGACCATTCAGGGGACCCTTACCTTTACCTTTTACCTATCTATTGGAATGCTGGAAGGAGGACATATTGCTGGAAAGACCTGTTATTATTTTGCCATAGGCTATCTGTTGGGACGGACTAAGGTAGGATTACTGCATGTAACTGCTAATTTGAGGAACTGCATCATACTTTGGACTACCTGTCAGTAAACTAACCCTACCCCAACCGTCTGGTGTTTTTCTCTGACAGCCACATCCTGGTTTATGTTTCCCACTTGCACAATATGTTGGCATGTTGATGGGCACTCTGCACATGCCCCAAGAACTTGCCATTTTGCCCTTCCCCTTCCATATTTCGGTAAGCAGTGGTAATGCAACTGACTGCAAGTCAGGTGACCATACACTACTTCACTCTTCCATCTGCTACAAGAAAAACAGCGGGCTAGAAATTTTCTTATAACTAAAATAAAAGCAAATGTTTTCTTACATTCTTGCCAACAATATGTAATATCCAATGGGGTAGATATAATAATGCATAATAAGTTAGTTAAAAAAAAGAGGGAGAAAATGTTCAGTTCTGCCCGTCTTTATTAGTCCTGGCCTCCGATCCAGGAGCAGAAGGCAAGAGTAGAAAAGGAAGCCTGATTTGGTATTAGTCCACTATTCACATTAGAAAAAGTAAATGCTGTTTTGCGGTTTTCCCTACAGAGGTGTCTTTATTCATCTGACATGCCTTTAATAACTAATTCTAGTTGTCTGGTTGCCAAGATAGATTTCCTACAGGCAGACTTAAAAGTGCTTTTGTCCTTTTTGCATGCATGGCTTCAAATGATCCCAGAACAGCAAACATTAAACTTCCCTTCCAAGCCTGGGATTTTCTGAAGTGTTGTAATAACATAAACGGATAAGAATACTGCTTTGGGGTGGGGAAAAAAATCCCCACCAAGGCATGAATTAAACATGCCCAGATGATATGAGTGTCACAAAATTACTCTTGCTCCAATCCAGGTTAGGGTGATCTGCAGACAAATGCAAGCTTTCATGCATATATAGTACATCGACTTGTGCATTTGATTGGGAATGACATTTCAATGGAATGTGCAGGGTCCTCACCCAGCTGCCAGTGCACTTGCTCACACAGTCTTATTAAAACATTACTAGCATTGGATCAGAAGCACCACCATTTCCCAACTTGGCTTACATCCCATTTCTAACTATTGCTAGAGTTGGGTACCTGTGTTAGTCTGTTGCAGCAAACACCTTAAACATCTTGAAGACTAACACCATCCCATTAGTACAAGGACTTCTGCTTGTACAATGGAGCTTTCCCTCCCTCTCTTCTCCCTGTACCCTGCCCCCCATGTGTGGGACAGGCAGCTTCAGATAACCAACATGTTTAAGTTTTAATTAATGCACAAAGGGGTTAAGACCATAGAGTAAGCTGTCCTGCCAGGCTTGGCTCACCTTGGGAGGGACTAGGTAATCAAGCCTATTGTTCCCCTAGTCCAGGCATCCCCAAACTGAGGCCCTCCAGATGTTTTGGCATACAACTCCCATGATCCCTAGCTAACAGGACTAGTGGTCAGGGATGATGGGAATTGTAGTCCAAAACATCTGGAGGGCCAAAGTTTGGGGATGCCTGCCCTAGTCCGACAGAGCAGATGAGCACGTGAAGAGCCATTCTTGTGTTCCTATACCAATAATTAGGAACTGTCACCACTGTAACTGAGCCAAGATTTACTGCCTGTGCAACTTTCTGAACTGGAACTGGAACGTATAAACCAAGTTGCTATGGCAAAGAACCCGAGGAAAATCCTGGCCTTATATATTCCTCTTGAACTTGCTTCCAGGTGCTGCACATCTCCTGATCTGGCCACACCTGCCAGGCTGCACCTGACTCCCCCAAGACAAACACAGCAAGGGCCTGGTTCTGCAACTCCTCACTGTGCTCTGGGCCTGGCCCCTGCAAATACTCATGGTACTCCTGACACTTTAGTTGAGATTCCTGCATTGCAGGAGGTTGGATTCGGGGACTGTTCCAACTCTACAATTCTATTATTCTCTATGCAGGAGCATTAAAACATGACAGGCTTGACTTGCCAGCCTAGGAACAAGCATCAGATGGAGAATTTAATAATGGGAGATGTCATGAGGATTGGAATCTGCAAACAGGGTTTGAATTTTTACCAGTGAGCGCACTGCAGTTTACACCTTGAAGACTAAGCCTTGGGGGGAATAGGATGAGTTACAAAGAAGAAAGCCAAATTAAAAAATGAACACACCGAGGCATTTATTCTCGTATTGAAATGTATAGACCACTTGAATGTAAGGAACCTCAAAGCGGTTTACAAAGCATCTTACTATTTCTCTCCAAGTGCCAAAATCTGAAGGCTGCCTGTAGATTTTGTGAAAACTGCTCTCTGCAAAACGGCGAATTTCCTTCTTGACGACTAGCAAAACTGCATGTTATTTATGCGAGTCATTTTCCTGCCACACGGTGAGTGATTTTTATTGCAGGGAAACTGTCAATGATTGCAGTTGAAACAGTCTCTAATTCATACCATAACTTTGCTGGGGTTGAAGAACAAAAAAGAAAGAAAGAAAGAAAGAAAGAAAGAAAGAAAGAAAGAAAGAAAGAAAGAAAGAAAGAAAGAAAGAAAAGCAATTAAAAAGAGAGAGTATGGTTTAACATATTTGGTGCAAATTCATTTACTGAGGGTGGGAGAAGAGTCCACCACAAACAAACAAACAAACAAACAAGGTTTATTTCATAGTGACCTGATTCACATACTATGAAATTTATACCCATTTAATTTTCTACTTCAGATGGGGTCCGGACTCTGCCAAAGAGCACTGCTGAAATATATTTGGTTGTTATGGAGCCATAAACATTACATCGTTCACTCGCGGCATCATATGCAGTGCATATGTCTGAGCTTAACCTTTAAAAGTTGGGATATTTGAGCTCGGCCCCAATCAAACGCTGAATTATAAAGCAGGGTGTTGCTCTGAAGGCCTCCCTGCACAGGAAACAGAACCTGCGTTCTCTTATATCAACTGCTGGAACTTACTATCCTGTTTAACGGAGTCATAATTAAATCAGGTGACATGTGCTAGAGGCCACATTTTAAATGGCGGTTGTCACAACAACTCAGACCCACTTGGCTTTTGCTGAGTTTCTCACACAGGGAGCATTATAAATGAGCACAGCTGTAATGGCATTTTCTTGGCAAAAGCAGCGTCCAAATTGCCACATGAATGGACAAATGCGCACATGCAGAGCGAGTGGGGTGTGTGCTAGATAGTAGCAGGGAAACAGAAATATATATATATATATATACATCTAAAAACCTTTCCATCACCCCTGCTATGTGCAAAACAGACTGGGAGCACTGTGCTAGATTTTTGATCCAGAAATGGGGGTAAAATTAGAAAACGTCATTTTGAATCCTGGTATTAGGAGATCTGCAGCAGATGGGGCTTGCGGGCATGGGGGAACTTGTGGCCCTCTGGATATTCTCGGTCTACAACTCCCATCACCCCTGGCCATTGGCTGATGGGAGTTGTAGTCCAGCAACATCTTGAGGGCTGCCAGTTCCCAACCCCAGTGCTGGTGTGTCCTAGAAGTGTCTAGAAATCTGTGCAGCTGAAATAAGATTGGTGGACGATAATATCCCAAGCTGAATCTTGTGTGATACCTGATGCCCAGTGTCTTTGATATCAGTACCAGCTTTCTCCATCCAAGCACTTGGCATTCTTAAGTTGCTTCTCACATCAAGCTGCAGTAGCCTCTGAATAATGAGGACTAGACCAAGATTTTCAGGGTGTCATGAATCATGTGTATGTAGCTATCTTCTAGGCGAATATGCCACCTGTCTTCCAAGGAGACCTGGGTGGCATACTTGGTACCTCCTTTGATCCTGATAACAACCTTGTGAAAGAATTGAAAGCTGGAAGGGACCCCAAGAGCCTTCTAGTCCAACCTTTTGCCGTGCAGGACTGGCCAAAAGTTTCAATTAAGCATTGTGGGATTTGAACTCAAGTTTCCCTGGTCTTAGGAGCAAAATAGGGACTACAATAATCCACTACAACAGTGGAAAGGACTCCCTTGGGAGGTGGTGGACTATCCGGCCTTGGAGGTTTTAAAGCAGAGGTTGGGTGGCTATCTGTCATGGGTGCTTTAGTTGAGATTCTTCCTGCATTGCAGGAAGGTTGGGCTAGATGACCCTTAGGGTATCTTCCAACTCTACAGTTCTAGGATTCTATGAGTCCATGTAACTAGCATATGAGTAAATAGGTGCCATGCCAATAGGGATCAGAAATGTGGTGGATGGGGAGGGGGGGAAAGACACTAATGAGAGAACAGAAGTCAGGAAGTGTGTGTGTGTGTGTGTGTGTGTGTGTGTGTGTGATGACCTGCAATCTGGGTACTGTGCACTGTGCGATAGAGAAGAAGAAGAAGAAGAAGAAGAAGAAGAAGAAGAAGAGGAGGAGTTTGGATTTGATATCCTGCTTTATCACTAGACTTCAGAGAAGTGTGACTAGCCTAAGGTCACCCAGCAGCTGCATGTGGAGGAGCGGAGACACGAACCCGGTTCCCCAGATTACGAGTCTACCGCTCTTAACCACTACACCACACTGGCTCTCAGAGGAGAACTCGGAGGAGGATAATGTTCCAGATTTTTCCTAGGAGGAAGAACTGCCAGGACTTTCTTCAGACCCTCCTGGTGAGAAGTTACAGCCCTGCCACCGCAGTCTCCCATAGTGCCCATTTCTCCCCAAGTCCTGCAGGGGTCTCTGAAATATGACGAGGACCCTCAAACAGCAAGCCAGCTCCTCTGAGGAGGAGGGGCTTGTTGCAGCACAGATCCAGTTAACATATATTAGGTTTCAGTTGGCTCTAGGTGCTGGGAGAGACAGCAACTTGAATGCGTAGTTGTTTCTGTAGGACACTGGGAGCTCTCCATGGTCCTGCGTGTGCTCTGGGTGCCTTGAATTCCTGATTCAGACTATTGAATTGGCCTCTTGATGGGACACTGTTGGGCTTAACCTGTGAGCCTTGAGCTCTCCCAGAACAGGACGGGGAGGCACGATCTAGATTGAGACCATGATAGGGAAAAGGATTAAGTTGCTTCCAATACTCTTCTGCTATTTACTTAAAACAATTTCACCAGTGCTAGTGGTGCAAACATCTAGATCTGCTTTATGCCCAACACTCTAGCTACTAAACTACTCCAGCCTCACCCGTAGCTAGTAGGAAGTCAGGCACCTGCTCAGAGAAATTAGTCTTGAATGTCCTGTTTGTGATCGAAGACACACTTGGCCAAATGGGAGGGCACATCCTGCATATGGACAGTGAACTCAGTTCTCCAAGCGTTGTCCCTTACCTAGGCAAAATGCACAATCCCCACCCCCAAGAATAGGGACTCAGGTGGCGTTGTGAGAATGGTAAGGTTTGCAGAAGTACCGGGGGGCGGGGGATAGAATGCCCGCCCCTAACAACCCAGTGAGGACTGAGCATGCTCATAGAATCATAGAATTGAGAGTCATATAGCCTAACTCCCTACAATGCAGGAATCTCAACTAAAGCATCCATGGCAGATGGTCATCCAACCTCTGCCTCAAGACCTCCAGTGAAGGAGAGCCCACCACAATTCTGAGGGAGTCCACTCCACTGTCAAACAGCTCTTTCTCTCAGAAAGTTATTGATGTTTAGTGGGCGAGGAATGCTGGTTGTTGTTTGCAAGGGGTGGAAGATGGAGAGATTGGAACATTGAACTGGGGTATTTTCACACTGCATCGTTTTGCTGTGTGTCCCACTTGTATCCACTGGCTACCAATTAGAATCCGGGCCCAATTCAAAGTGCTGGTTTTGACCCATAAAGCCTTAAACAGCTCATTATACACCTTTGGGTGCCGTGGCAAAAATGTTCCTCTTTAACCAGGCCTTTGGATGACTGACATTCAAAGCCCTTTTAAAATACGTTTTTTGGTTTTTTTTGGGTTGTTCTTGTTTCTATTTTGATTATGTATTTTGGGTTTTTATATAGTGTTTTTATCCTGTGAACCACCCTGAGACCTGCAGTATTGTATGGGGCAGTATATTATTATTATTATTATTATTAATAATAATAATAATAATAGTGTTGAATACTCCTAGCATATTCAAAAGATTCAAAGGATCCCAAAAGGTGCTTTGAACTTCTGCCTCTGCTATCTTTCCCTGGGAAATAATTCTTGGTTGTGTCCATGTGAGAGCAGGATTTTGAGGTCTGAGCAGCAATGGTCTTGCGCAATCTTCACCCCAGATCAAAGACTCCCAGATCTTGGATCTCACATGAACCACTGTTGCTCTGCTGTAATCCTGTGGGATGGAACTGAGTCTGTGGTTGAGATTAGGGGGAAACAAATGGAGAGCAGTGATGGAAAGGTTGCTTGGTTTCCTGCCTACCTATCTGAAATGTTTAATTTCCATTAATTGTGCTCGTGATAGTGAAACCGGCAGCCGTTTTCAAGCTTTACAAATGATCTGTTTTGCAGGTCTTTCTGCTTCACTTTGCGGGACGTGTAAGTGATGGCGTGTCATGAGAAAATGTACGCAACACTGATAAATTCTTAAAGCATTTGACCTTTAATCAATTGTAATATTTTCAATCCGCAGAACCCTTTCTAAATGGCTGAAGTCCTGGCCCTTTCCCTCCCATTTATCACAATTACTGCTAGGCCTGTCTGATGCAATGCATAAAGTGCTGTGCATCGACATCCAATATTTTATCATTAATTTTTGAAAAAGAAACATTCCGAGCCCCAACACGCCCCACCTCCCCGGTGTTCTTTGCAGCTCTGATATTTTCCAGCGCAGGACCCAGGAGAATTCACAGGACAGTTTTGATTTATGCTAGCATTGGCAGATACTGTTAATTAGCATTCACGGTTAGTGGAAAGCAGGAATGGCTAATTTTCCCAGCAATATGCCTGGTTACCCAAGCAAGCAGTAGCAACTCTTAATTATTTTTTAACCTTGGTAACAATGGGAACCATAGAAATGAGACTTTTGCAGAGCATGGGTACCTGAACTATTTTAAATAGTAAGAGTTAGCACCAGTGCTCAAAACTTCCCTGTCTGATGATAGGAGCTGTGATGGCAGTAGCAGTCTGTTCATGGGGCATTGGCCAATCACAGGGCCTTCAACGTGGTCCATTTCAGAGGCTAGGCCTGATGTTTGTAGTTGCAGTTTGTGATTTGTGTTCATTTTCGATCCCCCGCCCCACTTTATGCAGATTGTGTCCTAAGTTATACTGCAAAGGAATTTTTTACAATTGTATGTACCATATGCAAAATTATCTCTTCAAAATGCAACACTGAAGGCATTAGTTTAATCATTTATTTTTACTGCTCGACTGCGAGTTTACAAAGAGAATAAAACAATAAAAGTATCACTAAGAGTCATTAAAGCAACTATTTAAAACATTCAAAAGATACAATCAGCAATAAACTGAAAACAGATTAAAACTTTGTCTCTTTTATGGGTATTGTAGATGTAATATTCAAATAATTTTGCAGATGATTAGTTGGGCTCAACCATGCAAGAGCAGCTCAGATATAAGTGGGTGCTTAGACAGAAGCAGGAGCTCGATGCAGAAGGATGTTATCAGCAATTACTCTGAAGTATATCCATGCAAAGAAATCATTGGAGGTTTTCAAGCAGAGGTCAGATGGCCATCTGCCAGGGATGCTTTAGCTGAGACTCCTGCATTGCAGTGGGTTGGACTAGATGACCCTCGGGGTCCCTTCCAAGGCTACAATTCTTTGATTCATCCTGATTGTGCTTTCAAAGAATTAAAGGGAGCCAAGGAGTTGGGTTTTCCTCCTCCAGTGGGATTTGCTGCTAAAGCCATGATATTGATGGAAGGAGGTCAGTGGGAATGCCACTGATGGAGTGTCCTGGAGCCTCAACTTTCTCCTCAATTCCTGCACTTGTTCCCCATTCTTCTCCAGCCTTGACCTTCCTACTACCTTTCCACTGCTACCTCACACAGAGAATGGCACAAGACAGCCGTACTTATACAAGCACGGAAACTTGTTTATCTTGGTGGAGCGAATTTCATCTACTCTGCTTAATTCTTTTTATCTTAAGTCTCCTGGGGCGAGTCCTTGTTTTCCTGAACATCTGGATTCATTTCCTTGACTATTGATGCCTAATAATAACTCAGTATTAATCCAGCTGTTGAGTTCGTCCACAGGTTCCCCCCTCTCTCTTTCCCAAATGAAATGCCACAGAGGGCGTCTCTGTTAGGATGTTTTCCCCTTTTCATAAAGAATATGGCAGGCAAAGCACCCTACAAACTTATCATCAAAATATACCGTTCAGCAGATTGAGAATGATTTCAGAAGTGATGCTGTTTCCACCACCATCCTGCCACTCAGAAGGAAGTGCAAGGCCCTTATAGACTGAACAGGAAGCATAAAATCCCTAGTGCTTCCAGTTCCCGCAAATGCTCTCTTGCACAGAGTATAAGATCCAGAAGCTGCTTGGTGAAGGGGATACCAAAATTCAATTTTATATGAGACAGAGAAACAGGAGGTGCAAGGCAATTGTGTTTCTTGCTCCCTCCACAACACTGTCAAGCTCATTTCACTCTGAATAGCACAGAGGCGAACAATCTTTGGGCACATTTAGGTATTTGAGCAAGTGCCACATGGACACTGTCTCCTCTGGTCAACTCTCTCCTTGCTCTCCCCAGATCAGCATCCTCACCCCTTGAGTCAACAGAAAAAGCACACACAGAGAGGCTTTCACTTTCTAAAAAATAAATTGTATTAGAGTTTGGAAAAAGGAACACAAAGATTATTATCTATTATCTTTTTAAAAATCAAAGCTAAAACACAAATCTAAATAAAAACAGAAATCAAGAAGCGAAAGAAAAGAGAGAGAAAAATGAAGAAGGAAAGAGAGACAGAGAAGGGATAAAGGGAAGAAAAGGGAAAAGAGAGTAAATAACAACAATATAAAAATTACAGCTATGGTGCCCATGAATGTCACACTGTCCATAGTGAGGGAGTTCCAGTCAGGTTCAAGCAGAAATATAGACAAACAAAAGCCAAGACAAGGCAGAAAGAAGGTAGCAGCAGGGCTGCCTAAGAGACAGCCATTGGAAGCTGCTGTTGTAGCAAAACATCAGGCAGACTGAGGTGCTTTGTGGAAGAACAGCCAAAACCTTCCCTTTCCAAGGAACAACCAGATCTCTGGTTTGGAAGTCTCTTTTCAGTCAGGTGTGTGTTCACCTGCTGATTCTGTATCTCTCGCTTGGGTTAACTTTGTCTTTGCTACGTTTGTGTGTGTGTGCAGGGCCATCTTAAGCCCATCCAGCGCCCTGGCGCTAAGGTCCCTCCAGTGCCCCCCTCCAGAGCCTCTCCAAGGGCCCGGGAGTGCCAAGCGGACCGCGGCAGCAGCGGGAGGCCACCTCCGAGGACTCCGCGCTACACCTCCTTCTTGTTTCCCCAGCGCTGGGTCCCGCTCAGTCAAGCTTTGCCACCAGCGCGCGCACCGCGGGACCAGCAAGAGCTGCTTGGGCGCTGTGCGCGCACTGGTGGCGAAGTTCGACTGAGCGGAACCCAGCGCTGGGGAAATGAGAAGGAGGTGCAGCGTGGAGTCCTCGAAGGAGAGAGACGTGGCGCAGCCTCTCAGCTAGTAGAGCGCAGTCCTGGCCAGATCGCCGGAACCCTGCACTCACTTGGCGCCCTTCCAGCGCCCTCCAGCTCCCGGCGCCATGGTTCTCCGCGCCACTAGCCTCTATGGCTAGGACGGGCCTGTGTGTGTGTGTGTGTGTGTGTGTGTGTGTGTGTGTGTGTAGGACAGAGGAAAAGAGTCCACAATGGCAATGTGGTGTAGAGGCTCGTCCATGGCTGCAGCCTGATAGAAAGGGTATGCTGGGCTGCTTCTGAGCCTCAGTCTTGGATGAGGTTCCCTCAGTGTCTAAGCCACACTGGGCTCCCGGCAAGTACTTGACCACCTTGAAAGGATGATTCCGACAAGAAAATTCACCATGCACGCCTGAGGCCCTACAGCAAAGGTGCAACCCATGTGGGAATGTTGGCTTGAACTTAACAGTGTTGCTATATGTTGGTGAGAGAACACTGGTTTCTCAACTGGGAAAGTAGGACATATCACGAAAGTGGGAAAATAGTTTTCAATGAGGTTAATCAAAGGTGAAGTCAAAGCAAATGCTAATAGGTCTCCTTTAGATCTGGTTGGGAGGGAGAAGGTGGACAGATTTCACATTGGCATCCATCTACATATGACAGGCTCTTTTATTGAGGCACCTGGGACCTAGTCATGCTAGGAAAAATGAAATCATACTAAAATAAATATCCCTACATTCCAGTTCTCTAACTCTGTCCAGCTGTTGCTTGGACTGTGGATTACCCAGTTCTTCACATGTATGATGGTGGGGTGGGCGGGTCAGGAATGGGCAGGCCCAAGGCCAAATCCAGCCTCTTGTGGGGATCTGTTACCCAACTAGCTGCCAGCTGTGAGGAATGCAAGGAAGGAAGGAAGGATGGTAGCAGGAAAAGTGAGAAAATGTATTTCTCCGCTTGTCTTCCTTTCCCTTCTTCTTTACTCTTCTCTCTGGTAAATAATGGGTATCTAGGAGCCTGGGGCCTAGAACTTGGCAACCCTTATCTTAAAATCTTCTTGAATACAGTTTAGGAAGTCACATGTTTTAGGGGAAGATGTCTGACCCTGAAGAATCTTGACAAACTATAGTTTGTTAAGAGTGCTGGGAATTGCCACTTTGTGAGAATGAACTACAGTTCCCAGGATTCTTTGGGTGGAAAGCCGTGTGAATTAAATGTGCTTTAAATGTATGGCATGGATATGAGCCTTCTCTTGAAACAAGTTTAGTTCAATAGCATTTGAATATCAGACCATTATAGATCTTACTATTCCCACTCTCCTCCCACCTTCACAGCTATAATGATGAAGTTTTGTGTTATTTCAGTCTGTCTTCCGAGCTATTATGATGTGTGGAAAACTGACTTTAGGCTAAAATCTTAACCCCATTTCCCTGGGAGAAAGCTCCATTGAATTCACTTTTATGTAAACATGCTCTGTAACTGGGATGGAGTATACACAAAGGGGAAATATACATTTGTTGAAAATTCTAGAAAGCTACGGTATTTCCATTCATTTGATAAATATATTTTTTTCTCAAGTTTCCTGAATTACCAGGGAGACGGCAACACTTTCCAGATCTACACAATTTTACCGAAATATATGAAAGACAAATACCAGAAGTCAAAGCTAACATATTCTTCTTAGGGGTCCTGTAAAAATACAAGGACAACCCCCTTACATTTTGAAAAGGTTCACAGTAGGATTTTTATAATTACATAGATGATTCATGCCCAATAGGTGAGCTGGCTAACACATTGAAGTCAAACTTTCCCCCCTTCTCTCCTCTCTCACTTCATTTCTCATGCAGCGAACATTCTTTTTGAGGAGAGTCTGTAGGAAACAGGAAACAGGAAGTGCAAAGGGATGTTATGGCGACGGATCCTGATTGGCATGGGATCTCACCTTGCTCTATGGCTGCATTCAGATGATAGCACTTTATTCTGTTTCCCTGATGTTTCCTTACCGGGTGATTTCTACATTTTATGTGCTCTTTCACTTGAGCACATAAAATGCAGGAAGCCTCTTCTGGAAATCTAGCGGAGTCTAGCAGAAGCAGGGCTGGCTTGCCATGAGGTGAGAAAAGGCAATCGCCTCAGGCAGCGGAAGCCCCCAAGGCAGGGGCACCAGTCTCTGGCAGGATCTCACCAAAATCTTACAAGATCTCATGGGCTCCACGAAATCTTGTGAGAGCTCACAGCTGCCACAGCTTCACGAGCAACACTATGCAGTCCAGGAAAGGGAGGCTTCGGCAGTGGGGTGACACTTTCCTATTTTGCCTCAGGCGGCAAAATGGGATGCGCTGTCCCTGAGTGGAAGTTTAGTGGCATGTTAATTGCTTCTAGAAAAAAAACCCATTTGCCACCCCATTAACTCAGAAAACCAGCAGAGATTTGCATTATAATGTCATGTGATTAAATTTAGGGCAGTATCCTGGCATATAGTCCTTAAAGGTAAAGGGACCCCGGACCATTAGGTCCAGTCGTGGCCGACTCTGGGGTTGCGCGCTCATCTCGCATTATTGGCCGAGGGAGCTGGCATACAGCTTCCAGGTCATGTGGCCAGCATGACAAAGCTGCTTCTGGCAAACCAGAGCAGCACATGGAAACGCCGTTTACCTTCCCGCTGTAGCGGTTCCTATTTATCTACTTGCATTTTGACGTGCTTTCGAACTGCTAGGTTGGCAGGAGCTGGGACCAAGCAACGGGAGCTCACCTCGTCACAGGGATTCGAACCGCCGACCTTCTGATCAGCAAGCCCTAGGCTCAGTGGTTTAACCACAGCACCACCTGGGTCCCATATAGTCCTTATCCACCATTTAAAATTTAGTGCGGTATGTTGATAAAAAGGCCACAGTTCCATAACACAACAGTGTATCTGAAGAAGTGTGCATGTACACGAAAGCTCATACCAAAATAAAAACTTAGTTGGTCTTTAAGGTGCTACTGAAGGATTTTTTTCCTATTTTGCTTCAACTGAGACCAACAAGGCTACCTACCTGTAAATAACACAACAGGTACAACTGTGTGAAAGGAATGTTAGAAATCGGGACAGAAGTGCTAGCATTATAGCCATTAAAACTAACACTATAAAACCCATGCAGAATGCAATTTATGTGTGTATGCTAGCAATTCTTAGGTTTGGATGTATGTGTGTGGAGCTGGCATATATGGCCCTGTGGTCCCCTCTCAGGCTTTAAACACATGAGGAGGTTCATCAGAGCTGCCTTCAATGTACTTGCTTTTCCTGTTCCCAACATGTCACATTTTGGTAATTGTTATGTACATAAATGCACATGATACCTTATGGAGCAATATGAGTTTTAAAAGCCTTTCTTTGGTATCTGAGAATGTCTGAAACCCCCTTTCAGCTCGTGCCATACATCCTAGGATGCATATGTAAACATGTAATGCTAGCTCGATGGCTTTTTAAAACTGGAAAAAGCTGCTTTGGGGAGGGATAACCAGGTGCAGAAAAGTAGCAAGGTAACGGTGCGCTTAACCCTTTGCCACTTCCTGCTTCCCCCCTCCAAATCACCCTCAGTGTATGTGTGTTTTTCCTCACACTCGCGGATGTTTCAAAGCCTTGCCGGGAGAACACACATTTGGAGCCCTGTGTGTGTGCACAGGGCAACCGGAGAGCAATTTGGAGTAGGAAACAGTGTGAAGGGAAGAGCTTAAGCCGCCATCCCTCTTGAACTGGTTCTGTGTTCCCATTTATTAAGGTTACCAGACATCCCTGTTTCCCAGGGACAATCCCCAGATTTAAAAATCAGTGCCCTGACAAAATCCTATCATTCAGACTCATTTCGATGAAGTGTCCCCGGATTCATTGAAAAAAATCTGGTAACCTTACACTTATCCCCTCCCAAAGTGGCCTTTCCTGCTTAAAGTTGTCCATTTTGTGTAAGGCGCATGACCTTTGCATGTCACATAATTTGGGCCCTTATTCCTGGGTCCCAAAATGTGATTGTGACTGCCCAACACATCAGATACAATGTTAACTTAATTCAATTCAATTTTAATTTGTGATCTTATCAGGATTGTTATTAAAATTATTATCCAAACAAAGCTGGGTGCTTTGTTTTTGTTTTTCTTTGGTGTTTTTTTTTACCCCACTACCTTTTCCCTCTTTCTTTGGGTTGGAAGGAATAATTTTGCCCTTGTTAAAATGCAACACTTTTTGCTGTTTTCTTTGTGTCCCTAAAGCTAAGCTGGGCCACTATAGGTCTGGAAAAATACAGCTTTGACAGGCTAAATACACAACCAGGTTTTTCAGTCCTCCCTGGTAACAAGACCTGAGCCCTCTACTTCCCTCTCCCCTCTCTTGCCCCCCCACCCCCAATGCTTACATCAATTTCAAATGCTTGAAAAAACAACAACCCAATAACAACCACCACTGAATAGTGGGACTGTTTTTGTCTATTAATTATGGTAATTGTTTCCTGTGTGGAAGCCACATCTAGAAGCAGTGAAAGATGGGTATATGTCAGAGTGAGAAGAATACCTCATGTGTGTGTGTGTGTGTGTGTGTGTGAGAGAGAGAGAGAGAGAGAGAGAGAGAGAGAGAGAAGGAGAGAGTTAATCTTTGAAGGTTTTTAAACCCCTGGAGGGAGGGCCTTATAATAAGCAGCATCATTTATGCTTCGGGCCTGATGCTTTTTTTGCTGCCCCCACCTCGTCCTCGCCTTTCCTTTCACGTGGAGATTAAAGCCAGCGGTTGAAGCTTCTCCTCCTTCTCCCATGTGGCTGATATAAATTCTACATCAAATAGAACGGAGGAAAGGAAGGTTTGGGCTGTCAGCAGAAAATGAAGGGAGATGGCTGACAGTTGCAGAGAGTGCAGAGAGCGCGGGCCTCATTAATCCAGAGGGTGCTTGGGAAAACGAAACGGAGCAAAAAGTGTGGGGATGGGGGATGTCTCCTTCGCTGGAAAAGTTTTATGAGTAGCAATGCGAGGGCAGCATTAATAAGCATGCGGGCAAAAGCTTCCCAGCAAAATCGCTTGCAGATTGAGGCGACGGGGAGGGGAGGCCTGCGCAGCAGTGATGGCTCTAAGGAGATCCAAAATGTTGCCTATCTGACGTATTGGGAAAACACATAAATGGCTCTATGGATTAAAATGGTAACGTGCTTTCTATTAAAACTCTTTTGCTGTTGTTGAACGACCCTGATTTCTCTCCCCTCCCACTCTAAGCTCCCCACAATTTCTCCCCTGTCAACTTTCTCACGAATTCTTCCTTCTGCTTGATAATTTCACGAGGGCAGGGGAATGCTCAAAAGGGGTTTATCTGGAAAAATTCAAAGTTAATTGCACAGAGAATTTCTGAAGCATGAACCTCCAAGGAGGCTAGTTTCACCGTGGTTTTCTTATTTTTCTCACTCAAAGAACCCACATATAATGCTATATGTGTAAGCCTGGCTATTGTCTTGGTGGTGCTGTTTCGATTACTGCCGGACCAAAATCTGCCCTCTGGTTTCTTGAAAGTTTTCTTCCTCTGCAAAAGAGGCTTCTGTTTTGCTGCCTCGTTCATCCTGGATATAAGGAGGCAGCAATTTCCACCCTATTCTGTGTTGGTCACAGTCAGCACTTCTTCCATCTGCTACAGGATGACATTCATTAGAAGCTACATTATATCTGTGGTGGCCAAAGTTGACATAATTAAGTATGTAATTAATTTTGATTCATTTCAGTGGGGGAGGATGTTATAGATTGGCTGGATGCTGAGGAGTGGTGGGAGGCCCCAACTAGGGAACCCCCAGAGGAAGAAGGCTCAGAGCTAGGGGATTGGTGGTGAGACAACAATGAGTGTCAGAGGGAGAAGAGGGATCAGACTGGGAGGAGGAGGTGTTGGAAGCTGAAGAAACAACAGGGTCTAGTGAGCAGGAAGAGGCTGCGACAGAGAGCAGTCCAGATTCAGAGGCAGGAGAGGAGGGGGTCCAGGAGACAGAGATGAGGCAAGCTGCTGAAGAATCAAGGGAGTCTCCCCTTCCTGCTGTGACCAGCTCTCCCCTTGGGTCTCCCAGAACACACAGAGAAATGAAGAGGTTGGAGGAAAGAGGGACAAAACAATGGAGCTTTAGGCTGCTGGGAAAGGAACCGGGGAGGAGGCCTAGAGAGTGGTGGAAGGTGGGAAGCTTCAGTCCCAACAACTGCCTCATTGGGGGCAAGACCTACTGGGAAGAGTTGCTATGATCACTAGGGCTGCACTATTTTGGTTTCTTTGAATAAAGAGTTCTATTCTGGTTACTGACTGTGGGGGAAGCACTGTGAAAAGAGTAGCTAAGGGAACATCATGAGAGGTGGGCACTCCACCGAGACATTCAAGCAGTGCCAAAGACTTTATCCAACTGAACCGGGTGCAATTAGCATCTGAGTAAATTTTCATAGTGTTGTGATGTGAGTTTTATTTCCAAATAGAACATCTTCTGGTGCAATCTTTATACCAGCTTTGATAACATACACCAAAGAGATTATGCTTCGTGGTTTGCCTCAAGAGGACCATGGGCAAATGCTGCCCTGAAAAATAAACACAACTGTTTTTTACTGCATACCAGACAATGTGTAGGATTTTAGCCTGAAATATAACTTTCACAATTGTCTTATGTTTTAAAATTGCATTTTGGGATTTTAGAGAGAAAGACCAGTTTTCTTCAAGAGAACCAGATCACTCATTGTAGCGATAGATAGGCACCTGTTAGTTATTTCCTCAATTGGGGGGAACTCAGCTTTGAGTTCTTTTGAAAATTCCCCTTTGGGCTGCAGCATTTCTTCAGGAGATGAGATTACTCTGAATTTGAAAATGGTGACTATCTGCTTAAAACCAGCACAGCCTTCAATGAGTGGCTATGCATTAAGAATTTGGGTGGCTCCAAAATTGGTGAAGAAATGCATACAACATTTTTAATTGGCAGTCACCCATCTGCATACAGGCAAGATATCTCAGACAGGAAGTAATTAAAGTAATAATACTCACTAGCAGTTACCACTAGTTCACTAGCTTTCACAGTGAACATGAGTTTGACCAAACTGTGGGAGGCAGTGCAAGACAGGTGTGCCTGGCGTGCTATGGTCCATGGGGTCACGAAGAGTCGGACACGACTAAACGACTAAACAACAACAAAGCAGTTATATAGCATGTTTTAAGTGTGCACAGGGATTCCTATGCATTACCTGTGTGATCTGTTCAATGTTTTTAAGGTGGGACAGTGTTATTAGAGATGGGTTGGGGCTGAGAGAACAATGGTTCTGCCGTAAGCTACTCAGCAAGTTGTGGTCAAGGTAAGCTGGGACACTTTTGGACAACTCAGACTCTTAGCTACTACTTTACTCAGAATAGCTTGCTTTCACAGTGAAAGCTGCCTTATACAAGCAGAGCTCATTTTAAAAAGGAACTAGTTCAAGTTCAAGATGTCCAAAAAGGAACACATTCCAGTTCCCATCTGCCCCTTTGCAAAAGGAGGGAAAGATTTCTGTTGATTGAATACTCAGGAGAGCACGTAGTTAGGAGGCGCTGTGGTCTAAACCAGTGGTCCTCAACCCCCGGGCCACGGACCGGTAGCGGTCCGTGGATCAATTGGTACCGGGCCACCTAAGGATAATTAAATACAATTAAATTAAAATTATTAAATCAAAACAATCTAAATAAAATATAAACAATAAATGTCCCCCCCCTCAGCGGACTGCAGTAAAATTATCAAACGTTGACTGGTCCGCGGCGATAAAAAGGTTGGGGAGCACTGGTCTAAACCACTGAGCTGCTTGGGCTTGCTGATCAGAAAGTTGGCAGTTCAAATCTGCTTGACAGCGGTGAGTTCCCGTTGCTCTGTCCCAACTGCTGCCAACCTAGCAGTTCTAAAGCATGCCAGTGCAAGTAGATAAATGGGTACCACTGCAGTTCGAAGGTAAATGGTGTTTCTGTGTGCTCTGGTGCTCATCACGCTGTTCCATTGCACCAGAAGCAGTTTAGTCATGCTGGCCACGTGACCTGGAAAGTTGTCTGCAGACAAACACCGGTCCCCTCAGCCTGAAAGCAGAGATGAGCGCCGCACCCAATAGACAAATTTGACTGGACTTAACCATCCAGGGGTCCTTTACCTTTTTAATCTTTACCTTTACCTACCTGGTAAGCGTGCTCATTCCATTCTTAACCTATCCTCGGTTAACCTATACTGGACGGCCTCGGTCCAGTATACCTGAAGGAGTGTCTCCACCCCCATTGTTCTGCCCGGACACTGAGGTCCAGCACCGAGGGTCTTCTGGCGGTTCCCTCGCTACGAGGACCCAGGTGGCGCTGTGGTTAAACCACTGAGCCTAGGGCTTGCTGATCAGAAGGTCGGCGGTTCGAATCCCTGTGACGGGGTGAGCTCCCGTTGCTTGGTCCCAGCTCCTGCCAACCTAGCAGTTCGAAAGCACGTCAAAATGCAAGTAGATAAATAGGAACCGCTACAGCGGGAAGGTAAACGGCGTTTCCATGTGCTGCTCTGGTTTGCCAGAAGCAGCTTTGTCATGCTGGCCACATGACCTGGAAGCTATACGCCGGCTCCCTCGGCCAATAATGCGAGATGAGCGCGCAACCCCAGAGTCGGTCACGACTGGACCTCATGGTCAGGGGTCCCTTTACCTTTACCTGGTAAGCATGCTCATTCCATTCTTAACCTATCCTTGGTTAACCTATACTGGACGGCCTCGGTCCAGTATACCTGAAGGAGTGTCTCCACCCCCATCGTTCTGCCCGGACACTGAGGTCCAGCGCCGAGGGTCTTCTGGCGGTTCCCTCGCTACGAGAAGCCAGGTTACAGGGAACCGGGCAGAGGGCCTTCTTGGTAGTGGCGCCCACCCTGTGGAATGCCCTCCCACCAGAGGTCAAAGAGAACAACAATTACCAGACCTTTTTAGAAGGCATCTCAAGGCAGCCCTGTTTAGGGAAGCTTTTAATGTTTGATTTCTGTATTTTAATGTTTTGTTGGAAGCTGCCCAGAGTGGCTGGGGGAACCCGGCCAGATGGGCGGGGTATAAATAATATATTATTATTATTATTATTATTATTATTATTATTATTATTATTACTACCGGTATCCATTCTGATGGAAATCAGCCCTGAGTGCTCACTGGAAGGACAGATCCTGGAGCTGAGGTTCCAATACTTTGGCCACCTCATGAGAAGAGAAGACTCCCTGGAAAAGACCCTGATGTTGGGAAAGACTGAGGGCACAAGGAGAAGGGGACGACAGAGGACAAGATGGTTAGACAGTGTTCTCAAAGCTACTAACATGAGTCTGACCAAACTGCAGGAGGCAGTGGAAGACAGGAGTGCCTGGCATGCTCTGGTCCATGGGGTAACGAAGAGTCAGACATGACTAAATGACTAAACAACAAAGCATGCTCAGGATTGCAGCCTCAATTTCATCCAGATCTCTCATGAAATTTGATCAGATTGTCTGAGGTCCAAGGGTTATTAGGACTGCTGCTATTTCTATTGGTGATTGTTGTTGTTATTTTAAGAAATTTTGGCTCTTTGGTTCAGAAGAATGCTCTAATAAGAGTCAATTCAGTGGGTTTTATTCCTAAGTAAATAGGAATAGGATTGCAGCTGTATTACATAGTACTCCAAGCTGACCATTTAAAGGGAACATTCACAGCAGTTAGCATTGGTCGATGCCTGTTGTCTTCATGTGGTGCTTATAATTATAGTTTGTTAAGGGTACATACCATCAAATCAAATCTTTATTATTATGTTCAAAGACCAGCATTAAGAAACTGGGATACGAAGCACATAGGACACATTATGCAGATACGTATAATTTTTTTTTAAAAAAAGTAAAATAAACAAAGTAACAAATAATAAAAAGGCATAAAATTAAGTCAATAAAAGTGGCATAAAATAAAGTACAATGGGCATATCATAAATATGGTATCTCCCGCAATATGTGTTAAATAATGAACGTATTTGTTTCTTTTTAAAAAATTCTAAAGTGCCTTAGGAAGGAACCAATGCGTTTAGAAGCTCCAGCAATCACATATGACAAAAACTGGAACAAATATCTTTTGTAAGAAGGAGAAAGATTAGCGTTTGCCAGCCAGAGCTGTAAAAAGTCATATTGTGATGTTGATAAAAGTGAGCTGCTAAAAGGGAATAAAGGGGGTTATTGTGATCTTGATATAGGTGGATTTATCACTTGACATGTATGAGAGTCACGAGGACAACTTCTTAGGAAACCAGAGGAGAATCTTGTGTGTTATATGTTCCTTTGGTCTATAGGGCAAACGGTTGTGATTCTGGGAGACTTCTGGAAGCTGTTCTCAAAGTTCAGGGAAAGGTAAGCAAAATTACATCAAGGTATAATGAACACAGATGGGCTGATGCACCTGTGTTTGTGATATGAGAAACAGATGTAGAGCCATTGATTTACTAGGAGACTCACTGGGGGCTGTCAACTTAGTGCAAATAGCTTTGATAACTGGGAAAATGGCAAAGGCCTGTCTTTCAGAGAGGCACTCAAAGGGAAGGGCCTGTTGAAAAGGTCTTCTTATTTATTTTTCCACAGAGTGAACCTCTTTTCAGGGATGTGTGGCAATCCATTTACGCTCAAATTGCACCATGATTTAGGAGTGTAATGACAGTCCAGGCAAAGGTAACAGAGCATCCTTGCACTGCAAACCTCCCTCCCAGATCTGCCAAACTTGGCTGTCTGGACATGTCAGATCCCAGCCCCGTACCTCCAGCCCATGTATGGTTTCTGCCCGTTGTGCTGGCATGTGATGTCACCCAGATGCAATGCAAATGGACCTGGACCAGTAATTTACAAGGCAGCACTCGCAAGACCATCCATAATATGGTCCCTGAGTATAGATACTCACATTTTGGGTGCAGGGCTTTTTTAATGGGTTTATGTTTATATGTCCAATGCGGTTGTCCAGGCAGTCTATTGAAATCCAGTAGGCTGAGGGTCATGTGGGGCTTGCTGGCACAATGCCACATACGTTGTACACACGGTGATCGTATAAAAGGTTCTTTTCAAAGATTCATAGGGTTGGATGTTACAAGTCAGACTCTACAGCTCTGCCCTCCCTGCGCTGGCCACTACTAAGTTATTGCATCCTCAACGCAGCTCATTCATTTTTGCATGCAAATCGGTGACTCTGAGTGCCCATGTTCCACTCATGGACATCCAACGATGTTGCAAGATTCGGGACGGATTAAAGAAAGTACAACTTTACACAGGGGATAGTTAAACCATGGAACTTGCTACCACAGAGACTGTGATGGCCACCAACTTGGGTAGTTTTAAATGAAAGTTAGGCTAATTCATGGAGAAGAGGGCTATCTATCGATGGCTATGTTCCACCTCCACAGTCGGAGGCAGGACTGCTTCCGAGTGTCAGTTCCTGGGAACCACAGAAGGTTGTCCTGTGCCCTTATTCTCATGTACTGCTTGCTGGTTTCCCACAGGCATCTGTTTGGGCCTGATTCAGCCAGCTCTTATGTTCTTACTCGAGCAACCATTCTTGGTCATTCTTTGGCTTAGCGAGAACTATTGTGATTAAGTCAATCTGGCTCGCATCCCATCAAGTCAGCAGTGCTATTTGCCTTCAATTAATCAGGCTTCATTTTTCACAGAAACATTTCTGACCAGGAGCCAAATGTATGCTAGTCACAAACTCCATGTGAAGGAAAGCAGAAGAGAATGGCTTAAGAGGCAGCTCTTCACAGGACGAACGTTGTGAGCAGGAATCCAGCGTCCAAATCCTGGCGTATGTTTGGGGCCAAAACAGGGTCTACAAAGGATTTCATTATATGGGAATTAACCCTAGTTCATCCACTTAGACCAATATAAAATTAATTACTGAACATATATTTTGAAGTGCTGGAGCCAGAAAAAGCACAATGCTGCCAAACAATATTTAATAATTTTATCCAAAATGTACAAAAGGAACCCTTGGGGCTCTTGGAGATCATTGAAGCCAACTGCTCATTTAGCGAAGAATGTGGCCTTTCAGATTGAATTACAGCGGCTTTGCGTTCTCAAGGGACCCTGCAGACATAGCATTTATTATCTTTAGTGGGTGCAAAATAAAAGGCCTTAGCTCAGCAATCAGGAGCTACGAAGGCCTTTGGAGAATACAGGGGAAATTAACGATCTCTTGTGGGTTCTTACCCACCCTATTCTTCTACATGGAGTCTTCTGCGTCCTGCCAAAGGGCCAAGCTACACATTTTTGCTTAATTTGTAGTGTGCAGCTAAATCTTGCTTTTTCGTTGACTAAACTCACAGGACTAGGGAGGGGTGGTGATTCCTACCGTTAATGCAGCGTGCAACGAGGAGAGGCTGACCATGTCACTCTCCAGCCATGATTGGAACAAACTCTGGAATTCACTCTAATGAGAGGCAGTGATGGCCACCAACTTGGGTGGCTTTCGAAGAGGATTGGACAAATTCGCAGAGGATAAGACTTACCAATGGCTTCTAGCCATGATGCCTGTGCTCTGCCTCCCTGGTGGGAGGCAGCAATGCTTCTGAATAGCTGTTGCAGGAAACCACAGGAGGGGTGAGAGCTCTTGAGCTCAGGTCCTGCTTGTGGTTCTCCCACAAGGCATCTGGTTGGCCACTGTGAGAACAGGATGCTGCACAAGATAGGCCATTGGCCTGATCAAGCAGGCTTTTCTTATGGTCGAAATGGAAATCGCGTCCTGCAGTGGTGGTGGGGTTAAGGGAAAAAAACCTGTATCCAATAGTGACAAAGTCCAGCTCACATCTTGAAGACAATAGCCCTGTTCACACATGTCCTCAAATACACATGTTCTAGCTTCCACCAATTCATCTCAGTAGTAGGTATTCAACTAAGTTTTACTCCAGGGTAGTTCCATTGAAATTACTGGGCTTAACATAGTCATGTTCATTAATTTCAATATGTCTACTCTGAGTAAAACTCGGTTGCATACTGCCCAATGTCATAGAGCCTCTTTATGTACAACAGAACTTTGCATGCCTTTTGTGCAAGTCTCCTAATATATTCATTTTAATGCCATTTTGTCAAATAGACACATTTTTTTGCAAGCGATGCCCCCTAATATTTTCCATTTTTTTAAAAAACAAAAAACCCCGTGTCCTCCCTAAAAGAGGGCATGTGTTGTGGTGAGACCTGGAGAATAATCTGCGGTGTTGTGGGTGGGTAAGATTGGTCAGCTACAACACCCGATTGGTAGATCCCTCGATGTTGGGTTCAATCTGGCCAATGGGGCGCAGTCCAAACGGATCGAGGGACCTATATATGCCCATGCATGTGACCGAGAGCTTCCTCTTTCGGCGCATACATTCGGAACACCCGCCCACCTCTCCCTACTTTTAAGGCTTTTGCGCTTGACCTTGCTATGCAGTCATGTGTCATCTGTCGTTGGGACAGGGGCACGGCAAGAATTTTCCCCACTTGGCTGATTGGCTGTTGCCATTTGGGTTTCGCCTGCCACGTAGCAAATTGTCACAACTTGTAAGGTTGCGGATAGGCACTGGTTCAGGTGATAGGGATGGGAGAACGCTCTCACCATCCCTATGTGAAGGGTATTCTGTTAAAGGAATCCAGGGGCTCAAATGGTTTGGTCAACTCCTATGAGGGGGCTGTGCCTGAGTCCAGGGGGACATCTTGGTGGTGGACATAGTCTGTTCCCGGCCTTCCGCCTATCCAGGTGTTCACCCTAGGCTGACCTATGCTGGTGCCCTGGGTCAGCGCTACCTGCAAGGGTGCAGGGAGCTAGTCAAACCAGAGCCTATGCAACCACTCACTTTCTGTAATCAATAAAGTTGTGGCCTAAATTCTGCCAGAAACCAAACAAAAATTTGAGTCAAGCGTGAATTGATTTTTTTTTGGGGGGGGGGTCTCTGGGTCTGAACATGCAAAAATATTTTGTGTGTGCACTCCTCTCTAGTATGCACATTTTTGTGTGCAATGTCTCGCAGCTGAAGGGCTCCACTGCAAAATTCAGAGGTGTGTGAATTTCAAAGGGTGTTTTTGGCTCCCGTATTGTTTCAGAAACTTCAGGCTTGAAATGCTTACATTTAAAAATGGAATCCAAAGTAGTTCCCCACATTCCTTGTGGAGAGAGGTTGCTTAATGTTTTCCCCTCTGGGCCACTTCCAGCTCAGAATCCCCCACCCAAGTGGCCTTCATATACAATGTGTGTATTTCGTGCAGAGGAGAGAAGCCACAGCTCAGTGGTACAGCAGTTCCTTGCATGTAGACGGCCTCAGGTTCAATTCCTGGAATCTCCAGACAGCAGCTGGAAATGTTCCCTGCCTGAAGCTCTGAAGAGCAGCTGCCAATCGGTGTTGAGAATACTGAGCTAGAGAGCCAATAGCCTGACTTGCAATAGGGCAATTTATTTTTGTGTTTGTGTAAGATTGTGTATATTGTCTCCCTGCTTATTTAACTTATTTAATTTATATGCAGAATTCATCATGCGAAAGGCTGGACTAGATGAATCCCAAGCCGGAATTAAGATTGCCGGAAGAAATATCAACAACCTCAGATATGCAGATGACACAACCTTGATGGCAGAAAGTGAGGAGGAATTAAAGAACCTTTTAATGAGGGTGAAAGAGGAGAGCGCAAAATATGGTCTGAAGCTCAACATCAAAAAAACCAAGATCATGGCCACTGGTCCCATCACCTCCTGGCAAATAGAAGGGGAAGAAATGGAGGCAGTGAGAGATTTCACCTTCTTGGGTTCCATGATCACTGCAGATGGTGACAGCAGTCACGAAATTAAAAGACGCCTGATTCTTGGGAGAAAAGCAATGACAAACAGAGGCCGAGATGGTTGGATAGTGTTCTCGAAGCTACCAACATGAGTCTGACCAAACTGCGAGAGACAGTGGAAGACAGGAGTGCCTGGCGTGCTATGGTCCATGGGGTCACGAAGAGTCGGACACGACTAAACAACTAAACAACTAAACACAACAAGAGAGAGACATAGTTCTGCTTCAGATGTTCCTGCAGCCTTCAGAAGCAGCTTTCAAGGCTCTAGGAAACGGAAGTGGGAAGGGTATATGGGAGTACTACTTTATACCAAGACAGACCATTGGTCTACATAGCTCACTGGCTGGCAATAGCTGTCCAACATTTCCAAGTGGCTTTTCCTGAGCCCAGCATAAAGTTGCCAGGGATTGAACATGCGCATGTGAACATGTGCTCTGCTGCATATTTACTCAGTGAGAAAATCCTATGTGCATTTGGCTCCTTGGGTGCACGTCAAAATGCACGTTTAATCCAGGCAGGCAGAAGATGTCAGCCTGAAAAGCAATTGTATGAAACAGCTTTTGGGCAGGCTCCAGAAAGCTTCGAGCATAAACCTTTGCTGGAGGAAGCATGAACCATAGCTTCGTAAGAGATGCATCTGTCTGTATGTTATAACCAATTATTTATTACTCTTCATCCATTAAGCACTTCCATTTAATTACTAGGTATCAATCAGTGCAAGTTGAAATGTAATGTTTCTTTAAAAAATGATTTTAACATCAATAAAATAGCCATAAAGGGAAAATAACACTACCCTGCTGGAATCTCGTCTTTGAACACATTCTCAGAGATATAATTAAAAACACCAAGTGCTTATTTCAAAGCCATAAGTGATGGGTCTGGCATCATGCCTACTGCAGGAAGGCTAATTACACCATAAATTAAACAGATTATTATTATTTTATTTTTTTAAAAAAACCTCCGAACATTATGACCTTTAATAAAATTGTTTTTACAACCAGCTGTCAATAAATCACCCGAGAAAGCTAGTGAGAAGTGGGCACTTTTCTTCTGTGAATTTCATTAGCTTCAGTTTATTTGCTTTTTTGGCGAACTATGATGTTTTTTAAATCTTAAATTAAAAGCTCCAGCCTATAAAAACGTTAGCATTTCAGTCCCTGAAAACGAGCCTCTCTAATTGCAGGAATTATTCAAGATTGTATACTGATCAGAGGCTATTAAAAAGAAATAGTCCATGGAAGGGTCAGACTTAGCTACAGTAGTTCCAGGAAAGGCCTTTCGGATATATAGCTTAATGAGTGCAAAATGTTTCAGGGGAGGCTAGTTTACCGTGGAAATAAAACATGCATCTCAATGCAGAATCTGTTTTAGACCTTCACTTTACTCCTCCTTTTTTCTTATTTTACAGACTGGTGTCGGAGGCTCTACGCCTCCGAATACCAGTGTCTGAGAATCACAAGCTGTTGTGCTCATTTCTAAGCTTCCCATTGGGCATCTGAGAACAACCCTCATACGTTCCTGTGTTGTCGGGGTTTTCCACTGCTCATTCAGTTTGCTGGTTTACTTGCCTTGGACTGAGCTTTACTTACGTCTTCATGGACGTAATAAGAAAGCCACACAAGGCATATGCTGAGAAGAGAAGTGGCGCCCATCTCTTGCTGACGAGGGATGATGGCGAAGGGTGGGATGCTTTGAGGTGCAGAAGAAAGCTGAGGTATTGCCAGTGCTTCTCTTATAAGCCTTGGGTGGTAAGCCTGCCATACATGATTGGTGGAGCTGTAGAAAGACTCGGTCATTTTGGTTGACTGGAGAATAAATCATGTGTGGTATTTTTAAGCTATATATAGTTTTGACACCTAGAGCAGCTTTACTAAACGATGTGCAAAGGTCTGTGAGATGAGAAGCCTTTAAACATAAGGGAGCCCTGTTTAGGGAGGCTTTTAATGTTTAATAGATTATTTTATTTCATTTTTCTGTTGGAAGCCGCCCAGAGTGGCTGGGGAAACCCAGCCAGATGGGCAGGGTATAAATAATAAATTATTATTATTATTATTATTATTATTATTATTATTATTATTCGGCAGCTGCAATGCTAATGGAGAAATACTATGAGGTCCCGAAAGCTCCATCTATGGGGGAATGGTACTGAAAGGTTTGTTGTGAAAATGAATACAGTTTGGGCTAGGATTTATTTCTGTAAATGTACTTCAACCATAAATTAAAGCAGGGGTGAGGAACCTCATGCCTGGGGTCTGGTTGCGGCCCTGTGAGGCTCTCTGTCTGGCCCTTGGGAGTCTTCCCAGCCACACCTCCTGTCCCTAGGCCACACCTCTCACTAGCTGTGACACACACATACAGTACAGTATTTTTACCTTGCTGGAATATGTCCTTGAACCTGGACAATGCCTCTTATTCGCCTGGAGGGAGGATTCACTCCATCTGAGTGAAAACTGGGCTACTGTACAAAACATAGCTGCCAAGTCTCCCGCATTCCCTGGGAAACCCCCGTTTTCCCAACTGTTCCCAGCGGGAAAAACGGATTTTTTTTGTTTTCCCCCGGTTTATTCTGGCGCGGCGGCCATTTTGGAACTGGGCGGAGCATGCTCAGAAGCGACTTTTGATGCTGCTTTGCCCAGTTCCAAAATGGCTGCAGTGCGACTTCTGGCGCGGTGGCCATTTTGGAACTGGGCAGAGCAGCATCAAAAGTCTCTTCTGAGCATGCTCCGCCCAGTTCCAAAATGGCGGCAGCACTACTTCCGGTCTGCTACTTCCAGTCCGATCACTTATTTCTCTGATAGGAACTTGGCAGGTATGGTACAAAAGTATTATTCCTTCATCCACCAACCCTCTGCCCTCTCCAGGCATGTGGCCTCTGGAAGTTTTCCAAGAAGGGAATGTGGCCCTTGTGATGGATAAGGTTCACCACAGAATAGAATCATAGAATTGTAGAGTTGGAAGGGATCCCCAAGCACCATCTAGTCCAACCCCCTGAATCTCAACATGCGGTGCCCATCCAATTTGAAACCATACCAGACCCTGCTTAACTTTGTAAATGTGCTATCAGTTTTTTTGTTGTACCATGAGGAAAATTCCCAAGAAATCATTTACAAGATACTGGGAGACTAGAACCCCTTAGTAAACAACCTTTACTATGATTATAACTAATGGGGTTGAACTCACTGGGAAACATACGATGGAAACCTAAGTCAAGCAAATATCAAGGGAAAGGGAAGGTTCTTAAATTCTGAACCACAAACTCCCAATACACCCCTCCTTCCTCACAGGGGAACTTTTGCTCTTTTCAGATGTATCTTTGAGAAACAGGGATGCTAGAGACATTTTTATATGTTCTCCCTTATTTCCTTTCGAGAGTATTCCTCCCCACCCCACCCCGGTTATTACATTGGCCTCAGTATCAGACCGACTCCTATATGAGCTGTACTCATATGTCATAATGACATAATGCACAGTAAAAGCCCGATATTAAAACAAAACCTCTTAACGTTTATATGGTGGCTGAAATAAATCAACCTTAAATTATTCCTAAATGTCGAGAAGGGGGCAATGCAACTTTGAATGTAACTATTGATAGAAAAGGAGGAAGGGGAAGAAAGTCAGAACAAATTCATTTGGGCTACTTAGCCCTTATGAAGAAATATATATAAATCTTGATTTTGTTCCCGGACTTAAAATAATTCCCTTCAGCTTCTCAGACCTGGCTAATGCAGTCTATTTAAAAATATAGGAAATAATAATAATAAAGTGAGAAGGACCTTAGAGGTTCAAATAGTCCAAGATCTTGCTCAGCGCAGGATCTGCAATGCGGGATCTGCAACGCAAGATGCAACCGCAGCATCTGTGACAGGTAGTTGCCCAGTCTCTGCTCCGAAGCACCCAGCAAAGGAGACTTCCACTTCCCAAGGTAGTCTCTTCTACAGATGAACAACTCAAGCCGTTTGGAAAGTTCTCCTGATGTTTGATCCAAATCTGCTTCCTTAGAATTTCCATCCCTTAGATCCAAGGACCTGCCCTCCAATCCAACAGACTTGCTCCATCTTCCATGTGACAGCCCTTCAGACATTGGAGGGCAATTCTCGTGTCTTCCCTTAATATTCTCTACTCCAGGTCAAAGAACTGAAGAATGTAAGAAAAGCCCTGCTGGATCGGAACACAAGTCCATCTTGTCTGGCATCCAGTTCTCACAATGGCCAAACTATTATAGGAACCTTACAAGCAGGACCTGAGCGGAGCTGGCTCTCCACTTCTTCCTCTGCTTCATGCCTTCATGCTACCTTCCGGTCCTCTCTTCCGGTCCACCCAGTCTCACTCTCTCTTTCCCACCCTCTTCTTCCTTTCTACCTTCACACACTCACTCTCTTTCCCTCTCCTTCAAGGAAGATAGTTCAGTTATGGAATTCGCTCCCATGGGAGGCAATGAGGGCGACCAACATGGAAGGCATTAAAAGAGTATTACCGTAGGTGCAGAGAGGCAGAATGCAGGTATACTTGCCATACCAAACTCCTCTTTCCCTCTGAACTTGAGGATGCTGGGCATATCCTGCTGCAAATCCACGAAAGCCATAAAATATGATGAGTCAAAAGCCACTTGCTTTTGCCAGGGTAACTGGGTGTGGCGTGACAGGAAAAGAGAGTTTTGAGCAAGGTGTGCTGGGAAGAAGAAAGGGAGATGAAAGACTAGGATCCACCTTGGGTAGGCCGGCTGAAGGCTAGCTGGGAGAGATGTCTTTGACTCCAGTGCATACCTGCCAAGTTGCTGTCCGAGAAATAAGGGACCGGGCCGGAAGTAGCAGACCGGAAGTAGCGCTGCCGCCATTTTGGAACTGGGCGGAGCATGCTCAGAAGTGACTTTTGATGCTGCTTTGCCCAGTTCCAAAATGGCCGCCACGCCAGAAGTTGCACTGCAGCCATTTGGGAACTGGGCAGAGCAGCATCAAAAGTCACTTCTGAGCATGCTCTGCCCAGTTCCAAAATGGCCGCTGCGCCAGAATAAACCGGGAAAAAACAAAAAAAAATCCGTTTTTTCAGCTAGGAACAGCTGGAAAAACAGGGGTTTCCCGGGGAATACGGGAGACTTGGCAGCTATGCTCCAGTGATACACTGAAATGACCATGCTGTACGATCTGGACTCCCTCCATGCAGACTGAAGGTGTAAATAGGTGAATAAACAGTATTTCTTAAGGCTCCGGCAGACTCTGCCACATCTACAGTTCTCCAAAGGAGCCCAAACTGTAGGTGAGCACCTGGAAGCCCCTGGAATTTTGCAGAGAGTGGGGTGGCACCCAGATTTTGTAACAATATAAACTTGTCCCCCCAGGCTCTTGGCAAAGCAAGGTCAGAATGATAATGGTGGAATAGGCAGGTCAGAATTCAGACAAACACTCATTGTGTGTGAAGTATCACATTTCTCCAGGTACAAAAATGATACCCCTGCAGTATGTGTGATGCTGCAAGGTGGCCAAACATGACACAGTCAACAGAAAACCTTGCACAAAAACTGATGCTATGTCTGTGTTCTCAGACAGTTAATCCAAGTTCAAGGTGATGGTTAAAACATTCACAGCATAGCTGTGTTCGTTACTATCATATAACAGTGAAAGGTCGTGATGTGGGTGGCTGAGATTTGTTTTCTTCCCCTCCTCCCCATTCTTTTTCCTTTTGTGTTGTGCCATTTCGATTGCCATCCTGAAGGCAAGAACTGTTTTATCACTGGCACTTTTGGGCTGTTGGGACTGAAATCTTCTAAACAAACTAATCTTGGAAGGAAAGTTCAGGGTTCCATGGAAGAAAAGTTCTGTGAATAGAAGCTATTCCACAGCCTTAAGAACATCTGAAAGGCCTGGTTGTTGGCAGTGCTTAAGTTGGTGAATCATTGCAATTACTGCCCTCCTTTTTGGTTTTATTGGTCAGACAAAATGAAAGACCATTAATCTTTGCCTTTAAAATAATAGTTGTGACAATAAATAATAACGACAAAATTACAATTTTGTGAGTAACGCAATCTATACTGGTAGTGTGTCACCCTTCACTGCAATATATATTTACTAAGATGTATGAAATACCATGAGGTTTACAACTAGCTTTATGTAAGCATCTTGGCATGCATGTATACTGTATTCAAATATTTTATGTCAACAGATAACCCACATTTGGTGGTCTTTTCTGAAACAGGCTTTGATCAGTTCCATCCTATTCAATTTTCTGCTCCGATCAGAAAGCTAGTTAGTCTCCTTGGCATCAAAAACCATAAAATACTGAGGAGGACGGGAAGTAGAGTGACTTTTATTGCTTGGAAGGAAAAACATAAATATTAGCATTTTCAGGGTTTAGTTAAGTAACTCTTTTGATTTACAATTCTTTTAAAATAATACCTTTTAAAAATATGCACAATCTCTAAAAGATGAATTAAGTGAGTGTTTGATTTAGCATTTGCAGGGGGCTCTCTGGTTTACCCAAAATGAAAAACCTCAAATTCTTCTTTGTCTACTCTTGAAACCACTTCTTCTGCCTCTGAGAGGCTGCGCTGTCATCGGCTTCCAAGATTTTGCGGTAACACCGTCTATAATTTCTTTGTTATTCCTTACTAATATACATAAATCATTACAAACTCATTTGCTATTAAGGTGGGTGTCATAACGGTATTCCATCACTTAATAAAAAACACAGAGAGGACGGTCTAAAATTAAACCAACGGCAACACCGCCGAGAGAAGAAATTCTTAGCCTTTCCAGACAAGGGTCTTTTCCTGTGGGGGTTTAAATTAAAAATACAGTTATAGTAAAATATGAATGTGTCCTGTGGTGTTTTCTTTTTGGTGAGAAATTGTTGCTCATATTAACTTTGTTTTGGGAAAATCCCTGATATTTGCAGGTGTTCTCACACTTTAAAATTATATTCTGTGTCCAGGGCAGCTGTCTATCAGCTCCATCTGGTACGCAGGCTGAGACCCTACCTGCCCGCAGACTGTCTCGCCAGAGTGGTGCATGCTCTAGTTATCTCCCGCTTGGACTACTGCAATGCACTCTACATGGGGCTACCTTTGAAGGTGTCCCGGAAACTACAACTAATCCGGAATGCGGCAGCTAGACTGGTGACTGGGAGCGGCCGCCGAGACCACATAACACTGGTCTTGAAAGATCTACATTGGCTCCCAGTACGTTTCTGAGCACAGTTCAAAGTGTTGGTGCTGACCTTTAAAGCCCTAAATGGCCTCAGTCCAGTATACCTGAAGGAGCATCTCCACCCCCATCGTTCTGCCTGGACACTGTGGTCCAGCACCGAGGGCCTTCTGGCGGTTCCCTCGTTGCGAGAAGCCAAGTTGCAGGGAACCAGGCAGAGGGCCTTCTCAGTGGTGGCGCCCGCCCTGTGGAATGCCCTCCCATCAGATGTCAAAGAGAAAAACAGCTACCAGATTTTTAGAAGACATCTGCTTAGACTCCCTGTTTAGGGAGGCTTTTAATGTTTAATAGATTATTTTATTTCATTTTTCTGTTGTAAGCCGCCCAGAGTGGCTGGGGAAACCCAGCCCGATGGGCGGGGTATAAATAATAAATTATTATTATTATTATTATTATTATTATTATTATTATTATTATTATTATATTCCTGTGATGTGGAGACTATGTCAGCCCTTATAGTTGCAAAGATACTTCATTCTCGGATGAAGAAATTTAATAAATAAAAGAACAAGTAGTAGTAGTAGTAGTAGTAGTCATCGTCATTGTAATAATAATAATAATATGTCACACACTGAATTCAGAATCCTGAACCCTGGCCAACCAATTTACCATTTAAACATCAAAACAGTGGAGCAAGTTTCAGCCTAAGGCTGCTTATCCTTTCCACTGCCCCAACTTCTATTTTGTGGCTGTAACATGCATCTATTTTGATTTCCCCTTTTGCCCAGCAGAAGTATAAAATGTCTCTAGTAATCTCCTCAAATTAAAGGAACATGTGAATGTTTGAATTAATCTTAAAATGGGACAGATGATTATTTCATTTCAGTCATTTAAATCAATTATGCCCTATTAGAACAGGAACAGAAGAATAGATTAGAAGGCCATGTGCAGCGATCTGTTTGCATTTAACTGTGGTTGAATTCCCCCCACCCCAACAGCTTCTTCTAATATCTCTCCTTTGTGATGTTTTAATGGATGCCAATTGGCTCTGCTGGGATGGAAATATACCACAATAGTTTGTTCATTGCATTAAAATCTTGGGGATATTGTTTCCTTCTCTGTACCCAACGCTGCACGATTTAATGTGAAATTGGTTCGGTGCACACCGTAACTAATCAGATTTGTCTGGAGACAATCACCACATCTTGTACAAATGTTTACAATAAATATATATGAGTTGACTGATGCTATCTTGCTATCCATCTCCAGAGACTTGTGAACTGATTCAAAATCAGCCCATTTATTTGTTTTGTTTTTAAGGAAGGGGTCTTTTTTTATGCTGTTTCTAATAACTTGATGGAATAAAATCTTTGCTACTTAATTTCATGATTCTGTGCAACACTTTGGAGGCAGCCTATGGGGACTTCTGTAAAACTGAAATCTGTTTTTATGGGGATAGTATTGGTGCATGGATTGTGCCTATGAAGACTGGCTTAAATCTCAGCCAACACAGGAATCCTCTTTAGGGCAGTAGTCAAATTAGCCTCAGCTCCCCTTCTGTAAATATAGAAATAGTATACCAGATTTAAGACATAATGGCTATGCTCTGTCTCCATGGTTGGAACCAGAAGTCATAGAATCAAAGAATTGTAGAGTTGGAAGGGACCCCAAAAGTCATCTAGTCCAACCCCCTTCAATGCAGGAATCCCGGCTAAAGCATCCATGACAGTTGGCCATCCTATGCTTTAAAATCTCCAGGGGAGGAGAGCCCACAACCTCCCAAGGGAGTTCATTCCACTGTCAAACAGCGCTTACTGTCAGAACGTTCTTCCTGATGTTTAGCCAGAATCACCTTTCTTGTAACTTGAATCCATTGGTTCTGAGTCCTACCCTCCAGAACAGGCATCCCCAAACTTCGGCCCTCCAGATGTTTTGGACTACAATTCCCATCCTCCTCGACCACTGGTCCTGTTAGCTAGGGATCATGGGAGTTGTAGGCCAAAACATCTGGAGGGCCGCAGTTTGGGGATGCCTTCTCCAGAGCCTGATAAAACAAGCTTGCTCCATCTTCCACATGGCAGCCCTTCTGATTTGCAGTTCCTGGAAACTGCAGGAGGGGAAAGTGTTCTTGTGCTTAGGCCCTGCTTGAGGATTTCCTACAGGCATCTGGCTGGCCACTGTGAGAACAGGATGCTCGACTAAATGAACCCCTGGCCTGATCCAACAGACTCCTGGGAAACCCAGCCATATGGGCGGGGTATAAATAAAAAATTATTATTAATTATTATTATTACTCCTCTTGTCTTCTTTGGCGATCACTCATAGCTGAGTAAGATTGCCTTCCATAAACATGGTTTTAACAGTGACTCTGTAAGTGACTGTGGAGGCCAATTCCGGATCCACACGTCCTTCCACAGTGGGGACATAGGTTTCCCGGTGGGAGTTGATCACAGTGAGAATTTACCAACCGTGTCTTCTTCTTTGCACATTTCTCCCTTTTGTCCTGCGTATTCAAAGCCTATGACACCTTTGATAAAGGCTGTTCTCCAGTTGTAGCACTCTCAGGCCAGTGTTTCCCAGTTGTCGGTGTTTATACTACATTTTTAAAGATTTGCCTTGAGAGAGTCTTTAAACTTATTTGTTGACTACCAGCAATGTGCTTTCCATTTTAAAGTTCGGAATAGAGTACAGTGGTACCTCGGTTTAAGAAGAGTCCAGTTGAAGAACAATTCAGTTTACGAACTCCGTAAAACCGGAAGTAGTGTCCCAGTTTGCAAACTTTACCTCAGTCTAAGAATGGAATCCGAATGGTGGAAGGGGCCACCAGTGCCGGGAGGCCTCATTAGGGAAAGCGTGCCTCGGTTTAAGAAGGGTTTTGGTTTAAGAACAGACTTCTGGAACAGATTAAGTTCGTAAACTGAGGTACCACTGTTGTTGCTTTGGAAGATGATAATCGGGCATCTGATCAACCTGACCAGTCCAATGAAATTGATGTTGAAGAATCATTGGTTTGACACTGGTGATCTTTGCTTCTTCCAATACACTGGAATTAGTTTGCCTCTCTTCCCAAGTGATATGTATTTTTTTTTTTGAGACACTGTACTGTATATGGAATCTTTTGAGGAGTTGGAGATGGTGTTTATAAGTGGTTCATGCTTCACAAGCATACAGTAGGTAGCCGTGTTGGTCTGAGTCGAAGCAAAATAAAAAAATTCCTTCAGTAGCACCTTAAAGACCAACTAAGTTTTTATTTTGGTATGAGCTTTCGTGTGCATGCACACTTCTTCAGATACAGTATACAGCATACAGTATACAGTAACGTATGTATTCTTATGTCATGGTATGAAGGCACAAAGCCAGTGTCAACTGTTGGGGCCCAGTGCTGCTACAGCAGGGGTCAGCAAACTTTTTCAGCAGGGGGCCGGTCCACTGTCCCTCAGACCTTGTGGGGGGCCAGACTATATTTTGAAAAAAAAATGAACGAATTCCTATGCCCCACAAATAACCCAGAGATGCATTTTAAATAAAAGGACACATTCTACTCATGTAAAACCATGCTGATTTCTGGACCGTCCGCGGGCCGGATTTAGAAGGTGATTGGGCCACATCCGGCCCCCGGGCCTTAGTTTGGGGACCCCTGTGCTACAGCCTCTGTGGCACCGATATGTTTGCTAGGCTTACCACACTTTTCTATCATGTTATTGTTATTTATTGTTCGTAAGCTGCTTTGGGATTCATTTGGATGAAAAGTGGCATAGAAATATAATGAATCAAATCACAGAATGTCTGGGATTGCAAGCTGCAATTTTAGGTTTCCCACATTGATGGTGCCATCATGTCACTCCCAGGCACTATGGGGAACTATGAACTGGAAGCTTGTAGGTGATGACTGTAGACGTGGGCCAATCGATCTAGGAGCTGGCACCAGAGGACCATTTGTCAAGGACCCTTCAACCTTAGAGCCACCCCTCTGAAGGCCGATGATCGAGCAAAATCATTGGAAGTCTAGGTTTGATGATGGGCGGTTTGGTAGGGAGAAAGTTACCCCAAAAGAGAAAATGCATTGCTAAAAGGATACTGATTTGCGCAACTGTTGCATATGCTCATTCATATGTCTAGATACAAATTTAGGAAGAGTTACTATCAACGTACTGTAAATGCAATACATCTCACCATAGTGGGGAAGACTGTGACCAGGTGGCCTGTGGACCTGCTCAGTTGGGTGTCTGGGTATGGTCTTAATGGGTGACTTAAAGGCCTTCCCTGCTCTTTCCCTTCCTTTGATTCTTTATCTTTAAACTGGATTTCCACAGTCCTTCAAACAGAGGAGTCCTTCAGACGGAGGACAGTAAAGCAGGACACATAGAGGTTGCCTTGCAATCCTGTACGTCCTCTCTGCCTTGAGTTCCATAATAGAAAAGAGGCAGGATACAATGTAAGAAACAAACATTGGCCTCCTTTACAGCTGTGTTGAGCAATGTGGGGAGGAAAAAAACCCTATCTAATACAAAGTGCTTTGAATGTATCCCAAGATCCTGTTAGCAACTCAGCATTGTCAAATCCCCCTCAGCTGCTCTGGAAATGATTAGGAGAAAATGAATTAATATCCCTGCTGTGTTCCGGATGTACAGAAATTAAACCAGACTCCCGATTAATAAATCCAGTTTTGGATCAGGCGCCAGGGAGACCATGTGGCAGCCTTTAGGATGCTAATGGGGCCATACTTGACACTTTGTGTTGCTTACCAGAAATAGTAGTGGTGGCAAAGAGGACTTTATTGGTGGCCTGGAGGCTGCAGCAAGGTCCTGGGCAAGGCCCTCAATGCAATTGAGGAAGCTGGGAAACATGGATGCTGAATCTTCAATGCCTCTGAGGAAGCTGGGAAACATGGATGCTGAATCTTCCATGGTCCTAAGCTTCCACAGATGCACCACAACCACGCACAAACCACAGCCCAAGGCAATGTTGCTGTCTTCCAGCTGCGAATGGACCCCTCCTTGCTGTGTCTGGGAAGTAACACCAAGTGTGGACTGTCAGTTTGCATTTCTTAGTGGAGAAAGCATAGATCTGATGTACAGAGAGCTTTCCTATTATGATTCTAGAAGCTACTAGAAGCTTCTCTGTGTGAGAGAAGCAGGCAGAAGGGTCATGATTATTTGGGTTATACCTTCTGGGAAGCTGGTTTGAACTAGTTCTCTTATATCTTCCAGTTAAGGTTATGCTGACTATAAATATAGGCCAAAAGAAGCCTGGGTTTTACTTTCTCATTCTCTTTCTCACTTCCTTCTGGTATGGTGTTCTGTGCATAGTATGCTTAGTGCTAAAGTTTAGTCTTGTTATAAGTTTATAAGTTTTGTAAGTGCTGCAACTGGATTTTTTTTATGGACTGCACCAATCCTGAATGTATTGGATTTGTGACCATTAAGCTACATTTGCCTTCAGCACAAGAAAAGGTCTGCTGGATGAAATACAGTGGTACCTTGGGATACAGACGCTTCAGGTTACAGACGCTTCAGGTTACAGACTCCGCTAACCCAGAAATAGTACCTCGGGTTAAGAAGTTTGCTTCAGGATGAGAACAGAAATTGTGCTCGGGCGGCCCGGCGGCAGCGGGAGGCCCCATTAGCTAAAGTGGTACCTCAGGTTAAGAACAGTTTCAGGTTAAGAACTGACCTCCAGAATGAATTAAGTTCTTAACCTGAGGTATCACTGTACAGTTGCCTCTGGTCAATTTTTGGAAACTCTGCTGTTGTTGTTGTTTAGTCATTTAGTCGTGTCCGACTCTTCGTGACCCCATGGACCATAGCACGCCAGGCACTCCTGTCTTCCACTGCCTCCCGCAGTTTTTTTCAAACTCATGTTCGTAGCTTCGAGAACACTGTCCAACCATCTTGTCCTCTGTCTTCCCCTTCTCCTAGTGCCCTCAATCTTTCCCAACATCAGGGTCTTTTCCAAGGATTCTTCTCTTCTCATGAGGTGGCCAAAGTATTGGAGCCTCAGCTTCACGATCTGTCCTTCCAGGGAGCACTCAGGGCTGATTTCCTTAAGAATGGATAGGTTTGATCTTCTAGCAGTCCATGGGACTCTCAAGAGTCTCCTCCAGCACCATAATTCAAAAGCATCAATTCATCGGCGATCAGCCTTCTATATGGTCCAGCTCTCACTTCCATACATCACTACTGGGAAAACCATAGCTTTAACTATACGGACCTTTGTCGGCAAGGTGATGTCTCTGCTTTTTAAGATGCTGTCTAGGTTTGTCATTGCTTTTCTCCCAAGAAGCAGGCGTCTTTTAATTTCGTGACTGCTGTCACCATCTGCAGTGATCAAGGAGCCCAAGAAAGTAAAATCTCTCACTGCCTCCATTTCTTCCCCTTCTATTTGCCAGGAGGTGATGGGACCGGTGGCCATGATCTTGGTTTTTTTGATGTTGAGCTTCAGACCATATTTTGCGCTCTCCTCTTTCACCCTCATTAAAAGGTTCTTTAATTCCTCCTCGCTTTCTGCCATCAAGGTTGTGTCATCTGCATATCTGAAACTCTGGAAACTCTGCTACTACGTGTTTAATTTTTTTCCTCCACACGTATGACATGGACCACAGAGGAAAGTCTCCAACTTGTGATCTTGAGAATGCTATTAGGAGATTCCTGGGCTTGGAAGCCAAAAGGAAGATCATCAGTATCCATTTCAGGATGGACGTGGCGCTAAACATTGAAGTAGGGGGCAATGCATGGAATTGATGTCAAAAATTGTTCCTATGTATATATTGATACAGTGGTACCTCCAGTTATGAACTTGATTCGTTCCGGAGGTCCGTTTTTAACCCGAAACTATTCTTAACCTGAGGCACGCTTTTGCTAATGGGGCCTCCTGCTGCCGCTGCGTGACTTCTGATTGCATCCCAGGGCAAAGTTCGCTACCAGGAGCATCTACTTCTAGTTTAGCGGAGCTTGCTACCCGAAGCGTTCGTAAGGAGGACAGTACATAACCCGAGGTTCCACTGTAATGAACTCCATCCTGTGAACATGGCTTGTTACCAGGCCCGGCTCTAGGTGCACTCCCGGTGGCGCGGGGTGCCAGGGCGCTGGGCCGACGGGGGGGGGGGGGGCGCTGCGCGGCAAAGCCGTGTTGTGCGCTGCGAGGGCAGGGGCGCCGGAGCGATCTCCGCGCCTCAGCGCCCGGGCGCCCGACCTGCTCGAGACGGCCCTGCTTGTTACATAGCCAAAGCCGATTGGTGGGGATAGGTCAAGGTTTGTAGATGTACAAAAAATATTCAGAAGACAAACTGTAGGAAAATTTCAAAGCCATATGAGGACTGAACAGGCTCACTGGCCATGGAAGGCTGACCAACTGTTGGAAGTGAAAAAGAAAAACTGGGAGAGTGGGGGACATGTAAGGGAATATCCTGGAAGAGGGCACAGCACTCTGTACCATAACATTTTGTTGCAGGCAGGCCCAATTTGTTGCATGATAAAGCTGATCTGTTGTCAACCTCAATTCAATCTCAATTCAATGCAACCTGTAGCTAACCTTAGCTCAGTGGAAAAACAGCAATTTGATAGGAATCTAGGAATCCTGAATTTAGAAATCTGGGAGTCAGTAGGTCTGTACATATTGCTGAAAGTTTGCCCCGGGTAAACAGGTGGTGTTATCAGTTTATGATCTATGGATCAAAAGACAATGACACATTTTATGGCCCATGAAAGCCCATCACTTGAAAAGCTGACTGGGGTGATGTTTGTAATATCTTGGTGTGTGGGCTTGATATCATTTCTGTTCTCAGTATGGAAAGAGATATGGAAATTTCTTAATAAATAAAATAAGCTCTGTTCTTATAGTGTGGAGGGAACAGGGTTTGTCTCTTCTCTTTCCCCTAGAAACGGGTGTCAATTTGGATTCTCCCTGTTTCTCTCTATCTTTTTTTTTCTTGGAAGGTTGCCTATGAGGCAATGCAGGGCTTGGTTTGAAAAATGCCCCCCCCCCTTTTTAAGGGAAGCAGAAATAAAAATTAGCATAGGACAAAAGTGCACCATTAGCAAAGGTCAAAAGTTCCCCAACATTTGTTTAATTCTATCTGCGTTTACTTGTGATTTTTACATAGCATAAGATTCAAAGCAGACGGTTTTACTCATTCTTGTATCTATAGATTATTTCTCCATTGTGAGTGGTTTCTAGGTCTTGTAAATAGCTTTACACACACACACACACACACACACACACACACACACGGATACTCTGATTTGCTTGTAAAAGTATGAACATCATTAAATCAGGTATAAATAAAAAGATATGTTATTGGAAAAATGAAAGGGCATCTACAAAGGCAGAAAGTAACCGCTCCGAATGTTGTTTTTTAGATCAGATCCAACCAAAATGCAATATATTTTAATGAACATACATATTTTGTAATCATCCACAAGTTAAAAGCAGGAATACGGCAATAAAAGTCTTTAAACAATCCCCCACATCCTTTGATTTATTGCCTAGTGATTTTTTTAATGGTGCAAGTTCAAGACTTGTTTGACTGTAAGTGCTTCAAGGATTTTTACAGCTGAAATCTTTCATATATTTTTCATAATTTCAAATAAAGATCTAAAATCAGCAATGACCTGGAAGTTGCCTTTTATTTCTTGGATCTTCCTACAATTCATATATAAACCCCCACAGAATATTTAATGCTTTGTGACTCAATAGCTATGAAATACTTTAGGTCACTATGCCATATTGTTCAGTTTGGCACAGAACATATTATTTCCCATCATCTTAAAAGAAACCTGACTTTTTACATCTTCATGGGAAAGTAGCCAAGAGAGGAAAATAATCTGAGCACATTTTATTCCTGTTCACAGCAACAATGTTTGAGAAGCAAATTATACAGAGTTTACGGAGCTGGGAACATTTTGAAATGTTTGAGTGCATGCATGTCCACATATTTAGCAGTTCAACATTGTTTCACACACAGAGAGGTTAAAGAGATTTCTCCTCTCTTTATTCTGATTTTGCTCACCTATTTTAGCAATTTAGAAGAGGGGTGTATAACTGGCCGTGCTCAAATCTGTCATAATTTTTGTAGAAGAAAAAAGCACAGGGCTTTTTTTTTTTGGTAACTGAGTAGATTGGCTGTTATGAGCAGAAGAAGCTTGTGTGCATTATAAACAAGGTTTAGATGACATATTGCAACAGGGAGGAATAATTGTTAAGAAATGGGGGTTCTGTGCTGCAGAATACTGTACTTGCAACTCATGTGGAGCATCAATCCCAAAATAAAACTATTTTTAAAAATCCTAATCTAATTTGCTATTTTGGGGGTGGGGCTTGTTTCCTCCACCTGACTTCCCCCTCTTAACCAAATGGCTGATTCCCACTTATGCTCTTCACAGAGAGGGAGAGAGCTTTTTCTGCCTTTGGTGGGACAGGAATATTTTAGCAATGGTGGCTGTAATGAAGAGTCTGAGGCAGCGATGTTTGTTTATTCACCTATAAATCAGGGGTAGTTGCTGCATGACTAATAAATAATAATAATAATAATAATAATAATAATAATAATTTTTATTTATATCCCACCCAGGCTCAGGGCGGCTAACAGCAAATATAAAACACTGATTAAAATGTGACTTAAAAACAGCATAGAATACAACATAAAATGCAGCATCAGTATCAATAAAATTCAAAAATTCAGGGGTCATTTTTGGGAAAAAACAACAACCCAGTCAATAGACATTGAATGATCACCAGGGCTAACTGGCCAAGCAAGGAGGTGTGTGAATAAGAACTTAAATGTGGGGTCCCAGAAAGGGTTTCTTCATAGAAGAGGAAAGGGAAAAGGGAATACAGGATCAGGCTAATTCAAGTTGAAGGCCAGGCAGAATAGCTCTGTCTTACAGGCCCTGCGGAAGGAGATCAAGTCCTGCAGGGCCCTAGTCTCGTGGGACAGAGCATTCCACCAGGTCGGAGCCGTCACTGAAAAAGCCCTGGCCCTAGTGGAGGATAGTCTGGCTTCCTTAGGGCCCGGGACCTTTAAGCTATTATTATTCATGGACCTTAGTAGGGTCCTCCATGGGACATACGGTGGTCCCGTAGGACTAATACACCGAAAGGTGAGTGGAGTGGAACCTCTTCCCCCTCTGCTACATTGTCCCTTTTTGACCAAAGGTTGAGTGGAATAGAACCCAGGGCCGTCTCAAGCTGGTCGGGTGCCCTGGCCCGGGGGCGCGGAGATCGCTTCGGCGCCCCTGCCCTGGTGGGTGGGCGCAGTGCGCAGTGCAGCTTCCGTGCGGCTTTGCCGCACAGCGCCCTCCTGCCAGCCCGGCGCCCTGGCGCCCCGCGCCACCGAGACTACCCCTAGAGCCGGGCCTGAGAGAACCCTTCTCCCTACTTTTTCTCCCCATGCTGCAATTTTGGGTAATTTTCTTCCAGCCCAGTTCACAACCAGCTGTGGCACTGGACTGAGATGAGAAAGGTGCCTCAGGTGATGGCGTGTAGAGAAATAAGACACAATAGAGGGGAAGGATTCAGCAACCCTCACCCATAGACACCTCATGAAGGGCTGTAGCTCAGTGGTACAGCATTTGCTTTGCACAGAAAAGGTGCCATGTTCAATCTCCAGCATCTCCAGGATGGTTTGGGAGAGACCCTCTATCTGAAAACCCCAGAGATCTGCTGCCAATTAATTCATATCTAGGTAGACCAACGGTCTGACTTAGCCTAAGACAGTGTGCTATGTTCCTGTGCAAAAACATAAAATATCACTCCCATTCTATTTTATGTTTATGCATGACAAACATGTCTGGCTAGGCCCTTTGTTGGTTGCTAGTTAAGTTTTGAAAGCTGTAAATCCAAGTTCCTTGGGATATATACATTGGCGATTGCAGGATGTTAGGAAATACAAGGATTCCAACCACCTCTCCTCAAATAAAAAGATGTCAATTTAATGGCAAAGGATCTGGAAACAGATGTTTCATGCAAAGAATGGAGGCTGTGTCATTCCTTTCAGGCTTTCAAATTCACTTCTTGTCAGATGGGTTGGTTAAGAGAGAAAATGAATGAGCTGTGCTAAGTTTTATTACTCCACCTTCTGATGTGGGAACCCTTCGCTCTAGGAAGAACCCTGAGCATTGCTCAACCGATTGAGGCATTCCTGTTGCAATATTATTTAGAAAGTGTTTAGGGATTAAAGTATGGGAAGATATTTGTGTTTTGAAGCACACTCATATAAGAGGGGGATCAGGAAGATTGTTACCTACAGGTAGCCACAGCCAATTGAATAAAATCATTAAGAAAAGCAGAAATGAGGAACCTGTGATGCTCTGGAAGTTGTTAGACTACAACTCCCATCATCCGTAGTCATGCTGGCTGGGGTTGACAGGAATTGGAGTCCAACATCTGGAGGGCTACAGGTTTTTAATCCCTGCTTTAAAAGAAGGAGGCATTGGCATAAGTGGATCAGTGTGTTTGGCTTGGTGAGTTATAAACTGATCCAATGTATTAATGAAAAATAAGCTCCCATCATGGAGTTAACCTACTAATCCCTATACACTCACATCATATAGAATATAGGAAAAATGGGCAAAGGTTTCAGCCCCAGGACTGTCACCTATAATTCCGATGCAACATCCTTTATTTCAAAATAAAAAATAAAAAATGTGAGGGTATGGAAGAACACCATTTATATTATTTGAAAGATTATTATACAAAGGGACAACTTCTTACATTAGCAGAGATTCAAGTACGTTTAGAAAATAATCAATTTTCATGGCTTCTAGAATATATATTGTGATCATTTCTTACAAATACACAAATTAAAAATGAAACTACAAGGAAACCAACATAAGATGAAAAGATAGTAATAAGAGATAGTATAATGACTAAGGGGTTGATTTCCCTTTTATACAGAACCCTACTGAGAACCAATTTTGCCCCCAACAATAATCTAAAGAGCTGGTGGGAATTAAATTGGGCTATAAACATTGAAGAGGATAAATGGAACCATTTATGGACAAAAACACTATATAAATCTTTGTCAGCGACTACTAGGGAATGTTCTCTAAAAATTGTACGTGGATGGTATTTAACACCAAAGCCCAATGGTTCTCCTTTATGTTGGAGAGGATGCCAAATTATAGGTACATACCAACATATGTGGTGGGAATATCCAGAAATCAAATGATTTTGGAAGGAAATTTTAAAAGAGGTACCTCAGATTACAGCTCAAACAATCCCAATAATCCCAGCATTAGCCTTACTTAATTTATATACTTCAGATATGGATTAAGTAAGAAGTAAGGCATTAGTAATACATTTATTAACAGCTAGAATGCTAGTAGCCATAACTATGGAAACCTTGCAATTAATAAATACTTATCAGTGACATAATATAGTCTGGCAAACAGCCATAATGGAAAAGCTGTGGCAAAAATTGAAGGTGGCAAGGGGAAAGAAAAAACAAAATAATTTTAATGGATGGTATGGTGTGATTTTTATTAAATATATGAATGAAACAACACGTGGACAAGAAATATGGGCAGCGACTGTTTTAGGCGTATCCACACATCGCACTGAACCCGGAAGTGAACCAAAAACGTCACAAAAGGGGGCAGAATGGGGTAGGGCAGAGGCAGAACAGGATGTTTGTAGTCTTTTTCAATGGGTGTTCCAATACATGATTTTACGCAAGCATGCAATGACCCGGAATGCAACCCCCGTGCGAACAGGGAATTGCCTGTATCTACAACATATTTTGCAATATGGCATAGAATAGCACGCGTTACTCATTAGCCCTACCCCGTTCTTCCTACTAGTCTGTATTTTCCAAGTTGATTTACTGAAGAACTCATTCTACTGGTTTACTGTAATCATCTCATTAAGTGCTGTGAAATAATATGTTTAGTATTTTATCCCCTTAGTGTCCCATTTTTTTGTTAGTCATGCCATGTTTTATTATTTATGTGCCTGCAATTTTGTAACAAGAAAATATTTTTATATATGACACACACACACACACATGTATCTGATCCACTGTTGCTGTTGCCTCTGATGAAGCCATTAAACTGTGTTACAGGTAGGTAGCCGTGTTGGTCTGGGTTGAAGTAAAATAAAAAAATTCCTTCAGTAGCACCTTAAAGACCAACTAAGTTTTTATTTTGGTATGGGCTTTCGTGTGCATGCACACTTCTTCAGAGTGGTATCTGAAGAAGTGTGCATGCACACGAAAGCTCATACCAAAATAAAAACTTAGTTGGTCTTTAAGGTGCTACTGAAGGAATTTTTTTATTTTACATTAAACTGTGTATTTGACTTCTTTTTAGATCTCTCAAAGACAAAGTAGTAGTTGGTTTACCACATAATTTTCAGTGGCCATTGACATTTGCTTAATTACTCTCTTGCACATCTAAATACAAACTTTTTGTCCAGGGCTGAACTTTTAAAATATAAATCGTGAATGTTTTATTTCCAGAAGGTATGTGAGGCAACAAGTGAGCATAGTATTTCAGCAAAATTAAAGGTGTGGAGGCCTGGTGAGATTTTCAAACCCAAATTAATCATAGACCTTAGCAGAAGAGCAAAGGACAAAGAATTCAGTAATGGATCTGTTTCTTGTTTGATGAGAGTCTACTGCCACAACTAATAGAGAGCATGTTGTCTACACATAAAGCAGAAATGCCAAAGACTCCTTTTACGTTCAAGCTTCCTCAGCCGCCTACCTCAGAGTAGCTCCACCGCACACAATGCGATTGCTCTAGAGTAGCATTTGGGAGGTGGTGGTTTTTGGTGAATCAGGTTACTTTAGAGCCATCTGTGCTATCTCCCCGCAAATTCTTACACTGTAAATAGCTGTTTCTGAATCCTCCCAGACTTCCATTGCGCCTGCTGTCATGTCATTTTGGAGACGAGTACCATGGAAAGCGGGAGATATGATATAAGACAGGGGTCATCATCTTGGGAGTGATAAATGGTGGAAATGCAAGAAATGAAATCACCAATGGATAGCTAGAGGAAGTGTTAACTTTCTCCCCTTAGAATGGTGCTTTTAAACAAACTAGACTCATGATAGTTAAGAAGACTTTTAGCAGCTGATGTGATATCATGATCATGGCTGCGTACATACTGAAAAAACATTTCCTCCCCAATGAATCCTGCTAAATGTGGTTAACCCTGCGCACAGCTACAGTTCCCAGCAACCTCAACAAACTTCTGGGAGGAATTTGATGCCGTGCTGAGACAATTTGTTCCATCAGGGGAGGCATTTTGGTTTTTTTCTCTCTTTCCATTTTTCATATTTTCGTTTGTATTTATACTTTTTCAAATTTATACATTTCATTAGTTTTACAATCCATGTATCATTTCAAAATTTGACTTCCTTCCCCCTCTTTCTGCGGCTCCTTAAATTTATTTTTTTAAATATCCAAATTCATTTAACTTGCTCATTTAGTGATCTACTATAAATATATACTCTTGTAAAACTGCAGGTTATTACAACAATCCTGCCAATGTTTACAATTTATCTGTAAATATTCAATAAACCATTTCCATTCTTTTATAAAAAGTTGGTTGTCTTGATTTCTTATTCTTCCAGTAAGTATCGCCATTTCTGCATACTCCATTGGTTTTTGTATCCATTCTTCCTTTACTGGGACTCAGGGCAAGCATTTCCGCTCGCCAGATGGAACAATCGTCCTCTCCGCCCCCCACCCCACTGCATGCTGTTCTGGAGGTTCTCCCAAGCCCCCCAGAACCACACAGGGAGAGGATAAAATGTTGTGAACCGCCCTGAGATCTATGGATAAAGGGAGTATACAAATTTAATAAATAAATAATAATAGTACCCCTTGAGCTCCTTGGAGGAAAGGTGGGATATAAATGCAAACAACAACAACAACAACAACAACAACGACAACAACTCTCAGTGGTGGGGGGAAATGTGGGAATTGGACCAGATAATCCTCAGGCTCCCTTTTACAGTTCTACAATTCTATGATCCATAGGATATCTGCACACCTGAGACTGTCACTTCTTGAACAATCAGTCCATCAATAATAATAATAATAATAATAATATAAATAATAATAATAATATAAATAATAATAATAATTTATTATTTATACCCCGCCCATCTGGCCGGGTTCCCCCAGCCACTCTGGGCGGCTTCCAACAAAACACTAAAATACAGAAACCCATCAAACATTAAAAGCTTCCCTAAACAGGGCTGCCTTTGTGTTGCTTAATCTCCATTCTGTTCAAACGAGAAGATTCTCAGTTTAAATGGAGAATTGAACTTGGATACAGTGGTGCCTCTTAAGACGAATTTAATTCGTTCCACGGGTCTTTTCTTATAACGAAAAATTTGTCTAGCGAATCCCATAGGAATGCATTGAATTTTTTTATTTGTTTTTTTGCCCATAGGAACACATTAATTGAATTTCAATGCATTCCTATGGGAAACCGCAATTCGCTAGATGAATTTTTCGTAAAACGAATTTGTCTAGCGAGGCAACCTCCACTAGAAAAAAACCTTCCGTTAAGCGGAAATTTCATTAAGCAGGGCATTCGTTAAGCGAGGCACCACTGTATCTTTTTAAATCCATGTGGCTTTTCCTTTCTTTTTCTTCCTCCACCTTTTTCACTTTCAACTCACAGCGCAGATATCCTTCCTGTTGCTTGTCCTTTGCAACAGAGATGTCTTATGTTTTGTTCCCCCCCCCCCAAGATGTAATGATGCTGATGGTCTTTATGCCGAACGCCGCTTAGAGATGTTTAAAATATCGAGCGCTTCCTAGAAGCATTTAAAATAAAGACAACAAAGCTGCTTTGGCAAGGTCCTTTCCTTTTATATCGTCACTCCCCTGATGAAAACGCTTTTCTCATAGTTTTGCCTTCCTCACATGCAGAGAAATGCTGCAGGTTTTTCTCAGGCGGGAAAGGCTGTCGGAGCTGTTTCTCTGAAATCTGAACTCACCCCCCACCCGCTAGGGGCCCTTTTGCTAACTCCTTGTTAATCGCATGTGAAGGATATTGCATTGGCCTTTGTGAGCAAAAGAATGAGCAGCGAGGAGGAGAGCCTCTGCTCTCCCATTCCCATATCAGTGGACTGGAAAACAGGTTTAGTCCAAAGTCTGCAGAGAGCAAGCCGCGGTGTCAGCTGTCCGTCTGTCGAGCATCTGTCTAGAGATGAGGGCTTGCTTCATTGCCATTGGATATATAAGTCATGCAGCCTTAGGTTACCATTGTAATGGAGCACATCCTCGACAGCTGAGGCTGTTCTCTGTTGCTCATTCAGCAGGCCAGAGCTGCTTTAGCCGGAGAGCTCCGGGGATTATGGGCTCCAAACAGCTGTCTGCGGCAACCTCGATTTATTTGCTCTAAATGGGAACTTGCTTCCCCCCCCCCCGCCAGCTAAATCAAACTTTATCAGACAGTTTTATGGTTGGCAGTTAAAATCAAATGTGTTTTGTTGAACAGTAAACACTTTGTTGCCATTAGGAAGGGATTATATAAACAAAAGGCATCCACAAGCCCACAATAGGGTGCTGTGCAACAGGGCTGTTGGAATAGCACACATCTCTTTGCAGAACTGGCCTTGCTCTGGGGAAAGGATGTGCTCCAAAATGCGCCTGAAAAATGACAAAGGAACTCCTATCCTCCAAATAAATATTAAAACTGTCTGTGTCTATCTACCTGAGCCCAGATGCACACACACACACAACGGCAAATGACCCAAACTGATTCATGTTGATGTTCCCATGTAAATGTTGATAATCCCAGATGGATTTTGTGACTCCATATTGTAAGCTACCCTGTGGTCCTTGGGTGAAGGGCAGTATAGAAGTTTAATAAATAGAATTAAATGAATTAAAATAAATCTGTGCTTGAGGGCTGGGGGGGATAAATTGCAGATTTGGGGGATGCAGAGAGCTGTACTGGGGACAAAGGATGGAAGGAAGAAGAAGAGTTTGGATTTGATATCCCGCTTTATCACTACCCAAAGGAGTCTCAAAGTGGCTAACATTCTCCTTTCCCTTCCTCCCCCACAACAAACACTCTGTGAGGTGAGTGGGGCTGAGAGACTTCAGAGAAGTGTGACTAGCCCAAGGTCACCCAGCAGCTGCATGTGGAGGAGAGGAGACTCAAACCTGGTTCACCAGATCACGAGTCTACCGCTCTTAACCACTACACCACACTGGCTCTATTTCTTTAAAAGTTTGCTCATGTGATGTTGGATTATAATCCTTAGTTATTAAGCTAGCCTTCCCCAAATGTTTCAGACCGCAACATTTATCATTTCTGACCATTGGCCTTATAGATGATGGGCATCGTAGCCCATGATATCTAGGGAAGGCTGATTTTGTGGCAACAAACTAACGTGGCTACCCCACTGGGAAAGCAAAAAAGGGTTGTTTCCTACAATATGCACATTCGTTCCTTCAAAACTAGGAGTCAGCAAATAGTTGGAATATGCTCGTGCTCAAAGGAATCCTCCTCAGGTCATAAATTTGTTCACGTTAAATGCAAACATCTGAATGGCAAGAGACTATGGAAAGGGATAGACTTTCCACACTTCGTTCTGCTCCATGGCAGCACTATGCATTCCCCATCGGCCAAAGAGGAGAGCAGGCTCATTCCATCATCAACACTCTTTAACCAACCTTTCACTGCAAATGCATAGCATGGGGCTTTGCTCTGGGAAAGAGCTGTAGTAGAATTTAGTGTCCCTCTTCTTTTGTTGTGTCCAGCCTTAGAAACAAGCCTGTAGAAATGAAGGATCGTGTTCACAATTGATTGAAAGTCATACTCCTTACTACTCTGGGTTGTAGCCAATGCAGTGCTAAGTTAGAGTCACACAGCAGCCTATTTGTTCTGCTGGTGAAATGTTCTGCGCCAGTGGAATGTTGCTGCACAAGAGAATGCACAACCACATCGCTAGTAATTGTGTGGCACAATAAATTGTGAAAGGAGTTTCTGCTCTTACCTTCCAAGTCCCGGACTGCAAAATCCGGGACCGGCAGCTGTGTGACACTAGAAGTTGCGTCAACGTAACTTCCGGTGTCGCTTTGCCCTTCTATGGGCACCAAAAATGGCCACCGCTGGCTTCGAAAGTTGCTTGTACGCATGTCAGGAAGTGCGTCAACACAACTTCCGGTGTCACTCCGCCCATCTATGGGCACCAAAAATGGCTGCCGCCGAGACCGGAAGTCGCTTCTATGCACTTCCGGACATGCGTAGATGCGACTTTTGAAGCCGGTGGTGGCCATTTTTGGTGCCCATAGAAGGGCAAATCGGAAAGAAAAAAATGGCCGCCGGCAGGAGAAAATAACGGAGAAAAACGGGAGACGAAGTGATACGGGGGACCACCGGGAAAAGGTGAGTAAAAACGGGGAAAACGGGGTACTTGGCAGCTATGGTTTCTGCTAGCTCAAATGTTGCAATAAATTCCTCTGTTGCTGAACATCACAGGTCACCTCTCTGCTAGTACATGAGATGTTCCACTAGCAGACAGAGAAAAGAGGAAGGGTGGAGAATCACTAAAATAATTCCACCAAAATATTAACAAAAGAAATTCAAGGTGTTTTGTCTTTCTTTAAGGACCCAATGTTTAAACTAATGTTTATAAGAATGCATATATATTGGGGGGGGGGTTTAGTGTGCATAAAATTAAAATATTTGTGAAATTAACATACAAAAATGCATTATATTAGGGAAAACTGCATGCAAACGTGTGTTTATTCAAATGAATTTGCACTAAAATGCTGAGGAATTTTCATGAGGTTTTACTCCCCCCCCCAATCAAACTACTGCAGAAATGTGAAGAACTGAATTTAAGACTGGAAAAAAGAGAAATTGAGAGAACCAAAATTGACAGTTCCTCTCATCCCTAGTGCTGAGAGGATCCCTAGATACAAGAGAGGAAGGATTGCCCTGGAAAAGACTCCATAACAAGCTAGGAGATCACACAACCTGCCTTGTGCTCCAAGCAAGCTTGGACCTAGATCTTAAACACACAGCTTGAGCTGAGCTCTGTAAAATGGTTCGTCGACAGAACTCTAGAATCTGAATCCCCTCTGAATGAGGGGAAGTTTGGATCTTGCAGTCTGACTCTGCAGAGGTGCCAAATTTCATTCAGCGATGACATGCTTTGCAGATCATTTTAAAAGACAGTTGGCACATTCAACATCGAGTCTGAAATAAAAAACGCATTCATATGCTGGCCGGGTTTATTGCTCTGGTGGCTGCAGTGAATGAAACCCACTGTGGGGAGGGGGGGCAAGGCATACCTCTGCCCAAATGCACCATGTCTGGCTTGTAGAAATGTTCGCCCGCATCCTGTGAATCCTGGAACTCTGCACGAAGATTGTCAACTCATGAACTGGCAAGGCTACAACCTGGTACCTACTTTTCTGGCAGTAACCTCCACTGAATTCAATGGGGTTTACTACCGAGTAGACATGCATAGGACTGCACTGTAAGTTTGTGGATGGGATTCAACTCATAAGTCCCATCAATGGAAGCCTTGTGCAAGGACTTCCATTTGTGTCGTGGGGCCTCCCCCATCTCTTCTCTCTGTGCAGCCTTGTGCAATTGGCTAGGGGTGCAGTTGCGAGGTGGAGGGATCATTCATCTGGCAAGCTGAAATGCCTGCCCAGATGGCATGAGCACTTTAGTACTAAAGTACTACACTTGGGCAAAATAAAAATAAAAATGAAAGGCACAAATACAGGATGGGAGACACCTGGCTTGAGAGCAGTACATGTGAAAAGGATCTAGGAGTCTTGGTAGACCATGAACTTGACATGAGTCAACAGTGTGATGCAGCAGCTAAAAAAGCCAATGCAATTCTGGGCTGCATCAATAGGAGTATAGCATCTAGATCAAGGGAAGTAATAGTACCACTGTATTCTGCTCTGGTCAGACCTCACCTGGAGTACTGTGTCCAGTTCTGGGCACCACAGTTCAAGAAGGATAATGACAAGCTGGAACGTGTCCAGAGGAGGGCAACCAAAATGGTCAAAGGCCTGGAAACGATGCCTTATGAGGGAAGGCTTAGGGAGCTGGGTATGTTTAGCCTGGAGAAGAGAAGGTTAAGGGGTGATATAATAGCAATGTTCAAATATATAAAAGGATGTCATATAGAGGAGGGAGAAAGGTTGTTTTCTGCTGCTCCAGAGAAGCGGACACGGAGCAATGGATTCAAACTACAAGAAAGAAGATTCCACCTAAACATTAGGAAGAACTTCCTGACAGTAAGAGCTGTTCGGCAGTGGAATTTGCTACCAAGGAGTGTGGAGGAGTCTCCTTCTTTGGAGGTCTTTAAGCAGAGGCTTGACAGCCATCTGTCAGGAATGCTTTGATGGTGTTTCCTGCTTGGCAGGGGGTTGGACTGGATGGCCCTTGTGGTCTCTTCCAACTCTATGATTCTATGATTCTAGTGTGATGTTGAATTCCTCCTTGTGATTGCATTTGGGCAAAGTACCGTATTAGCCTGAATATAAGCTTCACTTTTTCCCCAAATTCCAACCGTGAAAAGTTAAAGTGCGGCTTAAATACGGAACCTTTCAAAAATTGGCTTTTATGGTATCGCTGCTGAAACACATATGGTAAAACGGAATGGGTTTGAGTGCCTGCGGAATTTTAAGGGAGCGGCTTATATTCGGGTATTGTCTTTTTTCTCTCCCCCCCCCCCGAATTTTAAAGGTGCGGCTTATATTCGGGTGCGTCTTATATTCGGGGCAATACGGTATTCCATGGATGAGTAGCACATAGGAATGAAGCTTTCTTTTTGAAGAAAGGTTGCTGAATTATTAGGCATGCTGCAAACTGAAAAAGGTTCCTTGCTGCCGTGTGAGTATACTAACTAGAATTGGTCTAAAATCATTTGCTAAATTTTATTCAGCCATTCATTTGGGGAGAGGTGGTAGCCAACAATGCCCCGAAGACTGATAGTAAGAGAATATTGGAGAATCTTTGGGGAATGGTGATGGTTGGTACTTATCTTAAAATCACTCCTGCACTTTATATTTAAAGCATGAAGTGGTTAAGACCATAGAGTAAGCTGTCCTGCCTGGCTTAGCTAGGTCACCCCCCTCACCTTGGGAGGAAAGTAATGAAGCCTATTGCTTCTCCCTGAGAAGCTTAGCACATAGATGTATGAGCAGGTTGCTCCAAATTCAGACCTCAGGGCTCTTACAAGCCATTCTAGTATTCTTATACCTGTAATTTAGGAATGTTCATGTTTTACTGCCTGTGTTTTCTGAGTGATGTGTGGGAAAGCACATGAACCTGACCTTTGGAGAGTTTGTAAGGACATCATTTTTTAACTTACCAAATGTGCAGTCTTTTTTTTATCATAGGGGAAGTGGGAAACTTTGGCAGGAACTTGGAAGGGTATATTTTAAAGGACTAACAGTCAATATTTTCATACTTTGCTGCATGTTTTGTGATTTTAAATCTCTGCTGGGGTTCTCTCACCAAAGAGTAGTTGTCCCAAATCTTGGCATCCAGGAATTCTTCTTTTATAGACCTATTTTTTCTTTGCCACCAACACAAAGAATGCTGGCAACTGTGGCTTGTTAATGGTGCTGAGAGTTGTCTGGAAACACCAATTCTCCTCACAAAGCTGGGCCTCAGGTTCCTCAACTCTGCTGTAGATATTGTTGGACTCCCATCAGACCAATTCAGCACCGCTAATAGTCAGGGACAATGGGAGCTGTAATTCTGGAACACCTGGAGGGACACAGGTTTGCCACCCCTGCTGGAAACCTTATGCAATGTACAAAATGATCCTTCTATGCTAGGAGTTCTCAAACAGATTTCAGACTAGCAGTTAAAAGAAAATAAGGCATTGCTAAGTAGCACCAAGAGGGCATTTCACCAAGGAAGTAAGCAGTAAATTTATGGTCCTGCTTTGCACAGCTGTACAGGGAGGGAACATGGCTATTAGGAGGAGGAATGCCTCGTGTGTGTGTGTGTGTGTGTGTGTGTGTGTGTGTGTGTGTGCAGATGCAGAGGGGAAAGTGGAATAACACTAATAATTAAAATGGTCCTTCCTGGCCACTGAAGCAAAGATTTGTAAGAGAAACCCGACTCCTCAAAGTGCAAGAGGCCACTGATTGAAAATTCTTTCATAAGCAGGAAGTGAGAGAGAAGGAGAGAGAGGGGACTTATAAGGGAAATATGCTCTGTTTATTTTGGCTATGGGTCCCAAAAAAGCACACACAACCTCATCCCCCCCCCAAAAAAAACCCCACCTGGTGCAAAAAAGCAAAGACAAAGGAAGGAGGAAAAGGAGTGACAAATTATGTGAGAATAAGTACTCCGAGGATTTTGTTTTTCTGAAGATTGGAAGGTTCCATTCCAAATGCAAATCCTTTAGTTGTGCACACTGCTCCAACAAATCCATGGTTCGCTGCTTATTTGGAAGAGAATGGGTGCAAAAATACAGGAGTCCTTTGGTTAAAAGTGCAAGCCTTACTCAGAGGTAATCCCCACTGAGTTCAATGGGACTTGTGCCCAGGTAAGGGTATATTGGATTGCAGCAAACCAAACTATTTGTTCAGTGATGTAATCGCCTATTGCAAAGAGCAGCCACCAGATGTTTGGGTGCTATTCTCTCCCTCCGCAGCCAGAGGCAGCAAGGTTTCTAAATACAGTGATACCTCGACTTAAGAATGACTCGGCAACCGAATTTTTCGACTTACGGATGGGGGTAATGGCCGCACGCTTACGAATGTCTCGACAACGGAAAGGCAACCGCAGCGGTTTTAGATAGGGATTTTTCGACTTATGAATTTTTAGATAGGGTTGCTTCGACTTACCAATTTTTCCGTTTCCAATGTATCCCTATGGGAAATTGCGTTTCCAATGGCGTTTTTTGACTTACCAATTTTTCGACCTACGAAGGTGCCTTCGGAACGGATTAAATCCGTAAGTCGGGGCACCACTGTACTAGAAACCACAGGAGAATAATAATAAAATAATAAAAATAATACATTTTTATTTATACCCTGCCCTCAGGGCAGCTAACACCAAATATGTTACAATAAAACGTAATAGAAAACAACAACAACAAACAAACAGTTAATTAAAATACGGCTTAAAATGCAGCTTAAAATGCAGCTTCATTTTAGTAGTAGCCCACAAATCAAGACCATAAAGGGAGGAAACATCAGATATCAGAGTGCTCTTCTGGTTGGGTTCTGTTTGTGGGTTTCCCACAGGCAGACATGTCCAACCAGTAGATCGTGCTCTACCGGTAGATCTCCGGCTGATCCTGGTAGATCACGGGACCCTTATCAATTGTGGGATTAAATAAAGTTTACCAAAAGTTAAACAAATAAAAGCTGAAGAACTCTGGGCAATCCTACCACCCCCAAAAGTTCAACAACTCTGGGCAATTCACCCACCCCACACACGCTCCTCCCCCCCCTCCAATGACAATGGGTAGATCACTGCCAGTTTTTTTATATTGGGAGTAGATCCCAGTCTCTTGTGAGTTGGACGTGACTGCCCACAGGCATATAGGTAGCTACTGTGAAAACTGGATGTTGGACTAGATGGCCCATTGGCCTGATCCAACAGGCTCTTCTTGGGTTTTTAAGGCCCAGTGTCAAGGCTAGCTCAGACACAGGTCAACACTCAAATGCAGAGACGAGCAGGAAGTTTAATTCTTTATTCAATAAAACAGCAAACAATGCAGAGGAGCCTCAAGGCAGGACCAGCTTCCATAGCACAGTTTTCAGGACTGACAGTTCCTGCTTCCCACTTCCCAATAAGTCCCCTTTTCCTCCATAAGTTGCCCACGTAAACTCTTGCTCATTGTTTAGCCACATGCGTAGCTCTTCGTGTGTTTGGAGATAGGGGGGCAGGGGGGCCTAACACAGTAGGACAGGCAAGCTCCTGGGAAGCTTCGTGTGCCGAGTCTGAACTGCTTTCTGCCTTTAGCTCTTCTCTCTCGCTCATGCCTGTTGCTTCTTCAGCGACACAAGATTGCTCCACCCCTTCATCTTCTGATCTATCCTCAGTGTCCCATCACCATTCCCTGTGCTCTGAACCTTCCTCCTCTGAGGCTTCCCTAGGGGGTTTGCCAACTGGTGCCTCCCACCACTCCTCATCATCCAGCCAGTCCCTGACACCCAGTCCCTTGAACCACCCTTCCCTATGCCTCTTCTACGCAACAGGGTTGAAGAACACCAACGCCCCCCCACCTACAAATGTGGCTCACTTCATCTTAACTACTGGACACGCCAGCTGGGGCAAATGAGAGTTGGGAGTCCAACACCATCTGGAGGGGCACCTTTAATAGTTATTTGATATTTATTTATTTATTTCATAAAATTTATACACAACTTGGTTGTAAAAAACCTCAAAGCAGTTTACAAAAATTCTAGAGGACGGTTCTCTGTAAATTAGGACACATGGCCACCCTACAGGGCCCTTTTCTTTATTGCATTGGAATGGTGATTTTGGTATATATTGAAAAATTATAATAATTATTACTCTGGTATGTAAGAAGCATTGTTTTCTATTCTGCCCTGTCTTCTAATGACTTCAGCAGCCTTAGAAAACTGCAGGTCCTGGGATTCTTTGAGGCAAGCCATTGCTGTATCATGCTACTTTAATGCGTAGTGCAGATGGGGCCTAAGACCTTCTCCAAAAGGCCAAACAGAAACCTTTTGTGTGGCGAGGCTAACAGAAATCCCCCCTAATAACTCACAACAGACACAATATTTTAGGTTTGGGTTTTTGGCATTAATTTTCGCCACAACTTTAAATACAATTTTATTTAAATACAATTTTAATATGAGTGTTGGCTTAGGCTTTTGGTTAACCATTTGTCCTTCTCTTGGAAGGACCATTTTCATTTCCCCCGCCTGGGACAGGACTCACATCATCTGTCCACTTGGGACAGGACTCAGATCATCTGCCCACTTGGGACAGTACCAGCTCCGACCTCCCTATGCATATAGGGAAGTCAAGTAAACACCCATGGGAGAGGAGGTAGCTGTGCCCAGGCATTCCGCCCTCTCGTCCACAAATGTTCCCCAAGGCTCGTGCTCTGTAATGGCCCCCCAGCCCTGCCTATGGCGGGGATGCAAGGACTAGAGCGAAAGCCCCAGGATTCCTTTAACGGAATACTTCTATGTGGAGCAACATTAAGAAGGGGTGTAGGCATCTGGATGCCACACCCCTCCTTCAACCAAATTCAATAACCAAAAGCCTAACCGCCAACCTAACAAGTTGTGACAATTTGCTAAGCAGTAGGCAAAAACCGAGTGGCAACAGCCAATCAGCCAAATGGCAAAATTCTACTGGGCCCCTTCAACAGGCGACCCCATGAAAGGCAAAGCAATGTCAGGCTAAAACCTGCAAAAGAAAGCGGCGGGCGGCGGGAGATTCAAACACCAAAGCAAGAGTGGCCAAAAACGAAAGTCACTGAGCTTAACTAGGAGCCCTGCTGCCAATCAAATATGCTTAACTTTACAACCACGCCCTCCAGGCTAGCTCAGACCAACCCCCAAACCTTAGGACTTCTTCCAGCCCTTCCACAACCCACTTTATCTCTTATAAGATAAAGTGCTTTGTCAACTGATACAAATTTTTGGTTCTTTTCTTTTTTAAATTTCAAGTTGTCAATAGCCCTCTTCAGGCATTATGAAGACGGCAATGTAAACGTATGAAGCAGGGCACTGGGGATCTTAGGAGAAGCATCCCAGCTCTGTCTGCCCCATTCATCACTATTGAAGTCACCTTCATACTTGTGGACAACCTTCAGCAGAAAGCTTTTGGCTTCCCAAGTATTATAGAAAATCAGGGTGCTTAATAGTTGTTAATTTGGGACCCAAGCAGAGCATCGGCCTCTATTCTCTTAACCAGAGCTACAATTCTCAATAATACATTGCTCTTTTCCAGGAACTCACTGCACTTCCAGGAATCTTTGGGGGAAGCCATGGCTGTCTAAAGTGGTATGATATTGCTTTAAGTATATAGTGCAGATGGGGGCTTATTTGCTACTGGTGAATACGTGTCTATTTACAAAAAAGCTAAGTTAAATTAAGCTTTGGCACGTCAAGCGAATTGCCCTACATTTTGTTGGGTTTTGGCTGGAGGGAACAGGAACAGACGTAGAAGAGCCAATAAACTGTGATTTTGTTTTATATCCAGAGGTTTGCTTTGAATCTGCAGCACATAATATCCCCATACATTTCGCTGAGTTTCTGAGGAACTTATTAAACCCTGCAAAGCTGAGTAGCTAGCTTTAGTATGTTCTAAAATTTTGATATCTTGTTTTACTGTTTTCCTCTTCCTGCTAGCAGCCAAGACTTAAGATATACATCATAATGCCTTTGGGCCTTGTTTTCAAACATGCTTTGGACCGGGAGTCTCCTCCTTTTGGACTAATGTCAAGGAAAAACTGGAGACGATTGCTGGCTGTAGGACTGATCCAAAGCCAGCTGAAGTCAGTGGAAAGATTTCCAGTGATGGTTGGGTGGCTTTGGAAGGAAAGTGGAACGGAAGCCTCATTCATTTGCATTTTTAATTTCTGCACCCCACTTCTTCCAAGCGGAAGCTCACAGTGGCTAAGAATAACATGCAAAAGAAATCGAGAAGCATGGTGGAGAGCAGGCCACGCACAGGATGCGTAACAAAAACAACTTTAATGCAAAATGGTGTAGGGGGGGGGGAGCCATCAAGCAGACAGCTGTCTGTACTGAACTGAATGGCAGAATGCCTGACAGTGATTCAGGCCCTTCCTGGTTGTTCAAGGAGGCTTAATATGCTGCGCAAGTGCGATCTAAGTAGCATCACTCCAATACCTGTAGTATAAATCTAAACAATGTTGGGGTGTGTGTGTCTTATTTAATAGATTTCTAGCCTACCTTTTGAGACCACTTGCCATTGCAAGGCAGTTTCACAAAAGGAAATTCAACGTAAGGTCCCAAAATACACTATACTACAGGTGTGGGTAGCCTGAGTCCTGGCTCTCAAGATTCTTGCTTTCTTCTTCGGCGATGACTCATAGCCGATTAAGATTGTTTTCCATGAACACGGTCTTAGCAGTGAGTCTGTAAGTGACTGTGGACTGGAGGCCAATTCTGGATCCACACGTCCTTCCACAGTGGAGACGTAGGTTTCCTGGTGGGAATTGATCACAGTGAGAGTTTGCCAACCGTGCCTTCCTCTTTGCACGTTTCTCCCTTTCGTCCTGAGTCTGAGCATCTTCAAAGCCTATGACACCTTTGATAAAAGCTGTTATTCAGTTGTAGCGCTTGCAGGCCAGTGTTTCCCGGTTGTCAGTGTTTATACTACTTTTTTAAAAAAAGATTTGCCTTAAGAGAGTCTTTAAACTTATTTGTTGACTACCAGCATTACGCTTTCCGTTTTTAAGTTCGGAATAGAGTAGTTGCTTTGGAAGATGATCATCAGGCATCCGCACAACATGACCAGTCCAACGAAGTTGATGCTGAAGAATCATTGCTTCAGCACTGGTGATCTTTGCTTCTTCCAGTACACTGACATTAGTTTGTCTGCCTTCCTAAGTGATATGTACATTTTTTTGGAGACACCGTTGATTGAATCTTTTGAGGAGTTGGAGATGGTGTTTATAAGTGGTTCATGTTTCACAAGCATACAGTAAGATTGATAGTACAATAACTCTTGCTAGGTACTACCCCTCACCATACCCTCTCTGTCCCCTCCTTTAGTGCTATTCTGTAACAATGACTCTTCCTTACCTGGACGGAGGATGGAGAAATGTGCTCATTTGTAGAAACTGCATGCAGTAAAATATGATCTGCTGCACAAAGGGAAGATTTGCAACCATTGCTCCACCAACTTTGGCCTTTGCTACCTTCAGACGGGACGCAGGTGGCACTGTGGGTGAAACCACAGAGCCTAGGGCTTGCTGATCAGAAGGTTGGCGGTTTGAATCCCTGCAATGGGGTGAGCTCCCGTTGCTTGTTCCCAGCTCCTGCCAACCTAGCAGTTCGAAAGCATGCCAAAGTGCAAGCAGGAAGGTAAATGGCGTTTCCGTGCGCTGCTCTGGTCCGCCAGAAGTGGCTTTGTCATGCTGGCCACATGACCTGGAAGCTGTCCCTCGGCCAATAACACGAGATGAGCGCCGCAACCCCAGAGTCGGTCACGACTGGACCTAATGGTCAGGGGTCCCTTTACCATTACACAAGGAAATGTGTCCCTCAGGTAACATACGGAGCAATCTTACCTTTCTGAATGTAAAATGCTATGGTCTGCTATGCAGAGGCAGTGTTGTGGGGAAGAAACAGGGGGGGGCGGAAGAAGATGGTGTCAAGAGGAGGGAGAAGGCTTGCATCTGGTGTGTCCCTGAAATGAAATGAAATATATGGCAGCCTTGGAGCTAACGTATGTATTTCCAGAGGGAAGCTGAAAAAGAGGACCCAGCATGTATGGAACTGAGAAGCAAAACCAACAATAGCTGAGGGAGGAATCTGAAGGAAGAACTGGAAGTAGAGGCAAATGAATTGAAGAGGCAAAGAGAGAACAGCAGGCCCTGTAGCTGGTGAGTATGAAACCATCTCCAAGTACATTTTATATGAGCTGAGAGTTGCTCCTTTGATTGCACGGGGTCACATGGAACGTTAAGTATGTGCAGGAGTACCTCACAGGCAGGGTTGGCTTCAGGTCCAGGGACCCTGGGGTAAAGTGCCCAGGGGTATGTGTGTGTTTGTGTGTATGTGGCTTCTGTATTAGTGGTTGGGCTTATCTCACAGCAGTTCAGTAAGCAGTGCATGGCGGTTGATTTACATTCCCCACAATATCCCTAAGTAACACTATATTGTGGATAAGCCGAGCTTATACAGTACTACTTGGAATACTGGAGCACTTTTTAAAAAGGGGCACCCCAAGGCATGTATCTGTGGTGGACCCTTCCCACCCCCCTCCAAATGATACCAGGCGTTGATATCACCCCATCTTCCAGTCATGAAAATGAGCACTTTGGAACCCAAATCTCTTCCTGTTGTAGCTGCTTAAGAAAGAAAGAAATTAAAAAGTCTGAAATGTGGAAATGTAAAACAACCCCTACAATGTCCTTGGGGATCAAAGAATAATTGAGG